>NC_138153.1:17060564-17160564 GCF_964199315.1 Orbicella franksi
TAATTTTCTAATGGGTACCAATACCATACTTGATGGTATCCCAACTTATTCTGTGCTCAATCTTCCGTAAACCAAACCTCTGCTTGCAATCAAGAGAAGAGGGTTAGAGATATGCAACGCGTCCGGGTGCCATATTGGAAATTTCAGCTAAACTAAAATTCATTACGAACTTGAATCGGTCCCTTTGAAAGACCTTGGCTTTTCCAAATGTCTTTCCCTGTTGATGTTACATGAGGTCAGTAAAGGGGTCAGTAGGGGGTCAGCTGTCCTGGGGGTTCAGTGTTTGGTCGAAACCCGCGAAAAACGTGAAAGAGCGCGTTCTTCTTCTCTTCCAGTCTCCCCTTCTTTCATTCGCGCTCTCCCACCCCCTCCCCCATTTTAGGCCAAGCTGGAGATTTTTTCAAGCGGTCTCGTCTCGAGGGTAGAGGGGTAGGCCAAATCAAACTTAGTACACGCGCAAGGACCCATGGGGAGACACAATGGTTCGCGTACACAACGGCCTGTAATTATAACTTCGTTGGTTGCTAACCTCGTTGAGACTTTCGTCGGAGTATAAATGACCATCAATAGAGTTTATCGTCGAATGGCTAGGGGATGTCACTCTTTCGAAGCTGAAAGCTACATTTTAAGGTAGGTGTTAGTGTAAATGGTAATTAATTTTAATTCAGTTTATATACACATTATGTCGTGCTAGAGGCGATCTTGATGCGATTTAATTTGCTTTAGCGTAAGCATACATAATGGTCTGAATTTGTAAGCTTTATAATTTCATATATTCAAATTAGTAAGCTTTGTTTATTCTGATAGTTGTATTTAAGAGATTTGTTGTGAATATTATTCAATGGATATCTGTCTGATACCGTGCATACGTGATGATCGAATTCAACTTGAACCACGTGGAGACGCTGTGCACTTTATAGCTTTTCAAGGTTATGAACGGGTTCATCAGAAAAAAAAGTATACCTTCATTCGAGATACTTTAACAAAAACAAGGCAGTGAACATAATTCCAAGCACTTGAGCCTACATGGGGATATCAAAACAAACGAATCCTGTCCGAAAAATGCCGGTTTCTTTTCGCGAGGTGTGAATATTTTTACAGCACACACACATGACAAAATGATACTCTCCGGCTCTTCCATGTCAAAACTCTTCATATATCTTGATAACGCAAGTATTGTAACTCAACTGGGTGTTTAATCATCGTTTAACTGAGATTTCGCTTTTCGCAGTCGGAAGCGATACGTAGTAATTCAAAGGATTTTTTTCTGTCGGTCTTGGAGGCAATTTCAGGATTATATTTCGAGTAAGCAGGGACGCACAGAAATAATATTTTTTCAACTTCCTCTGAAAAGAAGCAGTTCCGATGGGTAGGGAATGGTCTCTTTCTGTGTGCCCGGGAGTGGTGAATACAATGTACAGGAAAAACATCTCCCGAACTGGTGGCCGTGGGGGAGGGGAGAGGAGGCGAAGTGTGACAACTAGAAGTGGACCATACCTTAGTATACATATTACTCATTTCAGGACACGCTTATATATAAAGGATTTAGAGTTCGCAAGCTTTGAATTTTGGACTGATGGTCTTCCGACACAGTTTAAAATCGTGCCTAGTAAGTCTGGCAAGACTTCTGGCCTCCTCCTCCCTAACCCACATCATTATTGCTCCCAGCACAGCTATGTCATTTGTCATTTGTTTGCTTCGTCACGCAATCCTTTCTTTGAAGATTGCGTGACAAGCCCACATACACAATGTGCACAATCTTTGCTTGTCCTGAAACACTGAATTTATTTTCGGTCACAGCTTGTTCATGTCTTGTGACTATAGTAGATGTAATATGAGGCTGTATGAGCCAGCTGTTGTGCGGCAAGCCCACACAGCTCAAGACTAAAAACTTTGTTCACTACCTGTCACATGGACAGGCGATGTAAGCTTAAAGGGGCTCAGTCACGGTATTTTGAGTTATTTTGGCCACATATAAAATTACCTTTAAATGGTAGGAAACCTGAAAATAACAGTTTAATAAAATAGAGAAACACCAAAGAGATAATGATAAACCATAAAGGAACAAGGATGGCCAAGGATGGAGAAGATTGACACGGATTACAAACGACGAATTTGAAAAATTGAGGCTAAACTTTTCAATATGCGTAAACCGTGACTGAGCTCTTTTAAAATGTAAGAATATTGAAATATTCAAATAAGATGCACATCTACCATATATGCATCGACTTTCAAAAATAATTGAGTTCTAGATAAAACTCCTTTGTCTGGTTAGAATCTGTTTTTATAACATTACTTTCTCGAAAAATCAAAGTCTTGTGGAAAACTAGAAATCTACTCATAGCAGTTCCTGATATGACTAATACAACTCTACGAAATGTTTAGGCGGCTATGTACATTTATCATATGGCAAATGATACACTGCGGAAGGCAGCGTAAAAGCACTGCATCATAAAAAGCTACTCTTACATGAGTTATCAGTTTCACATTTTCTCATGATAACAAGCTAATCATTGGAGAATTCGCTCCGTTTTTTGCGCGGATTCTTTGTATGTAAGGCTGTGCTAGATAGACTCGCAGCTTCGACCGCTAAGGTACATCTGATCCCATTCACAGCAACGAGAACAAAATTTCTGTACATCTTCCAGCCCAAAAATTAAGATCCAATTTAAAATCAGCTCGTACCTCCGACTACCAACAAGAGACTATGCTCATTTTCCCCCACTACCAAACAATGTTTTTATCCTTACATGTAATAACGGACCGTTGCAGATTACGAGGGGTGGAGGGGCGAAAAGGTGTTGTTTTATTGCTCGATGAAAAAGGGATTGACGAAGTGAAGTCTCGGTCCTTTTTTGATTTCCACAATAAGCGCCGTTGGTGGAAGGGGAATGGGGAAGGGGTGGGATAAAAATGTTCGACCTCTGGGGACCTAAATGTTTGTTTTGTTGTTATTGTTCAAGCTTCAATTCTAGTGCACTAATAAGGACGTCGTTTGAATCTGTGCTAAAGAGGAAAAAGGGATAGACCATAAATGGCGGAGTGAACGTTTTCACAAGTTATCCGTTCGCGTAAAGAGACTTCTCTGTACACTATCGCCTGCTGCTGAATCAGCAATGTTCTTTTCACTACAGCTGAAGTGTTTTCCCCCAAAATGGCTTTGCGTGGTTTATTTTATCGAGAGACCGTTATCGCAGACGTCAATTTGAAACCCCTGTTTCGTGTAGCGATTTTCCCTCAGTCTTTTTTCTCTCAAAATTTTTGTGTGAAGCGACGAAAGCTGACAAACGTTGCCACTCTTTTAAAAGCGTTCACACTTTTTGCAAGTAACACACAAATTCACACCCAAGTCTCTAAAACGTCTGCATCGCAGATGGTCAAGGCGCATTGTTGTTTTCTGTTGACTAAGACCACTTTTGTTCAATAAGGGCAAGTTTCAAAACAAAGCAACATCTTGCCGTTTCTAGCCATCTCCGGCGTCTTCCCATAAATCACAGCGGGCCCTGTGTTACGGAATAAAAAGTCCCCTGATGCGAGGAGATTGCAGAAAAATGGCCATCGCTGAGACGGAGCCTATCACGACCGACGCCAAAAGCAGAAACCGATCCAGGATCCTGGCTGCATCTTGCCACTGTTTCTTGTAAAACTCTTCTTTGCTGCCATCGTAAACCGGAAACCTGGCCTCGGATACTTGTACCTCAGTTGTCTCGGTTTCAGTGTCCTGCGGTTTTCTTTTGACCGAGCGCTTCCTGGTAACGTGGTTTGTGGGAATGTTTCCATTCTGGGCTAAGAGCACCTGGTCACGTCCCCCACGAGGTTCCTCAAAGAGGTCCATTTCAAATTCGATCGAGTCTCTTTCCAGATCAAACGCGTCGTTCCGTTTCCTTTCCGAGGCAGCGTTCGATTGAATCATCTTTTGCGTGCTTTCGTCCACAGATGCTGAATCTGACAAGTGTCGGTTGGTCACGCGAGGTTCGTATCGCACAAGCTTAGCCAGCCATTCTAACACAATCTTGTGAAACCAGCCCGGCATCTTTGTATTGCGATGATGAAAGTTTAGTATGATGCACGTGGCCCCGAGGGCGGTACCTATTTCCATGATTGACACTGAATAGTACATAGCTGCAAAAAGCGAAAGCAAGAAATTCAGTTATTAATTGAGACTCTGCTGAATGTGCCCTGGCTCCTAGCTGTCCCCAGGCGCTCTCTTTTGTTTCAGTGACCGCGCAAATCAGCGACATTGCCACTGAGTGAGCAATTTCTAAAGACTCGGCTGTGCAAAATAATTTCCTACAACACAAAGTACGCACTATGGAAAACAGTAGACACGTTGACGCGATGAAATATTGCTTGACGGTGAAACAACAACAAAAGACCAATCTTCACAGCCAGTTAATATTGAAAACACTGAATGTAAACAGCTTAGTCCTAAGAAGTTCACCTGCCTCAAACTAAAGTTACCAATAACCACAATAGTCGCAATTATAACGGTATCATCTCAGGGAACCGCGAAAAAAGTTCTGATTCTAATCAGCGCGGAAACGTAAAATTGTTTCGCTGAAAGTCAGTTTAGCATACAATCTCTTATTTCTACCTGAAACCCAAACGTGATTTCGGTGTTATAACTTGATGAACCATCTTGCTCGCTACCGTTGGAACAGAGGTTTTAAGTGCATGATTCTTACCTAAAAGAGGAAAGTGCTCAGAGCTTGAAGGTAGCTTCTCTGACGTCAACTCTTGAAACACGGCCATTGATAGAAGAATAGTGATACCCAGGCCGACTCGTTCACCAGACTCTGCTGGGAGAATAAACTCCAGGAAGATGGTACAAGCTATGAGAGTACAAGGCAAGATCAGGCTCATGACGTAATAGTATGTACGTCTGCGCAGAAGCATGGTAATGGTCAAGTCCGCCACTGGTAAATCACAGCAATCATTTTCTTTCTGTTGAAAGGAAGAGTAAAAGATTTGTAAGCCACAACGACAACCAAATTTAACCCAGGCTGTTTTTTCTTAAGAACCTCTAAGGACGTGATATAAATGTTGCAATTTCTTCTGGAGGACATAAGTATGCCACGTATGTCTTGTGCATAGAAAATGAAGGGCCTTATGCATTCTCATTTTTGCAAAATGAATGCCTAGCTAGTTCACAGGCATGCCACTTAAACTGAAAGAAACAAACATATCAACTAAACATAATAGGCTTAAACATCCCAACTGGCGGGAAGCAGACCAGTTGGCTATTTACAAGCATGACCAAGGAATTGAACAAGAGTCTACCGAGAGACAACTCCGGCTAAGTGGTCAGAGCGGGACTTAAACCCAGCGCCCTGACCACTCGACCACGCTGCCTCCTTTTTTTAACGGTAAATTAAAAACGCACCTCATTCCTCTCGATGTCTATCCACTCCACAGTCCATTCCTCGTTTTCCTGGAACACGTCCGATCCTCTCTCTTTCTTAGCAACAGCTTTGCCGTCTGTATGACCACGCCTCTCTCGTAAGTCAATCACGCTGACGTCATAAGACCAGGACGCGAAAACCATCTTACAGGTTTGATCGTCGAACGGGAAATACTTGACGTTGATGTTGCACATGCTCCTGTAGATGATATGAGCCCGCCAAGTCTGGTTGCCATCATGTCGTACCTTGACGTAGGTTGTGAAACCGGAGGTGGCTTTCAAACTAAGTCGATCATCAGCACTGTAGAGATGAATGAAAATCGTTTAAAGCGTTAGAATTGTTGCATATTGGGGGAAGTCTTGTCATTCTCACCTGTTAGTGGGAGGAAGCAGAAAATCAGAAGAGGAATCCCTAGGAGAGAAAAGCTCAGATTGATAGGAATTCTGAGAAATAAGTGGGTGCAATGAGGTTGATGTCGAGTTACCCATGCTGAGTAACTTAATTTAAGGACCTGACGATGGAGGTATTTTCAAAGAGTTATTCTGTTACAAGTAAAGGTTAGGTCTGTTTGAATGTCAGCTTCTCAAACTTGTTAATAAGGCATTAAGTCGAAACAAAACAAATTATGACCGTAACGGTGTTTGGATATCCGATCTTACATTACCATAGAATTTATAATAAACGATTTTATTTCTCCGTTTTCCCCTTAGTTTCAGTTTGATTGAGAAGATATGTCATTTGCACACATTTCCAAATACCTCTAAGTTCGTCAGAAATACTTCACTACTTGTCATATTTTCAGCTGTCTTCTTGTTGTTTGAAAATGCAGTAACGCTCAGTCTTTCGTATTTAATATGTTTCTTGGTATCTGAGAAGCCTGGCTCATCAGCGTTGGCTCTTGATCATAGCTTTCGTATCATGGACCGAGTATTGTTTATTGCTTCTTCTTGGTTGGATTGCTGCATTTTGTTGCATTTTGGTAGGTTTCGCCGACAATTCGCCACCAAAATTTGAACCCCTACTTTTAGTTTAGAGTATCAACGTTATGAGTAAAGTGTTTTCGTCTCCGGCTACGAATGAGCTCTCGTCACGCTTGTATTAGCGACCTCCCAATCTAAAGTCCGAAGTGCTGATCATCGAATTCACTCGTTGCGTTGGTTTGGTATTGTATTTTTCTTAGATAAATGACAGGGTTTAAACTTGACAACATGTGCATTAATTTAAATGCAAGATGCGTTTGTTAATTAGCAATTTGAAGAAGACGTTAGAAATCAAGGCAAACCAGCAAACAGACAGGAGTCAGGCCGACAGGTAGACATGCATACAGACAGACTGACAGACAGACTGACAGACGGGCAGACGGGCAGATGGGCAGACGGGCAGATGGGCAGACGGGCAGACAGACAGACAGACAGACAGACAAAAAGAAAGATAGACAAATAGACAGATAGACAGACAGGGGCAGATGGGCAGACGGGCAGATAGGCAGATAGGTAGACAAACAGACAGACAGACGAGCAGATGGGCAGATGGGCAGACGAGCAGATGAGCAGATGAGCAGACGGGCAGATGGGCAGACGGACAGACAGACAGACAGACAGACAAAAAGAAAGACAGACGAATAGACAGACAGACAGACAGAGGGGCAGATGGGCAGACGGGCAGATAGGCAGATAGGTAGACAAACAGACAGACAGACGAGCAGATGGGCAGACGGGCAGATGGGCAGACGTGCAGACAGACAGACAGACAGACAGACAAAAAGAAAGAGACAAATAGACAGACAGGCAGGCAGGCAGACAGAGGGGCAGATGGGCAGACGGGCAGATAGGCAGGTAGGTAGACAAACAGACAGACAGACGAGTAGATGGGCAGATGGGCAGACAGGCAGATGGGCGGGCAGACAGACATTCAGGAAGACAGTAAGAGGGACTGTAACCAAACAAGCTCAAAGAAATCAAGACTTACTTGTTGTACAGAATGACGTCTGGTACCCAGATCATCTCAGGAGGAATCATAATCTCTTTGGCGCCGCCATAATCGCTTGGTTTCCACGTCATGTAAGGATTGTTCCAGTCCTTTGGAAGATAAAAATAGAATAGAACTATGCTTAAAAGGAAAGCCTGATATGATAACACAGTTGCTCACTCGAAAAAATCAATCTTACATGGCGTTGCCCAGTCCATGTTTATTAAATAGTGAAATGAAAATCAGTTTCTGAATATTTCCAGTGATTCAGTTGGTTAAATTGACGAAGCCCGTGCTTTCTCGGGGAGCTGTCAGTGGTGAGCTACATGAAAATTTGCACTAGAATTTGCGGAGTGCTTGAAAGTAATTTCGCGAGTTTCTCATTGGATAACAGAATTCCAAGTGTTCGTTGTTCGTTGTATTCAAGAAGGGAAAATGAAACTTATTATTTCATTTGAGCGCACAAAACCATCCCTTTTATAAGCAAAATATGTCTCTCGTTATTTCTGTAACCATACTTATAAAGGGGGCGTACAGAATCGTTATATAGTTTGAAAAATGCCCCTCTTTAAAATGTTGAATGCCAGTAATCGTGGCAAAACTTAGACAATCAAAAACATTTTGTTAAAATATCTATGCACTGAGATATATAAACTAGAGAAAGGATAATCTCACCAGACGAACCCAGAAGTGAGTCTTGATTATCTGCTCCTTTTCATCCTGCAACATTCACAGAATTCCGTTTAATAAGAGTGACAACAAGGAAAGGGAAAGCTTTTGTTTGTGTCTAAATGATGCATAATCCGTACGCTTGCCTCCTGTTAACAGAACTGAATATTATGGTATATCAGAAGGGGCCAAAAATCTAACTACCCAGGAAATCCCACTGAGCTGCAGCCGAGACAGGAAACAGGAAATTAAACGAGGACAAAGAAAATGTTAGTTCCGGTGGGATCAGTAAATCTTGTGAGGTCTTCCTGTTGATAAACTCCCACGCAGACGCTCTTAGGGCTCGTCACGCGGCCCGGGGGGGGGGGGGGAAGGGGGGGACGGGAGGGGAGAACGAGTGACGAGTCCCAAGAGCGTTTGCGGGGAGGCTATAGAAGTTCCAAAGTTAAGAGAAGCCAAGTCGTTTTGCTTTGGAAGATGTCTTACCTATCTTCCACGTAGTGTATACGTTGGATTGTGCGCCATGTGACAGTTCATTGCAAAAGGCCTATTAATGCTAATATTTGTGCCCTTATTCTGTTAATTGAGTATTTCTTTTTCGTGTAAACCACACCAGCCTTTCCTCTGATGTGAACAAAATTATTCCTCTGATTGATTGGTGCTCATGATATTTAGCCAGCACCTGAACACAGGCTTATTTAAGTCTATTAACAGTGGCTAGTGCGTCAAATTCTATATGAAGGGCGCATTCATTGAGAAAATTATGTGCATAAATTTGTCGAGTATCAGATATTCACACCAATCAGTCAGTCTCGAGTCTCAGTCTCGGATCATTTTCTACGCATAGTTACCCGATGCGCCGACAAATCTAAGTATGTATTTTGCTTTTTGCAAGGCATATTTGCTGTTGTATATTCCACAAATCAAACCAAACACAGTAATCAGTTTGTGGTATCACAGAACGCCTACAAAAAATGTGCGGATTCTTTTTGAAAATACATGTCTGCGATATTACTATTCAATTTTAGTTCATAAAAATTAAACAAAGGTGGCCACTATAGTATAGTTTGTGGGAGCCCCATTTGATAAAATATTTAGGTGATTAAACAACAGAACCAAAAAAAACGAGTCAGAAATTTTCTTTGTTTGTTTAGGTAAACACCAAGAAGAGAACAGTTACTGCAACTCACAATCCGTCTAATCCACCATTTTAAAACAAGAGACAAAATCTAAAGCATTCAATATCTGTGAAATTAAAATCTAATGTCTTCGGACTTGGAAGGGTTTTCAGACAAATGTGTAGAAAGCTTATGAAACACCACTGCATGCTCCCTGAAACCTGAAATTTTATCAGCAAGATCTTTTGCGTGTCTTCTTGAGTTTACATACTGCTTTTAGTCAAATCTTTCGAAACATTTTGATGTTGTATTAGATCTTTTTAACCGTAATTGTTCATCAGCGCACCACGTGCTTCCCATTTTCAAAATCGTGAATTTTTCCGCGGAAGGTTTATGGAGTAAAGGGAATATCCTCAACGAGGAAATTGGGTGATAAAACTTATGCTTCTCCAAACTAACGCTGTGAGATTGAACAAGAATACGTAAGGAGAATTAGCTTGTTCACATCAGGGTTTGAAGTACAGTGGAACCCCGCCTTACGACCACCCCGTTAATACGACCACCTCGTTATTACGGCCACTTTATTCTGGCCAGAAAAAAGCTCAGTCAGTCATTTTCCTATTTAAAGAACGCCTTTAATACGACCAACCCGTTAATACGACCAATTTTCCATGGCCCGAAGGTGGTCGTATAAACGGGGTTCCACTGTAGTTAGTTAACGGATGCATGTATCTTGTTACTCGTTCGTCTTTCATTGTCTGCATGTCTTAGGCAATGTTCAGACTTGGTGCCCAAGCACGGTGCTACAGTGCGATTCTCGCTGGGCATCGCACTAATGTGAACACACCTTTTTTCCAAGTACTCACCAGAATTCGGGCTTTAAATGGTACTTGGGTAATTGGAGTACACTGTGTTTGAACGCAACACTATTTTGTACCACCGTCCAGCTGGCACCAGTGTCCAGGCATCAGCGCTCAGGCACCAAGCGTGAACACAGCCTTAAGTCATTTAATTCAAAGCCATTCAATTGCTTTTGGTTTTATGCCTTAGTGAGCTATTATTGTTAGGTTGCTTACGATTTGAAGTTAATACTGAACATTGCAACGTGTGAAGTTGCTCAAAGTCGTAGTCATTTAAAAATTTTCGACGATTTTAATTTCTTTCTTACCACTTTAGCGACACCAATTAACTCAGCGCTAAAGCCGATGACAACAGCCTTAGAACGATCCTTCACAGGCCGAACAAGTCTGCGGTTCTTGTAATCCCGCAGAAGGTATTTCAATAATCTCTGGTCGTCGGTAGTGTTCCCAAGTCGTTCTGTGGAACGTAAAAAACGCATATTGAGTACGGTCTAAGCGCAGCACAATTTGAATGGAATAAATTAAGAGCACATATATAAAAACCAAGGCCCTGTCCACACCACGGCGGAGAAATTTGAAAACGCAGCTTTATTCCAACGGTTAGGCCTATCGTCCACACTAATCCAGACCAAAAACGGAGCTTTTCGAAAACACTCTTCACACCGGAGGAATTTGAAAACGTCAGCTTTCCGTTTTAGTGGGGACGGAAAACATTTTGAAAACGGAGGTTTTCGAAAACGACAACGTCTTGATAATCATGTGATTTATCCTAACCCTCAGGATGTAATCAAGATTTTCAACCGCCGGTGATTGTTGCGTTTTCAAATTTCTCCGACGTAGTGTAGACGGTACGTAAAAATTCGCAGTATGGATCAAGTGTTTCACATGACGTCACGGCGGCAGTGTTAGAGTTCTCGTACAACTAATTTTTTTTTCGTTTTTGTAGATGCAAATATTTTCTATGGTATGGAAACATCAGTGTGTCTGTGTGAAAAAATATTTAAATGTTAGATTGCAAGCTGGAGATTTCTATCGCGTGATAGTTGACTCGGGCTGCGTCCCCGTCAACTATCACGAATAATCTTAACTGTTTTAGTGTAAATACACCAGCACTAATGGTTCAAAACTTTATCTAAATTCTTTTCACAGACATTGTAGTCTGAAAAGAAGTAGCCGCCTTTTCGTTAACAACCGCATACTGTTAGGTTGCTCACTATTAACGAGACCTACAACAATAGATAGTCAATGGCATACGTAGCCAATAAGAGAACACAAGAGACTAAGCAGCATTCATGATAGATAGCTAGTAGATTTATACTATTATTATACATTGAACTCACTATGTCTTTTCTGATTGGCCGAAAGCGTATAGTGAATTTTCGAAATCAGCGCCTGTGACGTCATCTAGCTGCAGATTATACAATAATCATGTCAAGGACACTCAAGGTCACGGGTAATCATGTCATGTATGACCGCGGTGCATGATTTGTGAGGGTAATTATGTCAAGTTCGCGCACTTTGTGTTGCTTGCCGTCAGTGAAGAAGTAAAAACATGACTTCCATTGTTTTTTTTTTTCGTTCAATGTGCAATAAAACAATTATTACATTCGGCTTTGGGATATCCAGAACAAACCCTACCTCGACCTTGATTATTCTGGATATCGCAAAAACCTCATCCAATAATTGTTTAATATTCGTTCTAATCAAGATTGTTCCTACAAATTTTTCTTTCTAAGATATTGTAACCGAAAGTTGATACAAATTTTGGTTTTTTAGATAAAACATTTTACTTAAATTTCTTCACATTTATGAAAACCCAAACAATCGTAATTCACGTTCTTTTTACTTAATGTTTCAATCTTTTGACAAGTGAATTATTTAAGAGTTTTGTTTTATGTTCGACGTTTTGGTGTCCAAATGCAATCATATGTCACAGTATCATTTTATCAAATATTCTTTTATCTGCTTTATAGTCCATACAGGTTTTAACATCGAAGGTCCGCAAACACCAATAAAAATCCGATCTTAAATATTTAATACTAAAAGCTTTATTACTTCCTTGACGTCATTTCGCTTTACGTAGAAAGCCTTGTTAGTGGATTTCTATGTTTAAACAGGTTACACACAATTCGATTGCAAATCAAATAATTCCTTATCGGACTGAAGTTTGCAGACGAGAGTGATGCGCAAGATCTAGCCCTTAGACAAAAATATCAAAATAAGGCAAACATTGCGTCAAACAAGTTACATATGATAAAACATTTTGGTCACCGTATTATTAAAAACATTCTAAGAAAACCCTTTCATTTTATGGTACTTTTGTAATAGGCCGTTTTGCATTATTCTTTTAAACCCAAACACTTCTCGTAAAATGGATCATGCTTTCTCGGCAGATTGTACAGAGCAACATTATTAAATATAATTACGTTTTAGGAAAGCCTCATATTCAGAATCAAATAACATATTACATTGTCAAAGTGAACTGAAGTGCGACCAAGTAATTTAATGCCTAACATTTTGCATTTTCTGACATGTGTAATTTACCCCCGTGTAAAAAATAAAAACAATCTGTTTCCGTTGTTAACCTTGGCATTTTAAGATTTATCAAAACCTCATACGGTCGGCTTTTTCAAAGGTCAGTGGAATTAAATGGGATTTCCACAGGAAGAAAATTGAGTCGTCACTCAGTTAAATGAAACAGCACATGCTAAATGCAAAACGAGAAAACCGGCAACATAAACTAAATCATGATTTAAGACTTTCTTGTTATTCGTGCAACACGATTTCGTTACTTTTTTTTTGCTTAACAAAACAATAGTTTATGGTGTAAAGCTGCAAACGAGCAAAGAAGCAAAATACAAAATAACCATAAAACAAAACAGCAGTTTGCATTCCGGTGCGTATTTCGTAAGTTTCTAAACAGAAGGATATAAAAAAGAAAAATAGATTTGCACACTGTGTTGTGAATTAAATATGGCACCAAATCGAATTGCGTTTGCATTGCCATGTTGTGGTTGAAAGTTTGGTTTGACTGAGAGTATCATTTCAAGAAGATAAACACGTATATCTTTTTAATGTGAATCACAGCAGTCTTCGTTCTTAATACTGTATTACTGTATTAAACGGACGATAGACATATCGCAAAATGTAAAAACCAATGTTTTGATATCAGCGAGCAACAGACATTAGCTCCTTCTAGAAATATCGGATAGAACATATATGACGAACTAATTATTTTCTTGTTAATTTTTAAAAACAACACGAAGCTAACCTTTTTGTATTAAAATAAGGGTGGTAAATTGACACTATCGCTTACGTCAACACCGTACTGATTTTAAGCGGACATGACTTATCGGCAAATACTAAGAGAGTATCAAGGCTGACAGACTATACCTTGTTTTGGCTATGAACTTGAGATTCATCAGTCACCCGTTTCTGCTTTACTCGACGGAATAGTTCTGTTCAAAGTTATATATTTAGCTTTGTTAGCTATATTTACCACAGAGCTTGTCACCTTTTGTTTTTTATACCATGAGTTTCTGGGAAAACACGGCAAACGCAGAAAATATTCTTCAGGTATTTTGAATAGATCATCAGCTATCGCATGAAACTCGAAAGTGAATTTGTTAATTTCTTCTATTAAAGCGGCTTTTTCATTGGGAGACTGTTAAATGCCTTTTATGTCATTGCCATGTTAATGAATCGAGAGACTATTAGAATACACAACAAGAATCAATTTTGGCTCAGAGGTAAAATGTTTCAAATAAAAACTGAACACGTATAGTTAATGGCAGGTCCTCAAGGCGTTTGAATTCGTTTGTTCTTCGTAAATGCAGATAAAATTAAATACTGGTTGGTCAGGAATCTCGTGCATTTCCTCTCTCTATCATAAATTGAAGCGTGAAATCAAAATTACCGAAATTCTGAAGGCTATCATTTGAAAGTGTAATTTAATTTGAAAGTAAGTTTAGCATACAGCTCACAAGCGCCTTTATCAATTTAGGTGACACGCACGGGTAGTTAGATCTTTGTAAAAGGCGCAAGTCTCGAATTTCTAAGTTGGCATCAATAGGACTATTTGAAACAATTTTCTTGAAGTTTTTTGGCTTATGAAAACCATTAACTAGACGGAAAGTAAAGATTTGTGAAATCTCAAGAGAGCCAACCAGAGTTAAGAGCTGAAGTGGCTTAATTTTCCTTTCTTGTACTCATGCAAATTGGTTCTATTCATGTACCTCCAAGGGAGAAGTCAATACGGGATTTATTTCATTTTGCAAAATATCAGTAATATCTCGTGATAACAGTTGATTTATGCGTGGTCCATACTTTTAAACATGGCAGCGAATGTCTGTAGACATGGCGACTAGTTCAACTTTTCGTTTACTCTTAGAAGGAATGACGCACTTTAATTTAGAGTGGAATAAATTTCGAAACTACAACACTAGTGTCTATCTGCAGAAGTCCTGTTTTATAAAGCATAGATGCACCTCACCGTTTTATTTTTCCAAACTCCAGTGGTGGTCGAACATTCATTGAAATAAAACACAAAGCAAAGTGACAAAAAAGTTTTTCATTCGGCGCTACTGGTGTTTTTTTTTTTTTTTATGGCGGTGAGATTTTTACCCTCTTAAAGTAAAAACCGCGAATTTTAATATTCTATCGATGCTATTTATATCTTTTCACTTACTAGGCAAATCTCTAAATAACATTCTGCTCGAGATATTACAACCTTAGCAACTGTATAGATGTTTTCATATCATTAAAAATTTATGGAAAACACAATTCGTCGATTATTTGGGTCTGACACAGTACATATGTTTTAAAGCTGAAAGATGTTTTTATACCAGGGGGTCATAACATCGATCAGCTAGGTTGAAAAGAAGGCTCAATTCTTGCTTCGGGCATCGCCGAAAAAAATGCAGTGTGAAATTCAATTATTTTTTGTCAGAGGAATAGAAATTGTAATAGAATTAAAGTCACTTCGCGAACTTCTTAGAGAAACCGCTACGCCACGAATAAACCCGCTGAGAGGTAACTAAACAAGCAAAATCTCATGCAGATACCAGAAATGTGGACCTTCTAATGCAAGAGAAAATTCAAACTGTAATTTCCCTTATCGTATTTAATGGAGGTAGACCATTTTAAGTAAGATGGGTCTCAAGCAAACAAATTGAAATTCGCGAACACAATTCCAAACCAAGCCTATATGATATGCGTTAAAACACAAACATGACCAAAAATCCTATTTCAAATAAACTTAACTACTTTACGGATCAGACTGGCATTTACAATAGGCTAAGAATTTCATACCTTGTGTTTTCATCTCAGCGGAGGCGAAGCTTAGAGTGAGCGTACAGCTGCTTAGAAGACACAACATAAACAAGGACATCTTGACAGAAATACTTAACGATGGCAGGCTAGAAAAAAGAAAAAGCAAAGGAAGTTTCAAGGCGTTTTCTTGAATTGAAGTTGCAGTGACGTGTGTATAGGCGAAGAGAAATGCGTATTTGAAATACGACGCATGAGTAATGTGTTATATTACTCTGACGTCAGACGGTCTAGAGAAAGATTAAATGCGCGTGGAATCATACTCTTGATGTCTTCCATGGATAATTCAAACATATCAACGCGGTTATACCGTAATTTATCCACCGCCTTTGAAAACCCAACAATTCACACCAAAGAACACCCTGCATGGATGCGTATACGCCTTGTTGTAATCAAAATGTTTTAAGTCAGCTAGGTATTTTCGAAATTAGCGGTTATTCTCGATTTAACTGAATATTTAGTATATATGATTAACAACGATGCCGACGTAGAAATACTCTTGAGTAGACCCAAAATGCTCTTTTTTGTGTTGTTTTGAAACAATTTTGAAACATTACTTCTTGAATAAGAAGTACATAATTTGTGTAACCTTTCTAAAAACCGTTGAAATGTTGTCGCTGTGCGACGAAAGACCAGAAAAAATCGATTGAATTCAAACATAATTTTGCCTTTTAAAAAAAGGGAGTGCAGAAGATATCTTTATGTTTTGACAATAACAGGATTAATTTTGATTTTAAAGATAAATACATTTTGGTCTCTTTGTCAATAGTTCTTATTCAATGGATCCGAAAACAAAGTTCGCTTTTTCTCGTAGTATGATCATTGGCAACTGATATGTCTGAATTAGCGGCTAACAAAATTTCTCTCGGGCATGTATAAAATAATAAAATACTTCATATATTTTACTAAAATACGTTTGCGCGTTTATAAACGGATGTTTAGTTTCCTGAAAAAAATTAAGTTACTGACAGTGAGGGATGAATAATCCAAAAAGGTAAAAAAAAAAAATAATAATAAGAAACCATTATTCAGTATTCACGCAGAGTGATTCTTTCTATTTTCTTACCATTATGAAAAGAGGTTTTGTTTGTAATAAAAGGCGAACGTAATTAGGGGCATTATCACGTTTGTCCTTATCGAGAGTCCGATTTTATTGCTTAACTAGCACAGAAATGTCGCTTCAGTGTGATACGCCGCCCAATCAGATTCAAAGACAGGTAAACAAGGAAAATGTTTGTGGCTAATTACGTTTTTCTTTTACAGACTATCATTAAGACAGTTGAATAAATCATACGTTCAATATGTTTGACACTGCTTTTCTCAATTACTTTCTCTAGTTTGAACCCATCAGAGCAAGATTGATGTTCAAGAGCGTTTTCAATACTTGGACGCGTAATTGGTTTGCAAGATGTACGGCACTGTTAATACTCTGAAAAGGGTATTACATTGCACCGGGCTGTCAAGGTGTTATTGCTCTCCTGTCAGGTAAATTATTACTGAATTTCTCACAAAACTCTTCGCGTTCGTATTAAGGTTATTTAAGTAAACTTTCGTTTTGGTTTAATAGTTTTTATTATGAGTTTATGTTCAAATGTCATCTTGCCCTGCTGTTGCGTAATTTCCAAAATGGCGGCGTCGAGAGAAACTCGGGAGAGTATATTGACACTTTTTTTTTACCTCTGTATGCCGTAGAATGGCTGCGAAAGATGCTACTCTTATCTTTACTTCAATGTTAATTTGTATTATTTAGCAATCATTCCACAGAATATCTACTTCACAACGATAACAGTTGCTTTGTGCTCAATTTTGTTGTTGCAAGGGCCGCTTGTTACTCCGCTTTCTGAGCATGTAGGGAGTACATTAGCTATGTTTGGAAAATCCACAGTTAAACCAAGATCATAGGAAAGCCGATACTATCTTTAGTTCTGCATCTGTAAATTCCTGACTATTTTGTACAAAAGTCTATTTTTCACTAGCTATCCGGCCTATATGAGAAACATGTTCTCGTTCCGTTCTACTTCATACAACATGCGTGGAAACTATATACTGGAAATGCCCAAACCTAAAACTACAACTTTTGGTCTCCACTCCTTTACTTATCTGGCAACAAAAGAATGGAATTCTCTACCCAATTTTATAAGGTTATGTAACTTCTCAGACTTTAAAAAGCACATCAGTAAAGCCAATTCATGAAACATGTAAATGACAATTTTATAATTAGTTAATATAAGTCAATTGTAAATATGTAAATAGCAATTTCTATTTTAATTTTTCGTTATCAATTATTTTGTTCTCGGAAATATTAGCTTGTCAAGCTACTCTGAAATTCGAGCTTAAATGAAGTTTATGTATTTATGTATGTATGTTTGTTTGTATGTAGGAAAGTTGTCAACCAGGTCATGAAGTCATTAGGACGTGATTTTAGCTAACGACGCCCGGCGAAGATGGAACTGGATATGGAAATTAACACACTTATTTAAAACGTTTTGCATGAGGTTGGCCAGATTGTCAAATTCCTTGTTTAAAGAAGATATATTGGAGCTCGCTGTAGAATGCAGATTATGAGGATTTTGAGAAAACAGTAGCAACACAATGAGAGATTTGGAAACTGAGATAAGGAACTTTCGTTTTTTCCTCGATAGTCGACAACCTAGGTTTGAACAGGCTAACGAAAGTATTTTCACAGCAACAGTTGCTTTTAATAAGTATGTCTAAAAATATAAGTTACTGTCTTAAATCATATTGCACGAGATTCAGTTGTTTTCACGAAAACTGAACTTTCTTTACCTAGTACAAATGTAACTGCAATTCCATATTTAGTTGCAATTACTACAAAATCATTTTTCAACTTTATTGCAGTTTGCCCATGGATGGCACTATTAAACTGAAGTGTTCTAGTTTTAACAATAAACTGCAACGTAGAGCGCGTGATTTGAACTGATTGATCGCCCGCGAGTGTACCCGCCTGCCATTTATAGCATATTTTGAAAAATCCTAGACGACTGACAAAGTTGGGCATACGAGAGTTTCTGGGCCTGGTTGCCTTTCTGTTTTTCAGAGGGCGGAAACTTCTAGGATTAATTTAGGATAAATCAAGGATTTATCTAGGATTTAATCACTATAAAGCGCTTAGGAAAGCAATGCATAAGCTATTAAATTTTATTTGTAAATTCATTTATCGAGTAAGACATTGCTTTCAACGTATATATTGAGAGATATTACACTGATCATAGAAACGCTGGCATTAGTACTTTCTTGGTAAAGTGATCATGCTAGCCTCGTACGTTAACCGATAAAGTTTGGCTTCCTTTGAATGGAAAGAAACCTCGAATGTACAAGAAGGGGAGTGAGACCAAACACAAATTGAAAAACAAACCCGAAGATATAAACTCAGATTTTCAGGATGTCACGTGATAACTGTAGCGGAAACTCTCATTATTCTTCATTTAACGCAAATGAAACGAAATTAATTTGTTCTTCGTAACCACAAGATATATTCTGCTCACGAATTTCACCAAAGAGTGAGGACTATTCTGAGATTTACAATTTCCCTTTGTTTCAGGGCATTTATTTGCCGTTGTTGTAGCTTGCGTTAAATCCCTGATATTTATTCTTTTTTTTTCTTTCAACTGGATAAATGGGTCCCCCTTCTAGCACAATCATCGACAGAACGTACCTTGATATAAATAGCCGAAAATTAACTACCCAAAATTATGATTTTGTACTCGGCAATTGACAGACCAAAACTGAGATAGAAATGACACATAGCAATATGAGACATACTTAACGACATACAACTGATGTCTTTTCATTTGATTCGAATTCATTTGAAAGTTTGGAGAAAATTGAGAAAATCTGAAGAGATTACTTTATGTGATTAAATTATAGTTCATCAAAGCTTTTTCCCATAAATCATTGACACATTTCATGCACTTTTAAGAAAGGCTAGCGACATTGTCCATTTATGTTTACAAAAGGAAGTTCTTAACGTCTTCATATGTTCTTAGTTCAATCCATTGTTTTGACTCAAGTGACATGTTTTTTTCAAACAGTACAACATCGGTAGAGTGTTTGGAGATTTATAAATAAACACTAAAAATGACTTGCATTTAAATTGCACTTTGTTTTGCTTTAATTGCTTTGAGAGCAGCTGGGAAGAACGATTCTTTGCTGTTTATAAACATGGCAGCAAATGATCTAGCGTATACATGCTAAAGAATCGTAACATCTTCGAAAATTTCAAGTACACTCGAAAATGCGTGTAAAAAATACTTACGACAATGTAACACAAATTCTTTTGTAAGCTCTCGTTCATATGTCAGTTGTGTAGATGTGTGTGTCCCTAGCTTAGAAAATAGGCAACTTTAAAGGTTTTTAAATTCATTGTTTACAAAACTTAGTTAAGCCCCACTCCATTAGTTTTATCTAAATTTGCATAGAGAAAAAAGGAACTTCTATAACATATATTAGTCCTTATACATTGCAGTTATTTTATTCGGTTGTGTCACAACTGCATGTACAAGAAGCAGGACTACTTTTTACCTGCTCTTCTAACAGGCGAGATCGAGAAAAAGCCAACATGAACGTTATAAATATGTTTTTACAACGGGTAAAATCTGGTATTCTTCAGTTCGTCGAATTATCATTTGAGGTTACTCAAAATAAAACTTCACAGAACATGTATGAAAATCGGGCGGTTCTATATTCTGAAGCGCGGTCTCCTCAAGGTTATTTGCGAGAAGGCTCTTTTCAACTGAACAAAGTAAAAAAGCAACTTTCTTGAATCGATAAACTATGCGACACATAATAGAATAAAATCATTCAGTGCAAATAATCGTTTGTTCACCTTTCTTAGTAATTCCTTGTACCTTCCTGGTGTCAATCAATATGCCAGATATCACATCCCATCCCTTGAAAGAGGATAACAAGAAAAATCCGTGTGTGCTTGCCAGGGTAACAGAGCGAATCCAGTAACAGTGAATCAAGAGTGTTCCGGTTTCGCTTTAAATGCTACTGCGCATGTCAGTAGAGACGTTGTGGGAGTTTTGCTTACACCCTTCTCCTACGCATTATTTCGAAATTTTCATGCAAATTTTAATCCAGAAATGACGTCCCGAATAAAACCTTTTACTCCAGCCAAAGGCTATTTTTGACCTGCAAGTAACCGTTTCCTCTTCACAAGCAGTTCCTCTGCTTAATTGCTGGTTTCTGTGTTCCAAGTTTTGATTGGCCGCGCCAGAGGACTTTTGAAGTGTTTGTAAATAACGCGCGTGAATGTCATTTGTCTGGCGTCAGCTTTAACGCGAATTTATTTGAACCACTAAAGCTAAAAGTCTAACACGCACAGAAAACAATAGTTAGATGTTGATGGATTTAGCAATGCTGTTTTTATCAGTGCAAACAAATCGTATTGCAACTTTAACACAAGCCAGCAGTTTCATTACGTCTTTAATTTAAGTTCATACATTTTAATCCACCTGATTTTGCAATTACACGAAGAAGTGAGAATGATTTCAAATTGTCAGAGCTATTTCCCTCGGGCAATGAGATGAATTAGAAGGAACTTGAAAAATCAACGGTTGAATAAATAATGTTCAGGTGTTAGTACAGTTATCTGGAAATACGTTAAGTAAGCAGACACGATTGAATCCGCTTAATAGAAGATAACCTCCGAACAAGGCCACTTAGTATATGAGAGAACATAACGACACGGTTTCAACAAGCTGCCCCTTAAATTCTTGAAGGTCTAAGACTTGTTACCATGACAACTGTTGGTAATTGACCGTCGCCCCGAACTGGTCTGGCGACCGAACATTTTTGCAGGTGCCTGAAAAACAGCCAAAATGATAACAAGCAAATGGGTGTCCGTGTAAAATGCATACGTCGTTGATTGTCAACCTAACGTCACATGATGACCTTGACAATCATAAGACAGGTGATGCGAAATGGTAAGATGGAAATGGTGATGCGAAAGGACGAGCCCACCGATGAAAAACATACATTTGCCACCAAATTTTTCCATAGCGAATTTGAAAAGCGGATGCTCTCAGCGCTACATGCTAGCTTTCCCAGAGGGCATAAAGTCAGTGTTTTTCTTGAATTATCTCCAATTAACTATTGGTGAATTAACGTCAGCTTTTCAAATTCGCTAGGTGGTTAATTTACCTTCAGCAACTTTACAATGAATGCCTCTCAAATTTCTACCATCTCACTGAATAAAACCGTTTTCAAAATCGACTGTCATCGAGTCTTTCGTGAGCCCAGGCTCAAGCTTCCCTTTACAAAGTGTCTGAGCCGCAGAGAGTGGAACGGTTTATCTGTCTTTGCGTTTCCTCGGGACCGTTTTAAATGTTTGAAAGAATGTGTTTTTCTTGTGGTTCAATTGTACCTTTGGTATAACTTGGCATTTTTCTTTGTTTCATATGTCATGATTATAATATAAATACCATACACTTTGAGCTGGAGGGCGAATCAACGACAAGTGATAATGTATAGCGATACTTCCTGGGGCGGATACAGGATTTTTGAGAAGCGGGGGTTCCAGATACGGACTGCCGAAGGCGGTTCCTTTGCAGGTGTCGGGGGCATCTACGCCGGAAAATTCTTAAAATATATCGAGGTCCTCGAAAATGGGGCGTTCTGAGTCAGCGTTTCATAATGTCTCATTTGTTTTAATTTAGGGGTTCGTCCGAGTCCCCCCTCCCGAACCCCCCTTGATCCGCCCCAGATTTCAGTTTACACTAAAGGGTCCTAGTAAGGGATCTATTTGTGCAGCGTTTTTTGTTTCCCAATGTCTTCAGAATTCCAGATTTTATACTGACTAGGAAAAACCGGTTTCCTACAGCACACGTGCTTTACTTGTTTCTGTTTTATTTCCGGTAGGTGGTTAGATTATTGGCTCGTCACTCACTGCACCATTTGTAACAGTTTGTTATGACGGTCTTTGGATATTCGATCGTAGTTAGCATATATTTTTAAGATCTTATTTCTCCGTTTTCTATTTAGTTTTATAGTAAAATTTCGATTGAGAAGATAATAATAAACACGAAAGACCATGTTTCACCACATTTCCAAACATGTCGAAGTTCATGGGCAATACCCCGCTACGCGTCGTATTTTCAACTCTCTTCTCGTTGTTTGGAAATGTAGTCAAACACAGTCTTTTGTGTTTGATTACCATATCTTTTTTCTTCTGTTGTAGTTACAGGTATATTCATAAACGCATGCCGTAAAAGTCGTAAAGTAAAGCGCTAGTGACTTTTTATAAATATCGAGTAAAACTGTTATTTTAGTCATATTTATACTCGCGATAACATACATTGTACATGCATAGTCAACACTTCGGAACAGATAAAGCAATATCATGGTAACCTGGACAATAGGTTGAATAACTTCATTAGGTGATAAAAATCAAGTTTTGCTCAGAATTCACAATTCGGGCCGGAGCACTACAAAAAAAGTAATATTTATCTCTAAAATACCTGGTATGAAGTATAAAGTTTTTATTTCACTGTATGAATTTTTAAAAACGCATCCGAATGATGATTAATTAGTTCAGTATGATCACGATGATGATGTAATAATTGAGCTAAGCCACTGATTGGCTCAAAGACTTGCCTTTTGTCTTGCTATTGACGTAGGTTGATTTTCTTTTAGCTTTCAAAGGCTGTCACTCTGTTTCCTCTACATTGTATCAGTCGTTTTCTTTGAGCGAATTGCTTAATGAATTGGCCTGACCTATGGAGGTTTTTAGCTAAGAAAAGAAATTGACAGATGAAATGAGCGCTTGAATTTTAATTTCATCCTTCTTTCGGACGATCCCGAGGAAGTAATTCTGCGTGGTTCTCTCAAAACTGTCCAAGATACTTCTTTATCGCGAAAATCACTTTCAGCACTTGTAGTTTTGAATAAGGTTCGGAATAAAAAAGTGTTTACTTTGTATTATTAATTTTCTTTTGCTATGGTAGTGTCAAAATCGGACAACGCAAAAGTACATACATACTGTTTCTGTTAATGAGGTCTTCGAGAAATTTCTAGAGACCTTGTTACTTCCGAATAGTACGTATTAACTGGAAACATTAGTGACAGCTACTGCTTAGCCCGTGAATCAAACTGGAAGTTGAACTAAGCGTTCAATTACTGTGAATTACAGCCTATTATTTCGGCTGGATATCTACTGCGAGACCGCGCTGAAATGATAATATACTGGCGAAATTCAGACACGAATGAACGACCTCTGTAATAATTGTTTACTTTCCATTCGTTACATTTTCATTCACAATTGTTTCCAGGGAAGGAATTATATTACCGACAATATTGCCTCTGTATTTTGATGGACAATTCGTACAATGTGTGTGGCACGTAAAGTGAAAATAAAATAAATCGACTGGCGAATGGCATATTTTACTTATAGGTCTTGATATCGGGGTTTTCTTTGTAACCGTCCATATTAACTAAAGAAAGACGTTAATATAAGAATAGTAACAGATAAGTCGTGTTTTGTTTTTTAAAAGCTTTATAGCTTTGAAATGCCGTAAAGATGTTAATTTTGAATATGCTGAAAAGAAAAGAAGAGATTCCGGTATTCTTATCTTAGCCTCAACTGTTTGTTATATTCAAATTTGCTGATTTTATACACAAATTGAATTTAACGTTTTTATTATAGTTGTCGTATTACGAAAATGTACCTGCAGAAAGTTGCCTGCCATATAAAATTAAAATATCCCTTACTTTGTATCCAAAGCGAAATTAACATTTCATGGAGCCTTTTTGTTAGGTAAATAATGTGACTTATTTCAAATCATCGCAGATGAGTCGGCGAACGATAACGCATTCTCAAACTACTGTAAAAACGAATAATAAACGTTTGTTCGACGGTTTACATCGCTCTGAAGCAAAGAGAGTTTACGTGCCATAATTAACAACCGAGTTTTACCCAGCGATTCATTTATCAGTTTTTTTTATCAATAATGTAAGTACCTTGACGTTAGGACGTAATCAGCTTTTAAAAGCTAAAAATATAGAGTAGAACATTCGTGGAAGTATCAAAACCTAAGTACTCCTCAGCGGTGAAATTTGTTGCTAAGACAAAACAAAATTTGCAAAATAAAATTTACGAGACTTTTTTGGTTTAGGTTAATTGTAGTAACAGTGAGTTCTTTTAATGCAGAACAGGATGCGACAAAGTGAACAAAAACATTGACAAACAAAATTCAGTTTTCTGGTGTTTATAATCCAAGGTATCGAAAATGTTTTTAAACCGCACGTGCAATATCAACTACGTGTAACATCTTACTGTTGGTCGATTTACTTACGGTAGCCCCTTTGTCGGTACGCCGAAAGAAGTGTAGGTGATAATGTTCACTGAAATACTGCAGCCGATCTCTTTGACGCAAAAAAGATAACTCTAAGCGGAAAACATAGAAAAGTTCTTTGTGGATTCTCAAAAAAACCTCGTATTTCACAAGCTCTTACTTCGCGCCAAGAGTGCGGCAGATCTTTCTTCTTTCTTAACTTGGTACATGCAAAATTAATTAACAGGTCGTCGCTTTTCTTGAGGTCAAGCGTTAAGCAGTGAATAATATTTTGCAACTTGTGTTCGTGGTATTTTTCATAAGTTGTGTTTAAAGCTTTTAAGTTTATTTGAGTGGAATTCATGTTTCATATACTGAGTGTTCCTTGTAGGGAAATCTCTGAATTTATTAAGTTTAGCTAGAACACAGTTTGTGAGAAGACAGAACGATGGTCTGTAAAAAAAATAAATAATGATGAATTTGCCTTACCGGGTGTCCTTTGATGAAAACAAGATGCATTAAAGGCTTCACTAGGCATAGAAAAAACAATGAATTTGCTTGAAAGAAAATCGAAAATGATCTGTGGTCGTTCCTCCGCTCAACTTCTTACTGCCGTCGCGACGTTTCGCTCCTGAAAATTGATTTACGACAGACATATTCAAATGTAAATGCATAATAAACTCAATTTGCATTTATTAATCGCGGGTATTGTGAACATTGTAGCAATGAGCCATTCAGTAGTTTTATCCTTTCTCGTATTTTCTTTGGAATTTGCCTCGTCGATTTCCTGTCGTCTCGAAATAATGTTTCCCTGGAGATCAGAAGCGTGCACGAAATAGACTATACTTAATTTTAAACTACAAGTTCTTCAGTTTTTTAAACATTTGAGATGATGTTCCAGGTACTTCGCTTTTCAGTCAAAATAAAAGTCGACGGTATTTAGATGTTAATGAAATATTTTTCGTTTACGTTAAACTTGTCTGAACGGAAGGAATTACACCTCTTCGACTGTCATTAGCAAATTTTACTAATCATGAATTTGTCAGATAATGTTGTTTCTCTGCACTTCGATGAGAAGATGCTGCTGTTCTAAGTGAGCTTTATAAGTTGTAATGCAGCAGTGAGCCAGATTGATCAACCTCTAACTTGGTTAGAAGTTCGGAGAATTTTTCGCTTATCCATCATCTGGACCAGTTCCCATTGAACTTAATTCTAGGGTTCAAGGCGTACTATAACAGTCTTTTTAGTACAGCTATATGCATCAGTATACAAGTCAGAAAGCTACGGATGAGAGCATTACATAAGATGGCGAGAAGATTAACCAGGTATAGGAAATGTTTGTGCAGCCGAGTTCTTCTCTATCGCTGAAGTTGTAGCAACAACAGTAAACTGAACTACTCATTTCCGAAATGACCAAAAACCCTGACAGATTTAGTCTCAGTGACGTTAGTCCAAGTCTTTTGTGCCATTTCAATTGGTTATCAAAATAACGCAGCCTTTCAAGAGTTTTCGGTTATGCCTTTTGATTTTCATTATTTTTCTCTTTAGGTCACTAGATTTGCAAACATAAAGGCAATTTTCCTTTTGAATAACCCTGACAATGTTGCTTATATTTCGCTGCTACTTTTAAAGGACCGAATAGCTTGATACCAATCTTTGATTACATGTATGACTAAGAAAATATCAAATATGAACATTGTAAGTCTTGCGAGATATCAAAACCTTGATTTTACTTCATTCAGTTCCACTAGGAAACTGCTCTGGAATTGCATTAACTCTAATAACGGATTAAATCGCCGGTCGATTCAGTGTTTGTTCCAGGTGAAAAGATTGTAGCTGAATCTAAGTATTTACTTGAATAACCTCAGTGTTCGGATTGTTTTAACATGTTCACAGCCTGCGAGTCACGTGTTAATGCTAGATTTTCTTGCTTACTAAGGCAGCGTCCACCCTACGCTGGAGAAATTTGAAAACGCAGCTTTGTTTCTACGGTTAGGCCTACCGTCCACTCTATTCCGTACGAAAAAGCTCTTCAAACCGGAGGAATTTGTAAACGCCCGGCCGGCTTTTCGTTTTCGTGTGGACGGAAAAGATTTTGCAAACGGAGCTTTCCGAAAACGATGACGTCACGATAATCATGTGATTTCCCTGACCGAGTTTTCCTCAAACACAAATCCAAAATGGCCGGCGACTGGTGCCTTTTAAAATATCTTCGGCTTAGTGTAGACGGAAAACATTTGATGCAGTAGTTTTACAGATGGTGTGCATGTTATGTTTTCTCAATCTCGAACAGTTTTTCTTTTACTGAAGTGATACCGAGCATAAGATAACTGGCCAACAGTACAGCGTTATATAAATCCGTGTCTTATAACACCTGACAGCGCAGTAAACACGGTTCATCCGGCCATTAATATATTTATTTCAAACACCTTTTGACCTAGATTATGCTACGATTGCATCGTCAGAGCGAAATTTCTTGATACGAAAGATATGTTACCGAAATATTCTTGGCATTAAAAAGTTTGAATAATTTTTACGCCACGACTTGAAAAGCGTTAGAACGCGGTGAAAAATCTGCTACCAGAGTTGTCCCTAACCTCAGGACGAACAAAGATCCTGGGATCTAGAGCAGATTTTCGTTTTTAAAACCAATTTAACTGGGCTTCTAATGTTGATTCATGAGCTTAGCACACCTATTAATTTAACAAATAGAAAACAGTTTCCGTGTTTTACCGACTTTTAGAAACACCCCGTAAGAAAGCGTGCGCTAAAAGCTGTTCCTCTATTGAACACGTGATTAGTTTCTGGTTGTGAGGAAAAAGCTATTTAGACTGTATTTTAGCTGAACCAGAGGAAGGCTGTCAGAGACGCTAAAAGCCGCTGTTACAACGATTTTGTTATTAAAAACATACCAAAAGTGGTTTTTATATTGCCACTTACCATGTAGTTTTAAGATCTTTATAAATGTGTTTGCTTTTCTGTATTTTCGAGTGCATGTTGTCATGTTGCGTGATCAAATGAGAGTTGCGAGATTCTCATGCGGATTTTTCACAGCGATGGCAGGAAATATGGCAGGCAATAAGAACCAGGGCGCTTAGATGTAGTTTTATGCTCTGAACTAATGGAAAAGGTAAGTTTTACAGGGTCGAAAACAAGACTTCAATTTCGCGCTGTGAATGAATATCTGCTTGCGCTGACTTAAGAATATAGCTTATGTAAGAAAACTCTCTGCTCTGGTATCGAGTTAATTTGTGAGTTAAAAAACAATGCTTTATCGTAACCAAAGCCTGTTTTTGCCAGTTTCTTAATATTGTTTCTGCTTGTTTGGCGAGTTTGCAAAAGTTTTTGAAAGGAAAGTCTGACGCGTACAAGTAGCTCATTTGCATAGTGCAGCGCGTGTACTTTCGAGTCCGAGTCGGTGTTCTCAATTGTCAACAAAGAAGATTTTTTCTGTTGTCTTTTGTGTTGAGATGCTGCAAGAATTTTCATCAACGCGAAAAGGCTACTAACATCATGTGTGTTTCTTCAACATAATGAAATTTTACACTGCGAAAATAAAACTCAAGAGTTTTGATAACTCAGCCAACAAAATCGAAATCGTTATTCGAGTTGATTAAAGAAAGAGTCATCGTAACTTTGCTAATTGCTTCTACTGTATTCGCATATTTTCAGCTAACACAAACAAAACTGAGCAGTATCTACAGACGTAAACTTATTGGGCCTTGATGAAGCATCAAGCGTTCCTCACAATTCAGGCGAAGCTAAATCTTGCAATTTTTTTTTGCTTTTCGGTCGCGATAGAGTAGCGAAATCCCCGCAAGAGTTTGGCAAGAGGAGGGAAACTTTGAGGTCCTGAAATGCTGCTATATCCAAATATATCCAGCTAGTTTTGTGCTGTGCTATGGAAAAGCTGTTATTCTTCAACATATGTGAAATTTAGAGTGGAATAATATGGAGCTCTTGTAAAAGGAACAGCGGAACACAATTTGGTTAGTAATAAAAGGCGGGACATACCTAAATTCGACAATGTCTTACTTCACTCAAACTGGAGCAGCTTACGACGAAAATACTTAAGCAAACTTCCATCAAACATAAACGAATTGAGTTGTGGGCCAAAAGCGTCAAAATTTCGGGAATTTCGGACGCCATTTCGCTTACGATACATCCGCAAAAATCCTCGCAGCATGTACGCGCGTGGGCCTCTTAGAAAACACTCTGAGCTAAAGGAAATTAGAAACATACAAAAAACTGTTGCATTGCTTTTTAATCCGGCGCAGTATTCTGAAATATTACATAAAGTATTCCTCTCATTGTAAAGAGGATCTTGGCTGAAAAGCTGAAATATAAACGATTAGAGGCACTTTTGTCTCTAGATTCAAACGACGCTGTGTTTTAAAAACGTCCAACGGCGCATTAACGTCACAATTTCCCATCACGCTTTGCAAAAATAAACATGGCGGCCCGCTGGAAATTTGAAATCCTAAAATAGCTGAAAGTAAACACAGCATTCAAACCAGGCAAAGAATTATCGATTTCAAATCGCTGAAACAATAAACACAAACTTTTGATTTGGAACAAAACTGGTTTTTTTAGCCAACATTCCCTTTATGGAAATCGGTTAACTTCTTCCTTTGTCTTGCCATGGAATCATTGTTACCAGAAGTTATAATATTTCTGGTGTACTCGAACCTTTAAGGAATGAGCTCTACCTTTTATACTTTGCCCACTTCTCTCAAGTTGTATCTCGCAGTACAGGATAAGGTTCTTCTGGTAGAACCATTTTTTCCCCTTTCTCTGTCCCCCGTGGCCACTTAGTTACTGTGTTGTGACCACCAATGGCATGGTCGTCTTGTAAATATTGAAGCAGAAAACCTCTTGCTCAACTCTCTTCCAGCCATGGCATGTTAAGGTACTTTTTCTCTATGAAATGGAGAACATATCCCTGACTCTTGGAGCTTGTAAGAATATCACAGCAGCGGAGACACATCCAACAAGCACTGAAGTAATAATAATGACCCTGTCCAAGACTTGAGAAGCGGCTCTCCATTCATCTTGCCATTCAATCACTTGTTGCCAAGATGGCTCATTAATCTCAGACGTTGTTTCCTTTTTATAAGTGTTCTCTTTTCGCTTTGTTGACATATTTCTTAAAGTTATACCATTACAATTCTTTCCAGCGTTGTTAATATTCCGACTCGAGTTTTCTTCTTCGTCTACACTTATACTGTCTTTTCTCAAGTTAACGGACGTTATCGACACGTTTTGATTTTGTTCGAAAACGTCTCCCACCCAATCCCGACTCAGTCCTAAATCAGCGTGACTAAAGGGCTCAAACGTTGGATTATGAATAACGTCTTGCGCATGTCCATTCTCCGTTGGCCGCTGACTCTCTCTTGTGGAAAGGCGCCTCCTTCTGATCTTTACTCTAACAAGTGGCGCCAATGTTTTGAGAAGAACGGTTTTGATCCAGCCCGGCATCTTTGTTTTGCTGTAGTAGAAGTTCAAGACGATGCAGGTTGCTGCTATCGCTAAACCAATTTCAAAGATTGCTACGGTGTAGTAAGTGCCTAAAAATAGAGTTTAGAGAACGTTAGCGGGACAGAGCGACACTGGAATTCATCTACAAGATTGTATTTCGTAGATATCGTTATTTGGGGGAAGTAGACGCTCAAGATCAATATGGGTAATCAAATGGCGACGAGCGAAATTGGGAAATAATTTCATGCGCGTTTTGACAAAATTCCAATAATTTTCTGAGCCTTCAGGCAAGGAAAATTATCAGAATTTTGACAAAACGCAAGTGAAATCATTTCTTAATTTTACGACGATACCATTTGATTACTTTTTAATATCATGGGTGACAAAACAAGGCTTATAATCGAGGGTTTTCGACTTGTTTATTTTATCGAGAAATTTCGGTGCAAACTTTGCCATGTCAATTTTGTAATTTCATCATTTAACTAACATGTTTCAAATGTTAACTTCAAATGTTAATTAACACTGAAATCTCGCGCGAAAATTAAGGAATAATTTGTTGTCCATGATGTTATTAAAGTACTCTTAATGTACTCACCAATCAGAAAGAAAGTATCAGAACTAGGCGGTAGCTTCTCTGAGGTCAACTCCTGGAAGATTGTCATAGCCATAAGAATGGTGATACACAGGGAAACTCTCTCGCCGCACTCTGGCGGCAGAACAAATGTAAAAAACACCATGCAGGCGATAAGCGCACACGGAAACACCAGGTTAATGATGTAATATCTTGAGTAGCGTTGCAGATTTAGGGTCAGCAACACTTCAGAGTATGGATTTGGACAGCAAGTGTACTTTACCTAAATAGAAACAAAGGGTTGAGTTAAAATGAAAGGCATCCGGTAACGTGTTTTCATCAATATCTGATTGATTGTTTTTAAACATATATGTCAAGTTAAAATAGTTTAAGATTGTTCATTCCAAGGAGTGGGCAATCGCTATCTCCAAAAAACGTCCTTTTTCACCTTTCGTTTGCCGTTGCCAAATGGCTTGTTTACAATCTGTTTCATTATTCAGATCGAGATGTTCACCAGTTTTGTTGATTATTGTGTTAGAAAGCTACGAGTTCCACCAGATTTACTCTTAATATAATTCATTCGGCGTAGGTTTTCTCGCAGACTGACCATGAGAAATTTACGATCTTCATAAACTACGATGTATAGTCAAAATTTGGTCGGTGAGTCTCTTTAAAGTAATGGAATTGGGTAGCATGTTCCTTGGTTGGAAAATGAACATAGTCAAGCCAGAAACGGGAGAATCCTGTGGAATTTCGGGAGAATAGGACACGTTTTCGTTTCGTTAATTGATACATAATTGATCCATGACAGGGTTAAAACAGAAAATTCCCAGGAAACGGAGCAGGGGAGAGAGGAACATGTTCTTTGGATCCCTTTAAAAATTTTGCATTTTTTATTGTTGCACACTGAAAATTTCAATTGTTCTTTAAAATTTTCTACGCCAAGAGTAGAGATGTTCCTTGAACCCTCGAAATAATCCAATACTGACACCTTGCACTTAATTACCATGTTGGCATAAGCTTCAGGGAGGCCCTCCTTACGGAGTCAGACATACCTCGTTTCTTACTGAAACAACGCCAATCAAGTCCCACTCGTTGGAGGGCTGGTATATCCCATTTAATATACCAGTCTCTTGATAGTTCACATACACGTCAAGCATACTGACGTCATACGCCCAGGAGGCGAACTTCATGTAGCAATGCTGCTCATCAAAAGGAAAATACTTGATGTCAATTTTACAGATGCTCTGAAACATGGCAGGCGCCATCCAAGAGTTATTGCCATCGTAGGATACTGAGATTTTGGTTTTGTACTTCTCCAACGCTCCAGCAGCGTCCATGTCTTTGTCAGCACTGGAAAGCACACTAAAATTAATATGAATCACTAAATAATAGTAATGAAGAGAGAATTATAACATAGCTAGCTGATTATAACCGCGCCATCAAACTCAGTATAAATAATCAATGTATACGTAGTGTAGTCCAATGATGCACAGTCATTTCTTGAACAAAGTGAACTTCGCTTTGCCAGAAAAATGTTCTTTCCATTGGTAATGTTCTAAAACAATTAATTCATGCTCTAAGCTAAGCATCTTCGAGTTATGAAAAACTTGGGAAGTTTGGACCAGAGCATTCAAAGATTGGTCTTAGCATCGTCTTGAGCAACTCTTATTATTCTTTCGTGCTCTCCAAACTTCCCGCGTGGATCATAACTGAATGATGCACGCTAAACCATGAATAAAATGTTAAGATAAGGTAACATAAAGGTTATGTTACCTTTGTTAAGGATAACTACACTGAAATATCTAGAAACATGCATGACAGGTCTGTTACAGTAAGGAGGTATGTCGCTGTAACGCATATTTTGAAGTCACAGTTTCCGTTGTGCAAAATTAGGTTCATATCTGATGAAGCCTCCACATGATAGCTTTTAGATGAAGAAAAATCAAAAAATCAAAAAAACAAGAAAGGAACGAGGATCGCTTAGACTGGGGGAAATTCAGAAGAATTTACGAATTACGAACTTGAAGACGCTTGAGGCCTTCCTCTTATGGTCCAAACAACAACAAAATTGTATGAATGGTCTGGCCCGTGTACAACGGCTGTGAATAAACTATCCTTCACAAGGTTATTTGGAGTTTAGCGGATCTCAGCGAGTTTTCGTCAAGTTACCAGCATATAGGATGTAAAAGTGTGAGAAAATAAACGTTTCTTTAATAAAGGGAAAGGCAAAAAGCAAAACCATCCTCTCCAGAAAAAAAATTAAACACGCTAAAATAAATAGGGACTGTTTTGCATTGTTATAAACATCACTTACTTGTTATACAAAAGAACATCCGGGACCCAGACTTTAGATGGTTCAACGTAAACAGTTGTTAATCCATCATAGTCCTTTGGATTCCATGTAAGATCTGGATTGTTCCAGTCCTAAACAAAATTAAAGATTTGGACGCTGTCATTACACATTTAGCCTGAGCACGTTTTAAGAGCCATAGGCGTACGGACAGATCTAGACAATTGCAAAATTTGCAGTTAAAACATAAATTTATATTTTACCAGGCGTTGCTGCCAGTGTCGTCGTTGCTTTAAGCTCCCTAATGCCTTTATCTAAGGTAACTCTTTGTTAAGGTAGAATTACCTATCCACTGCTTTTTTGTGTAAAAAAAATGTTATTAATTTTTTTAATGTAAAAACTGTCCTGGTTTCAAAACCACCCCTCTAGTCTTCTTCTCCTTGAAAAGAAAGTAGCCCTCCGTTCCATTCCTGAGGGCTTTATAGAGCACAAGTTTAAACAGCTGTAAAGTTCTGTACTTGTATAGGGAGTACTTGCAGGGTTGTTGAGGACATAGTACCATTTATACTGCGACGTATGGAAGGAGAGTAGTGCGCATGACTGACCTGTTTCATCCACCACTGAGCTTGCAATGCATTGTTCTTTTCATCCTATGCAGTAAAGAATAAAACAAACGAATGAAGGATAAAAAATTATTGGTCCCAGCTGCTCAAAGGGTGAATAGAGGTTATCACGGGGTAAATCAACGCTTGCCGGCTTGATAAGTGTAAACAAAGTTACCAAAACTGGTGCCCATTCCAAGTTAGCTAGAGATAATATCTAATCCATTCCATTCTGGTCTTGTATTCACCTCCAAACTTAAGTCATCTTTCTTGGTATAAGGATATTTTACTTCTCTATAATTAGCGTGCTTGTGTGTGTTTTGCATTTTATTCCAGATTATGATCATTTTGTGTGCCGATGACAGCATTTTTATTCTTTTGTTAAGTCTTAGGTATCTTTTAGGTAAATCCTTTACATAAACCTTATTGGTTTCCCTAGGCTTCCTTACCTTATACACTTAATTCCAAAATGGCGGCCGGTTTATTATTCTTTTGTGTGCATGTTAATTAGTCCTCTTTGCCTGATTTTCACTTCAAAATTCTTTTGTATTTTGTCCATGTTGACGAGGCAAAGAGGGCTAATTACCATGTAAACAAAAGAATAATAAACTGGCTGCCATTTTGGAATAAGGTGTGTACATTGACATTTTGTAAATTTATGAATTTACAACTGTTGTTGAGCTTATTTATAAACGTTAGTGTTCATTAAGATTAGAAAACGGCTGAAAAATAGTGACAGGGTATTTTCGAAGAATACGTCATCTGTTAGTGACTTGCTCAAAGAAGATTCTCTGCGGCTACACTTACAATGTTAACAATCCTGACAACTTTGGCTCCTACCCATACTTTCACACTTCTTCCTCCCCCCGGATGACCATCTCTGTCGTATCTTGCAAATAAATGCTCCAGCAGGCGCTGATGAGGATTCTGGGTAAAGTTCCTTGTCGCTGTTCATAAAACAATACAACAAGAAACAAGGAGTAATATTAATAATGAATCACCTATTGATCTGATGACAGTCCCAATCAGGGCCGTAGCTAATAACGGGCAAACGGAGGCACTTGCCTCAGTCATTTTTCTTTTCTTTTGTTGTTGTTGTTGTCTATAGTTATCATAAACACCCTGAATACATGGGAAGAGAATTTAACCATGGACATTGCCTCAGGCATAATTTTTTCATGCACATTACCTCAATCATAATATTTTCTCTAGCTACGGCCCTGCCAATACTTCACTGATAACCACGTGTGACCTGAGATGATTAATCTGCTTTCCAGTTTTTCTTTCTCTTTAATTGATCGGAGCAGCAACCTTCTGCTTACATAGAACGGTCTCTTAAACTAGGTATCACATGCAATGCCTTTTTTCTATCCACCTTATTGAACACGAACAAGAACCTGCCATAAATGCAGGAATGAATCATAAGAAACAAACAGTTTTTTAACACAGTTTGAAAGAGAAAAACATTAGTTCGTATAGTGTGATCGTCCGGGTGAGTGTAGTTCTGAAAAGAACTGTTGTTGGTGACTGACGTTTCGACAACCTGAGCGGAAGTCATCCTCAGAGTCAAGTGAATAGTGTTTGTCAGTCGATGATGTTATAAGTCTGATCCGTTGAACGTGATTGGTCAGTATAGCCATGATGGTATTGGCTGAAAGACTCGTGTAAAGTTTGTCATCAGTCATTGGTGGGTTTCGATCCGTCTATTGTTAGTCAAGTAGGTCGATTTTGGTCCGTGTATTGTTAAGTCGGTCTGTTAGAAGTCCGTTTGTCGGTTTCGTTTCTGTCGTGGATAAGTCGTTTGTAAGGCGCCGGTAGTTGTTGACATCTGTTAAGAGGCGTTTGTTCTAGGTTAGTGTACCAGCTTTCCAGAGTCAGTCGTTGAAAATAGTTTGTACTGTAGGTTAAGCACTGAGCAGAGTCCCAGTCAATGTTGTGGTTTGTCAGTTGATGATGTACAGCAATGTGATTGTTGGCATCACCATTTCTCGTGGCTCGTTTGTGTTCAGTCAGTCTCGTGTTAAGGTTTCTGCCAGTCTCACCAATGTAGGAAGCCTGGCAGTCGGAGCATTTGATCTTGTAAACTGCTCCCTGTCTGTCGTTAGGTTCGTCTCTGTCTTTCACGTTGGTCAGTAAGTGTCGTAACGTAGTTGTAGGTTTGTGGGCTACACGAATGTTGTAGGGCTGTAGGATCCGTGAGATGGTCTCAGAAGTGCCCTTAATGTAAGGTATAGTCGCTGTAGTAACAGGCGTAGGGTTCCTGTTCGTAGCGTCAGCTTCAGTAGGTCGGTAAATGTTTCGTCTAATAAAGTCAGCGTTGTAGTTGTTTTTGTGAAAAACACGTTCAAGGTATCTGTTTTCGTCACGTAAGCTGTCCGGTGTGTCACAAACTAGTTGCGCTCGTCTCGTCAAAGTCTTTATAGTCGTGGCTTTGTGTGAAGTCGGGTTGTAGGATGATTCGTCAAGTAATCTGTCGGTATGCGTCGGTTTTCTGTACACTGTCGTTCGTAGTTCGTTGTTGTCGCGGCTTACCAAACAGTCTAGAAAAGGAAGTTTTCCATTTTCTTCGATCGCTTTAGTAAACTGGATGTCGGCGTTCTGTTCGTTTAGGTGGTCGTGAAAATCGTCAATATCGTCTTTGTGAACGGCGGTAAAGGTGTCGTCAACGTAGCGTAACCAAAGCGGTATCGTTTGTCGGCAAGTTGCAAGGGCGCGTTCCTCCACGTGTTGCATCACAATTTCTGCGACAACAACAGAAACAGGCGACCCCATTGCTGTTCCATGCAACTGTTTGTAGTGTTTACCGTTGTACTGAAAGTAAGTCGATGTAAGGCAAAGGTTCAGTAAGTCCATGATGTCTTCTGTTGGTAACGGTAGTTTAACAGTAGATTGTTGTATAGCGGTCTCGGTACACTGTAATGCCAATTGAAGTGGGATAAGCCGACAAAGGACGTGTCACTGTTGTTATGGACAAGACTGACTACTTTGACAAAATGGACGCACTTGTTAACGACAAACAAACTTACGAAGAACTTAAACGCGACCCGACGCCAGCACTTCAACGTAAACTTAACAGCAAAATACTTACGCTTAAAAAGACTGACGCTATTGACACTCAACGCTACTATCGACTGAGATGCTCAGTACCTCAACCACCGAAACTTTACGGACTACCGAAACTGCACAAACCTGGTATACCTATGCGACCTATAGTGTCATTCTGTGGGTCCCCTACGTATCAACTATCTAAGTACTTGACGACCATACTGCAACCCCTTACTGACAAATCAAGACGCAAACTACAATCTACGGAGAACTTTATTGACGCTATTAAGACAGTACAGATACCTGACGACTACAAACTTGTGTCTTTTGATGTGAAATCACTGTTCACCAGTATCCCACTTCAATTGGCATTACAGTGTACCGAGACCGCTATACAACAATCTACTGTTAAACTACCGTTACCAACAGAAGACATCATGGACTTACTGAACCTTTGCCTTACATCGACTTACTTTCAGTACAACTGTAAACACTACAAACAGTTGCATGGAACAGCAATGGGGTCGCCTGTTTCTGTTGTTGTCGCAGAAATTGTGATGCAACACGTGGAGGAACGCGCCCTTGCAACTTGCCGACAAACGATACCGCTTTGGTTACGCTACGTTGACGACACCTTTACCGCCGTTCACAAAGACGATATTGACGATTTTCACGACCACCTAAACGAACAGAACGCCGACATCCAGTTTACTAAAGCGATCGAAGAAAATGGAAAACTTCCTTTTCTAGACTGTTTGGTAAGCCGCGACAACAACGAACTACGAACGACAGTGTACAGAAAACCGACGCATACCGACAGATTACTTGACGAATCATCCTACAACCCGACTTCACACAAAGCCACGACTATAAAGACTTTGACGAGACGAGCGCAACTAGTTTGTGACACACCGGACAGCTTACGTGACGAAAACAGATACCTTGAACGTGTTTTTCACAAAAACAACTACAACGCTGACTTTATTAGACGAAACATTTACCGACCTACTGAAGCTGACGCTACGAACAGGAACCCTACGCCTGTTACTACAGCGACTATACCTTACATTAAGGGCACTTCTGAGACCATCTCACGGATCCTACAGCCCTACAACATTCGTGTAGCCCACAAACCTACAACTACGTTACGACACTTACTGACCAACGTGAAAGACAGAGACGAACCTAACGACAGACAGGGAGCAGTTTACAAGATCAAATGCTCCGACTGCCAGGCTTCCTACATTGGTGAGACTGGCAGAAACCTTAACACGAGACTGACTGAACACAAACGAGCCACGAGAAATGGTGATGCCAACAATCACATTGCTGTACATCATCAACTGACAAACCACAACATTGACTGGGACTCTGCTCAGTGCTTAACCTACAGTACAAACTATTTTCAACGACTGACTCTGGAAAGCTGGTACACTAACCTAGAACAAACGCCTCTTAACAGATGTCAACAACTACCGGCGCCTTACAAACGACTTATCCACGACAGAAACGAAACCGACAAACGGACTTCTAACAGACCGACTTAACAATACACGGACCAAAATCGACCTACTTGACTAACAATAGACGGATCGAAACCCACCAATGACTGATGACAAACTTTACACGAGTCTTTCAGCCAATACCATCATGGCTATACTGACCAATCACGTTCAACGGATCAGACTTATAACATCATCGACTGACAAACACTATTCACTTGACTCTGAGGATGACTTCCGCTCAGGTTGTCGAAACGTCAGTCACCAACAACAGTTCTTTTCAGAACTACACTCACCCGGACGATCACACTATACGAACTACTGATACTCTTGGGTTCAAACCATTTACAGAGAAAAACATGTCACAAAAAATGTCATTGGTAAAATAACTTTTATTTACCTCCGGCAGTGTTTATAGGTTCCCGGAGATTCCCAGAGATTGATAATTTTAAAATTATTTTTAGCCATTCTCGATATTAAAGCCTCGTCAAAAAACTTGCACTCATTACTTACTGGAAGACTATTGGTCCTTATTCTTAGCTTAGATTAAAACTGGTAAGTAGCTTAGTCGTGGATTTTATATCCTCGAGGTTATTATCAAAGGTTTTTAACCACTTTATAAACATTAATGAATATTGATACACTCCTTTAAAACATTTTTATTCTTCTTCAGTCAGTAAACAGTGAGAATGGATTAGTCATTTATCGATTTGCAAATAAGCATTTCAATGTTCTCTGCAGTTTAAATTAAATTAAAGGAAATTTTTCAAACGAAAATTTCTCAAAGTGAACAGTTTTTCCTCGAGTGAAACAGCTGCCTTCGTTTGTAAATCTACCATGCGGCCGATCAAAGCAAATTCCCAAGCGGCCGACATAGAGCGCTTAGCCCGGCTGCGAAAGGCTTTACTATTGTGAGATCATTTTCGCTTGTATAAGCGAAAATGATCATATCAGAATCTTATTTTTACGATTCATCGTTTTGAGATGACTTTACCTTCGACGCTTCGGCAAGTGAAGAGTATTACTAGCAATTCCATCAAAAGGATCTTTGTTACGGGCCCGGTGAATGAATGCTGCTTCATTGTAGATCTTTTTGTAGACATCCTGAAAGACAAGCGGAACATGTATTTGTGAGCTTTTCACTTACCTCTATTGAAACGAAAAACACCTCTATTGAAACCATTTATACGGTTCCACGTTTTGAGCTTGTGGATAAAACCCCAATGTGCGACCAATAAATTTTAAACCTTTGAGTAGTTATGTGAACTTTTCGCTATTTTGATCAACTTTAAACTTGGATGCTCTTGAAAAGAAAAGGGCTTTGCCAAAAAAAAAAAAACCCTTCACTTTCTGCCCTCAACCTGAAATGGTAGTTACTGATTACAGTAAATTTCAACAATATAATTGATCAATATGGACAAGTTATCAAATTATCTAGATAACGATTTTTAAACATTGTTCGATGTTGACAACACCTGTAGAAAAATCATGAAAAATCGACCCTCTTTTCCTACACTTTTCAGCTATTGGCTTTTTTCTTCATTTTCACCTATCGGATCTGGATCTGGATCAACAACTTTGGCATAACTCCCTAATAAAGATCGCCAACAAGACAGTTTTTTAAAAAAATTGGTTCACTAAGGGAATAACTCGGGTGAAACATCTTTCTCTCGTTAAATGATTTCCGCTGTAAGTATGAAGTAGACCTCGCCCTCTCAGCTTCTACGGATTAATATCGGCTGTAAAGTCTCTTCGGACTGATTCTAATTTTCAAGATTTACAGAACACCGACCACGAATATGAGCCACTTACAACAAGAATTTTACAAGTCAAAAAAGCAACTACATTAATATATAAAAAACTGTTTAGTAACAAGAGTTTAACCCCAGAGTCAAGTCAAAAGAAATGGCTAGAGGATTGTGGCCTACCAATAAATGACAACATAAATTGGACTGCTGCCTATCTTTTAGCTAAAAAAAGCACAAAGAGCACTAAGCTGATAGAGTTTCAATTTAAATTCTTACATAGACGTGTACCGACCAATAACTTGTTATTTAGAATAGGTCTACAGGGCGATGAAAAGTGCAGTTTTTGTCACACCTCCTCTGAGTCAGTAATTCATCTTTTTTGGTCATGCCGCCAAACATTTCACTTTTGGAATAAACTTACTGAATGGCTGAAAAACTTAAATTTACTTCCTAGAGATTATGCTTTGACAAATATTACTGCTTTGGGTCTGAGGCCAGATATCTCTCAATTTGCACTTCTTATCAATTACTGCTTTCTCTTAGCACGATATCACATATGGCTCGCTAAAACAAAAGATGATCATCCAAATCTGACGCGTTTCATATCCACACTAAAATCACAATATGAAATAGAAACAAAAAGTGGAGACACAAAGAAATGGAAACCTCTTACAGGATATATGATGATTTAATTATTATTTCAGATTATATTTTCTATACCTATCTATCTCCTACCCATTAGTTTATTTCTAATCTCCTGTCAGATGCACAACTCATTTTACCTTTAATGTACCACATGCCTTTGATCTGTTTTTTATGTTTCTATAGTACAACCTCAAGCTGTAATGATAACTATCTATTTTTCTGCTATTTTTCTTTGCCCCTTGTCGTCACTGTATTTGTTAGAAGTGTAAGTCGTATAACTGTATTTGTTAGCAGTGTAAGTCGTTTAGATATTGTAATTTAAATAGTGTAAATAGTTAGAGCAATATAATGTAACTAGAGCTAGTGTTGTAAGTAAGTATTGTTTTCCCTTGTGTTATTGCAGATAAAATAAAATAAAAAAAAATAAAAAAAATTTTCACCTATGGAGCTATACTGTTCAGTATTTGTCTTCATAATTTTCTTTCAGTAGACAAGTAGATATAGATTCGTGTCATTTTCATAATAATGATGTATTTAGGTATTAATTACTAAGTTAGCATGAAATGAAGCTGTAAAAATTAATATTTTTACAGTTTCTAACACGCGGCAAAAATGGAGGTAAATAGCCATATATGTTTGTCGAAAATAATCTGCCAGAAGAAATTGTTCTTGTTAGAAGCAATGTCTACCTAACACTGTTTTCATTTTTTGTTTTTATTTTTGCAGTAAGCAAGTTGTTTTCCGTGCACATTTGCAATCAGGCGAAAACCTCTTTGAGGTCACTCTCATTTAGATGGTAATGTCTTCTCAAGATTACCATCATATTCATCAACGAATAAAACATTGACTCGAGCCGCCATTGGAAGCGAATTAGACTTTTAGGCGACGGTAAAACAAAACTACGGATATTTAATTTGTGATTGCTTTGCGGAACTTGTTAGCAAAACGGTTGGAAATACTCCCCCTTTACGGTAGCAGTATAGATCGATTTTGGTCGGAGGTGACATATTATAAGCTACATTTTAAAATACAGAAACGTGATGGGTTTATTGACTAATCGCGAGGGCGTAATCTATTCCTGTCCAAAACGAGTCGGAAATATTCAAATATTACTGTAAGTAAAGCCAATATTCCCTCTTAAATCCTCCTCTCTGGTTGTTGATAAATTCTCTCTGCGTAACATTTTACATCTCAACAGTGGCGGCTCATGAAGATAAAACTGGAATAGAATTTATTTTCTTTGTTTGTGTTGTTGACACAATGATCTGTATACTAAACAAATAAAATTGATCATTAAAATCGCGGGAACTTTTATCGCACAGCTAAATTACGTGTTAGAGTGTATAGTATTTATACCGGCTATCATAGCTCAGCGTTTAACAGCGCAACGGTATTTCGCTTAAATGTGAAATTATTAAAGGCCAGAGAATATCTAATGAGATTACAGTTAATGGAAATTTAGCATTAAGTGACACCTGCTGGTTTCAAATTTACCAAATTTAGGCGGTTTAGTAATTCACAATAGTTTTTCTCAGAGAAGACCAAAACTTGCCGCCTTGAATTCTTTCGTAGAGTGTTTTCCACTCTGGTCTTTGACAACGTGATTGCCATTAAATATTGTCAGATAAAGTAAATATACAATACGAAACCATGCTGAAATGGAAATGAAAGAATATTTTTACCTTTTGCTTCGTGTCCCCCTGTTAGTTGTTCTTTGTGCGACGTATACACAACTTTTAACTGATCTTTTTTCCTCACACGCTTAGACGGGAAGTTTTAACGTAAGCGGAAAGCAAAGTGAACTTAATTACGCTCCGGTGTATGCTACCACTTATGAAGGGCTTTATCAATTAGGAGTTTTCCGCGTTTGTAAGTGTTTTCCGCGTCATTTTATAAACAATTGACGACACTGAAGGCTTTGATCACGAGATCTTGTCATATGGTCAAACATAGGCAAGTCTGACGTTCAAAAGCGTCAACTTTGCGCCTGGCGTCGCCGAGGAATTGAGTCAGTTTTTAAAAAGGCAAAATTTAAAAAGATTAAATGTCATTCATGAATAATAAGCGGAAAGAGTCAAATTTTTACTTGAGGGAAACCGGTTGACTAGGCTACACTGAAGTCTTCACGTTCGTTCCAGTTTCGGCTGAACGTATAACACGCGACAAAACACGCAAGAGGTCTGTGGAAGTGAATTGAATTTATGGGTCATTTCAGAAGTGTCACTTAGTTATTACTCCTTACAGTATTTTGACTTGGTTCTATCTTGCTAACATACAGCAAGAGGTATTGTACGCTTAAAAATATTGTATAAGTGAGATGATATTACATAACTTTAGAGACTGTGGCCTTGTTCAGTTCTCGAATTAACGTGAGTCAGCAAATCCACATTGGCCTCAACGATACACTGTTTGGAAACAAATCATTTAGCTTATTCATGTTGAGTGCTTTGTTTGTTCAAGGAAATTTTATTGGTGACGCATGGAAAGCGTTTATTTAAGGAAATTTCATTGGTAATACATGGACAGTGATAGATTACGCTGCAGGGCACAGTATATCAATTGTTTTGCTCGTTGACAAGTTAACCACTGACATCAATAAACGGACCACTTTGAAGAATGTTTACTAAATTTTCTTGATTTCGTTTTTCGTAATTCATCTCAATCTTTCTCAGTCTTTAGCAACCCTTTTTCTTTCGTCTCATCTAAATTTGCTGGTCATTTTTGGTCTCGGTTAACTATCATACTGGTAGTATAGTTTTGGTCCTATTCTGAAGACAGCTTTGTTCATTCAAGGCTGAATTTCAGCCGGTTATTCTATTCGCACACTCCCGGGAATCGACAGTTTCAATTATCGACGTAAATACAATTTAAATGATGTCTAAAATTTTCCCATTCACGTTTTTTCCTTTTTCAAGCCATATTTCCGATTCTGTTGCCAGTCCCGAAGACCTTTGATACTTTCATTATAGTTGGATAATACCGAATATTGATTAACACATTTTCACTGTATACTGTACATATATACATGTATACATATAACTAATATAAGGAGTAAGCGAGCATTACAGTGGGGAAGGATTAAAGGATACGTTGAAAAAAAAAAAACTGACGACTGGATTGGAGAACTGATGCAAAATCAAGGAAGACTGTAAAGAAAAGCCAAGCTGAAAGACCAATCTGGATTGAAGATCAGTCTTGCGCAGCGCTTTACAAAGTCGTGTGAGATGATGTGAGGTTTACAGTAGCAGTTCTTAATTAAGTCCTGTAGCACCTTGCTGTTGTAAGAAAGGTGTACTGTGAACAAATTCCTGTTCTAAATTTAAATTTGAGTAGTTTAGTCGGCGTTGTGGAAATGAAACTGAGCCAAGCCGGTGTTCGTACAAAACTTAACAAGGAGTAAAGTGCTTGATTTCTGAGGAGCCAGGGGAAGTTAGCGCGGCATTTGCGGAGGTCATTTTGTGAATAGAATGCACGTGAAGGTGATGTAAACTGGACATAAACAGGAACTACAGTGGCGGCCAAGTGTAAAGGAACAGTTACTGATAATACGGTTGCTCTTTAGATAATTACTATGAAAATGGATGACGCATTTCCGAGTACTTATAACGTCTAGAAGTCGTTGTCCACAGACAACATGCGATATTAGCCTGGTGCTCATAACAACATAACACGATCAAAACAGCTGGGAGGGGTAACAGCTAGTAACTAGCGCAACCCAATCATAAAATGTTATTGTTAGTTCAGTTTCCTCTTAGTATTGGACCGGCTGCTGTTTCTGCTGCTCTTTTTTATCATTGAGTCGTGCAATAAATTTGTTATTAACCAGCATTAAAGGAGTTACGCCATGGTTTGCACGGTTCGTCCTTAACTATCCTTGTACCCTGATGGTTTATTATCTCTTTGGTGTTTTTTTTTCTTAATAAACTGCTAAACTCAAAATACAGTGACTGAGCTTGTTTCCTAATTCTTTGAAGACTTCGAATTGCGTTTTGCCTTGCACGGGTTAGCTCAAAGGAGTAGAAAATATATTCATTTAGCGCGTAACTTATTCTGCACAAGAGTGGAGGCGGCTATTGTAAAATACGCGTTATTTACCGGCTGCCATTCTAATCAATGTATTGTTGACAAGGTCCTTGCGACATTTTCCAGTGCGCGTGTACCTAGAGAAGACAAAACACGAAAACTCACCTTGTCAACTGAACTCCATACAGTCTATTAAGCTCACGAAGCAGTGTCTTTCAGTCTTATTACAGTATTTTCTCGCCGTCTTAGGCAAAACACAGTTTCATATCTCAGTACGCGTCAAAAAGAACGACCCAGAAAGTTTACCTGAAACGATACGCTCAAAAACCGTCTGGCGAGAAAGTTAGTCTCCACTTTCGCAACCGCGCCAGAAGCTTATCACACGCAAACGGTCGAATTATGTGTAACATCCAAAGGCTGCAAAAACAAGCTGAGAAAACAAACTGTACCTACATACACATTTTTCATTAATTGATCAGAGTCAAAGGCAATGATCACTATGGCTTCATCCCGGTTGCTTAAGAACTTTGAAGGTCCCTAAGTTTGGCACAATATCAATATTTACTTGAGAATCTTTAATCCGTCAACCTGTAAAGAATAGTGGTTTGCATGCATATGACATTTATTGATTGTTTGCGCAGTGACTTGGTACTTTCGTAATTATTTGATGTAAATACATCAACAGAGTGATGCAGGTAAGAGGTCCACGTTTTTTAACGGCAAAAAATTTTCCTTTGGAAAACCAGATTAAAAGTTTCCTTAATTTATACGTACTCGCCATGGGAATAAAAAGACCTTGAATAATATTTTTGACAAATAAAGCTCATTTTAGAAGGTTTCAATTGAACGCTTAAATTTGAATAGGAAAAGCAGCTGTTGTGGTTTTAACTTGTCGTATTTTATGTTCATTTTGATGCATTTGTAAACCTTGCTGTTGAATGAGACTTCAAGGCGATATTTGCAAGAGACCATTTTTAAACACTTATTTTTAAGGCAACATTGTGGCGTTAAAATCAAGATTGTGTACCATGGCGCTCCGAAAGAATTTAAAAACGAAATGTTTGTGGCGACAACAAGTTCTGAAAGCGTTCAAAATTAAATAAACCTGCAATATTGTTGAACGAACTTTTAACATTGTGTTAACTATAATCGTCTCCTAAACTTCAAAAAACAGTCGAAGTTTAATTTGAGCGGACACTCGCGTAGCATACCGTTTCCACAAGAATAACATTAAATTCTTGGGCAAACTGTATAATTTATACAAGTATTTAAATATCTTTCTGTTGAAACGCTGACAACATTTGTGATGGATCATGATCATGGAATTGAAAGACCCATGATTACACTGGCTGGAACATTTTAAAGATCGACCAAAATTGTTTTCGGTTCCCACTCGAGGACCTCGGAAGATTGAAATTCAAAAGACAGTCGTAGCTTTCTGTGCGGACACTCGTGTTAAGCGGGGAGAGTTTTACTTAAACGACCGCCCACATGCCAACCATATTGACATTTCCGTGATTGTAAGCAGCTACGAACAGTTTTAACGAGTGTGATTTTGGTTATTCTGTTATCGCACTGCCTTTAATTTATGTTGCGGACTTAGCTAAATGATCTTTACCATCGCCTGTAGTTCCTAAGCTCCCTCGAGTTGACGTTTTCTTTACAATGCTCACTGGCTGCTGAATCACTATCTTAAGGGGTGTGGGTTTTCCGTGTACGCCAAACCTGAACTTTTAATGTACTGATTTAAACACTTTCCACGTCTTGGCGACCTTAGATTTAAACGAATTGCATCATTCTAACAAGGATATCGTTCAAGAGTTTCTTTAGTTGAAATCACTTCTCTCTTTACATCTATAATAATTATTTTAGCGCTTGGCTTATCCTTACCGTAAACAGGTCCCAAGTTTGGCTATTATGCTGTTGTTCAGTTTGTTTGGAACCCAAATTTAAACAACAAACTCACGCAAAGCAGAAGTCGAACATAATAGAAATTCATCAGCTTTAGAATATATTAAACGAATTGTAATTTGTTCTCATCATTCATTTGACAAGCCTGATTATTTGCAACTCATGTAAGGGTTGTTGACACATCATGTCGGCGTAATTTACAACATTATGGTGCTTTTGGGGCATCAATTCAAACACCATTAGGCATGTAATATGAAATCCTTTTTAGCTTTGTGTTCAAAATCTGTGTACGATATCAGACTGTTTTAGTTTGGATGCGACTGTTGTTAACATCACGGCAATGTAAGCTTGATTCCAGTGTGTTCAGACAAGAGAGGATAAAGAGTAAGAGAGTCGATCCCAAACGAGCCTTACACTCAGGGTAATCCCTGTCATGTTATTTTTAGATCTCTCCCGATTAAGGTTTAGAAACAACCAATCCCGTGATGCGGGGCTTGATCACGTGGACAGTGCAAGGGGCTTTACACTTATTTACATCCTCCAAGAAAACGTCCAGGCAACGCGCGTTGTAACATCTACGGAAGAAGTAGGCCCATGTCGGCAAAATACTTGAGAGTGGTTGACCAGGAAATAAGGCCTACGTGGGGGGATTAATTTCTCTTACCTTTAATCCTCTCTTAGTTCAGCTCAGCTGTCAAAACCTTAAGACCTGCATGGAAACTTCAGAGGTTAAGGCTTGATGTAAAAAAATGTAAATCTTGACATTTATAGTTGTCATGCACTTAGCTATACAAGCACTAAGCTTATCTAGTTTACAGGCATGCCACTGCAACAAAGGAAACATATTTCAAATAAACTTAACATAGTTAAAAATCCCAACAGGCAGGAGGGAGACCAGTTGGCTATTAAGCCAAGGAGATATCGTTGGTAAGTTAGCCTGAACTATTGGTTGGAAGAAAGAAACTGTTAAGTAAAATATGAAATGTGTGGCTGAGAACACAGCAAAAGCTGCAAGGAGATTTTCCCATGGTTGAACTGCGGAGAAAGATGATCAATCATGACGGTCAATCATGTCTTCAGAATTTCTCATCGTGACAAGAAAACGAAAAACATTTTAACAAGATTTCATGACGTATTGTCGACCAGAACCAAGATGTCCAGTTTATGTAGAAGAAGGAATGCAAGATAACTCAAGAAAGCAAGAAATTACTCTACTTTATTTAAAGTGCTTTCTTGTCGTTTTCTTGTTCTATCTCAGTGGATTAAAGTGCAACGATTTCAATGCAACATATTATTTGGACAGAACATGACAGAACACGTTGCAAACTTTTGGCCACCACTGACATGCAATATGTATTAGCTGACCAATTTTTTTTTACCGCGTTTTAATAAAGATGGTGTATGTGTGTATGGGTGCGGGAGTGAGCAATATGCCGTGTGCAACCGAATGTGCATTTCATGTAGCCAGTGTGGTCACATACCTTCAATTGTTGCCGGAGGTCTTGGCAAAAATTAAGTTACCAAAAAAATGTCGTGGCATGGTAATATTTTGAATACAGTTAAGAAAAACTTATCGAGACCTAAGCTCTCAATCTGACCCCGCGAGAGGAAATTGAATTTGAACTTATCTATATTTCAATAAAAGAGACGTATCGTGTTGGTTAAAAACACAATAACACACGCTTTAAGCATTCTTACGAGGTTTGACATTAACTTTCTCGAGAATGCTTGAGAATTTGATCGCGGCGTCACTTAGAGAAATGAACTAAAGTGAGTTGTTTTAGAAAGTATTCCAGAAGTTACCGTGCCATGAGTAGATTTTTTGTGAACACTTTTTGCACTTATTGCTCAAGCTTTGAGCGGGATCCGTCATGATTTCTTAAGGAGGTTAGTGGTAGTTTTAATAGAATTGTGTTTCCATCGTGAGGTGATGATTAATTCTTACAACCCTGTCAGATCACTTTGTAAACCTCGGCAGCATTTGTTTACTGCAACATATAACTTCATTAAAGCTTGAAAAGCTAGATATATTTTACAAATAAAAGCGCACTGAAACAAAACTTTGAACCTATCAGCGTTGCCTTGAAATTAAAATCGCTTTAAGTTTGGCCCTGCACGACAAGACTACACTTTACCAGCGGAAGGTACAGGAAATTAATTAAAAACGACCAGTATCGCCACTAATGGAGAGCATTTTCCTTTTAAAAAAATAACATTTATCATAGGAGATAATTCTGGATATTTTGTCATCTATCGAGCACGGTCGCGCAGCAACTACTAAATGTTTGTCGTGTCCATCGCATTCAAGACTACGAAATGCAGAAAATATGTGGATTATGCAGCCCTGGGGGAAAAATATTGGCTGATGACTGTTCCCTTGTGATTGATTATTCTGAATATCACGAAAACCGTATCCAATATATTCATGTGAAAATTAGTAGAAAACCCGTATGTATTTGACTGATGTAGAGGTTTTTTTCTCGCATTGCCTTGTATCAGCAGTTAAGGAGTGAAATAAACCTAGTATTTGAAGCATGATCAAGATGTTTTCATGTTCCGATAAAATTATTTGCTTTTTATGATGTTGTTCTTGACATTTCTTGATGAGAATTTAAAAATGATGTTTATGTCAAACGTGAAATAACAAAAACTGCTCCTGATTTTGTTTTCTATCCATCTAAACCTTAACTCAATCCAATACAAAAATAGAAAAAAATCTTCTATCTACAGCAAATACAGATATTTTAACTAAGGGTGCAAAACGGTAAGAAATTAAATTTTGCCGTTTGCCGTAAATGCCTCCTTTGTTGGTAAAGCCAATAACGTGCGATTGATCTCCACACAAGCCTTAGAAGCACCCACAGCCAAGACATCGAACTGAATTGAAGAAACTAGGAAAAGTGTGAATTAATACGTGTTAAATTCATGTTTTGTCTGTCTTATAACTGAATTAAATATAACCGTTATTATTAGGCAGAGCATCGTTTTCACTATTTAGTGACTGGATGAAATCATTGCGCTAAATGAGCAAAAAGTACTGCGACAAGTAGAGTTTAAATCAAAACCCATAAACTGACTACTTACCCTGGATTTTTGATGGAAGCAGCTTCCAACATCAAGTAATGACGAAGTTGAAGGTGAATTATTGCTTTCAGCGTTAATGGAACAGAAGGCAATGAACACAAATACAGCTGCAACATATATTGGTAGATTAATGAGGGTTTCGCTTCACATGATTGGACACTATTAATTAGGCCCAAAGCGAAAACGGAGCTATATCAATTTAGGTTTTTATTAATGTGTGAATTGACGTGAAGTGGGCTTTAGCCAATAGAAAGAACTTCCTCTATTAAAGGCATTGCAAGTTTTGGTGAGTTGCGCATTTGCTTGGCACATCGAAAAATATTCAGTTAAATCTTCAGCCGGCCTGCCTCTCTGCTATCAGTTAATTTTGCATATCTAGTCTCTGGCATCAGTGCCTTTTTTCAGCCGGCAGCTAAAATTTTGACCAATTCTCAACTATATTTTGTACTTCATCCACGCCCTTTGTTAGCTTAACTAAGTAAACGATGGTGAAACCTAAAATCCTTAAACTTCCACAGGGTCAAGGAGAGTTTTTGATAACACTATTCACAAAGTATATAGGTTTAAATAACTCTTTGCTCTCAGTGTCACCCTCAACAACACTTCAGGCTTGAAAATGATGTTTGAATTATCGAAAAGCCGCCGGTAGCGTTGATTTTATTTTTTGTTGTTAACGGTAAGGTGTGATTTTATTATGGGAAATTTCAAGACAGAAAACGTTAGTAGGTAACATCTATGCAAATGTGGTGTATAAATTGACTGTGTATTATGCAAAGTTTGCTTCGTTTTCACCTAGACAAGTTCATTTGTCGCCAACAGCGCAAGAGTTATTAAATCTCGCCCCGATTGAAACGTTTCTTAACAATGGCGGGTCACTTCAAAGCAAGCGACAGTGATTGCAGTCTACTATTCTGAAACTGTCAAGAGTTTGTTTGTTAATTTACATCAAGTTCAAATTCATTTACCAGCAAGATAACGCCGTGGCATTGTTCGAAGAATATAAACACTACCATCTTTCAGAATTTGAAAAGCTATTGCGTTTTTCCGCAAAATGTGATCTTGTTTCAGGTCAGCTGACAAAACCTGTTGTTTTTTCCTTGTACTTTTGACTTCTTCCTTTTCCACAAAATTTTCGCAAACTTCGACAGCTAGGGGTCAATTTATACAATATGGTCTAAATGTTTCATTTTGCGGAAACTAAACCTACTATTTGGTTCCCCCTCTCTCTTTTAAACTTCTTCAGCGCCTATGTTATATGTTGTAATCGATCCTCGAATAAAACCTATTTAGAGCTCCAAACGCTTAAAGTGTATAGATTGATTACAATTGCTTTTACTCGCGAAATTAATGCAGCTGATCAAGACGAAACCACCTGTGTTCAGTGTTAACGAAGTGAAAGCTGCCGGCCTTACGTCTTGAAGGTTTGAAGGATAGAACATCCATTTAGATGAATTCCGTCTGTATTTAATTAACTTTTGTTTCGAATTCGTTTCCGCCTTTATTTTGATATGGCATGCTGTGTTAGCTTGTGCCCAGCAGTATAATCACAACTTGAATGAAAAGAAACGCCTATGAATGCAACGAAACAGTAAGAAATCTTGCCAATGACTCTCCAATTAATTCTTTTCGTGTTAAAACGGTCCTTAGTTGTAGACCTAAATAAAAATATTTCCGCGATAGTTCCCAACAAAATTGATTTGTTAAAACAGTATTGAGACGAATAAATATGCGTTAGCAAAGTTATAATGAACGTTACAAATCATGACCAAATTGGACCAAAAAATAGAAACGCTTTTCCAATCGAGAACCAGGTAGTCTCCCCACTGTGTTGCCTCGTGGGCAATCTGTATTTGAGAGAATCCCAGTAATTAATTTTTATATTAAAAGCGAAATTTTGCCATTGGGGTGCTTAACTTCCCGTGGTTTTAGTGTCAATGAACATTTAAACCCTTACCTTTGGAAGACAAGTTTCGTTGCGTTTTAAAACCAACTTGTATCCTTGAGAAAAGAAATCGAGAAACAATATTTTGATGGTTATATGCAACACGACTCCTGAAGGACAACTGATGATAGACCAAAAGAAATAAATTATTTGTTCTCATTAAGAATGTTTACGGCGCTTTTATTTTTTGACAAAATAAGGGATTTAATTACTTGAAAAGATTTTCACTGAATATTTATAGCTTAGTGCCGCTCTTTTGGCGAGTCAATATTTTTCAAGATATTTTTTTTGTTCCGTTCAAAAAAGGTTTTTGTTTCAGATTAGAAACCTTGTCAACAGTATGTGCCACAAATGAACTGTATATGTTGAATTTGTACACTACCGTGTATAGAGTTTAGGTTTTAAATTAACATAAAACGTGAACTTAGCGTCAATACAATAATATATTTCGCAATAACACAAATCGAACTCACCCTCAGACAAGTGAAAATGTTAAAAATTCAGCACTTAAAACTCTGTCCGAGAAACATCTTTTTTGCTTTCTTCTTTACATTGGGGTTTTGAACTTTATTTTAATTTCATTGATGCCACAATCAAGGAAGAGTGAGATGGAAAAATCAATTGATAAATCATGGGTTTAGGGTTGGACAGAATTGGTTTGATTAGAAAGATCAAGAAAGACTATGAGTCATGGCACAAGTATTACAATCAATGGGAAGATCAGAACAACACATTTCCTGTACCACGATAGGTAAGATGAAGGAACACAAAAGACGGGGTATCTATAAACAAAAGATGGATATCCCTTGGTTTTGTATGAACAAACGCAAACTGAGATGGGATGTTTATAGCTCAGTTGATGCGCTTCAAAAAAATATTGGCTGATTGCGGTGTCATGTGGTTTCATGTGAATTCGCCTAGCGTGTTTTTCAATGCTGGCGTATTTTTCAAATTGTGTATTTTCATTACATCATTCAACAAAAATTATTCATTGTTTGTCCTACCTGCGGAGGTTTTTATCTGTCTCTTATTTCACGGCAAATTATCGTTTTTAAAGTATACTTTACCGGGCTTCGCCCTCACGAAATCAATGAACAATTTGTTGGATTAGTCGCTGTCAAAATGTAAATTCCACCAGCAGATATTTATCAATAAATGGAATTTTCCCGTGACTGAAAATTGCATTGGAAATAATCGATTAAATTATTGCAATAATTTTATTCACAACTCAGTTTAGGAATATGGACTACTTGCTAAGTCTGAGTTATCGTTGTTATCATAACCTTTGATAATTGTCTGAGAGACTACTCTGAAAACTGAGAGCGCCGGACGAAAATTCCCCTGATCTCTCAGTTTAATCTGCACAACACCGAAATTAAGCGATCAAAATTACAATGGAACTCTAGAAATAAAAATAAATATAAATAAAGAAAAAAACGTTTCTCTTCAAATAATGCTGTCATAAAAAGAAAGGATAATTTCTAACTACGGTGAATTGTTTCTTGGGTTACGAGTTAACAGGAATAAAACTGTGAAGTTTCTGAAGTGTTTTGATTCCAAATCAGTGAGTTTCTTTTTTCATCACGTCATGCATACGCATAGCAAATGAGCTTGGGCAGGTTTAAATTTGAAATGTTCCACAACCAATCTTCCTAATAAGCCATTAGCCTTGCAGTCGCCATTGCATTTAACCGGCTCTATGTAAATCTTGCTCTATTAAATTTCACGCAGTACAATTTGCAAATATCGCATTTGGGGAATTCTTGAAACAAAAACCTTTAGGATCACGCAAAGAAATGAACTGGTTATACCGGGGTGATATTAATAAAACTCTCGATTTCTTACAGAAAGGAATTTTTGCACTTCAGTCGGTAGATATCTCGAAGCGCAAGTGTTTTAACTAAATCAAGACTTACCTCGTCAGTAGTATTCTTCATGAACGTAAGCGTTTCAGCTTAAAAGTTCTGCCAAAAGCTATAAATTAAGCTCGCTTTCGCTCGCTATAATGTGAATTGAACTTAACAACCGCTGAAAGCGCGGATTGCAATTAGCTTGTTTCTTTTTTCTTCGCCGAGCGCGAGGATGATTTAACAGCGATAGGTCTCCGGTAGTTCAAAATAGATGCCCTCTATCTTGTTCTCGCCTGCGTCATTCTCATTGGAATACCAAATAACAAAATAATTAGAAAAGAATTAAAATTGAGTGCTTAGTTACCTTAGAGCACAACTGTTAATATCATGTACGGTTTCACATCAGCTTGTCAAAGTCTTCTCTTGGTTCCATAAAACTAATCACTCAATTTTTACTTTAGGTCATTTTAAACAGTGACAGTTCTTGTCCTGGAAATTGTTACGTAACTTTCTTAACTTTGTTCGTATTTTCTTTGTATTGTATTTATTTCTTCAAACATATCATCATATTATGTACAAATTTCGTTCCATTGTTTTCAGTTATTTTTTGTGAAAAACAAAAGAGGAATCTTAAGGATCAATTTCCGGTACATAGTGTATTGCATTCAGACCATACGTTCTCTGGATGGTTTACAGCAATATTCTGAGCTGTTACCTCTCGTTCGTGCATTGCATGTCATTGGCAATTGATATTTTCATTCTGTGTTTGAGAGTCGAATTTGGGTTACCCCTGGGATATTTCCACCAGTTTACAACTGATTTTTATGATGAAATCTTGCATATTTACTAAATTCGGCATGATAAATTGATCTATGGAGGTGTTTTTTTGTTTACATGAAAATAAGAAAAAAATTTGATTTTGTCGGACATCGCCAAAATGGTCCACTGACATTGCTAAAAGATCTTACTTACTCACCTCACGTTTAAATCAAAGTATCGCATGTACCTCTGCCGTGAATTCAAACGCATGCAGTTACAAGAACCCAAGTACCCAATCGGAACGCTCTAGGCGTACTCCGGGACCTCAAGACGTGGTAACTGTGGGCAACTTTAGGCTAATTAAGGCGACTTAAGACGACTTTAGCAAAATTGGCAGAAAAAACATGCGATCTTAGGCGACTTAAGCGGACTTACGGCGACTTTATTTGACTCGAGTGATAAATCCTAAACTTAGCAACAGTCTCACCATATACTTTAATAATATCTACAAAATCTATTTTAAACCGATACTGTAACGATCATTTTAATTACTTTTGTATGCTCGTAAGTCACCATCGTCTCAACTACCCAGATTTTAAGCCATTTTAGTTAAAATATATACTTAGAATTACCACAACAGTTAATGTTAAATTAATTATAACGATAATAATAATTAAAGGACCTTTAACCCTCTTTAAAGCATTTAAGGCGGGGGTTAACATGAAGGCCATATTTTTGCTGGGTATTATGGTTTGAATGCAAATATCTCGTTCACGTTTCAAGCAGTGAAAAATCTCTCTGGTCATTTCACATAGCTACGTTTTGGGCTGTTTTGTAAATTTTTTGGTGATTTTTGGGTATATTTGGGGATAAATAGTTTTTCTCAAAGGATTAGTAAAATTTATGGAAATAGGAAATTTTGAAGATTTGATGTTGTTTTAAAATTAGAATTTGAAGTTAGAAATTGGTAGACGTACACCAAACAGTTACCCAGCAACCCGGGGTGCCCTTTTGGGAGCAATCAACTGTCTGGTGGTGTTCCAAACCCCTTTTTATCCTTTTAATCCCTCTTTAAACTTCCTAAAATTTCACTTAAATTCATGTGTACCCCGCCTTAAGCATGCTAAATTGTACTTTAACTTCACATCACCCAATTCAACTTTCAAAGTGAATTATTTTGGTGATTTGTTTTCTTTTTACCCAGATAAATTATTTATATCTTCTTTATGTTCTGTAACTAAATGTCGGCTAATCATACTCGCGTGTGCATCACGGTCGCGTGTTCTTTAGACACGGGACTAGACTAAGACACGTGACTGACGGCCAAGTTTGCTGTAGAAAGTCTTTTTACGGCATAGAACGGGCTCAGATATATATATGTAGATCTCAAATAATCGTTTGTTTCCATTTGACAGTAACAGTAGCACAGTCAAATCATAAGTGCACAACATGATTTGAATACCTGGCTTCATTAAACGTTAAGCTTAATTTCCTAAACGTAACATTTATGCTTCAAGTAGGTTCGTCATGTTACAAAGTACAAAAGTTTACGTTTGTGGATCATCATGGTGGAAGTAACGAAGATTAATTAGTTTATGCTGGGGAAATGGCCCTTGTTTGGCACTGTCACTTTTGTGAACTCGGCCTCTGTTCAATGATTTCAATTGAATTTGGATGACCTCATTTTTCAGTTACTGTTCAATGTAATAGTGACTAGCAAGAAATGAGCCTTACTCCAGATTTTCTTTCTATTTTTATTTTTTTTATCTGGATGCTCGGAAACACCTCTCGCTGTTGTTTTTGACATTGTAGGTCTAGGGGGATATTTTCTATTATGCGTTAGTGCTGGGTTTCCTGTGACCCAGCTGTGTTTCCTGTGACCCGGCTGTGTTTCCCGTGACCCAGCTGTGTTTCCTGTGCAGGGTATTTAGTCTCAAGCATGCACACAGGCGGCCCTTTTCGAACTGACACCACGATGGCCACCGAGTTCAAACCTCGGTTCACTCAGTTCAATCGGTTTTCACGATTTTCTCAGTTTGTGTGGCAGTTTTAGTTGAGATTTACCATAGCTAATGGAGGGAAATGGTTAGGAAGGCCGGTAAACATCAAAGAAGCAAACAAACAGACTAAGATTTATGTTGAAAGGCCCTTAACCCCGTACACCTTTTGGGTTTTTCTCATTGACTATACTATGCATGAATTACAAAGTCGCAATGCTTCTATTGGTTAGTTGTATGAGCATACGTAACCACCTTTTGTATTTTGCCAGGTTTTGTGCTGGTTCAACCCCCCAAAATAGCAAAGAAAAACATACCACAAAGAATTTTGCCAAGTTCCCTAACCATTTCCCTCAATTGACTGTGGATTTACCAGGGCCTACTTGTATTTTTTTTTACGGAACTGCGAATTTTCTCACGGCGCCTCGTATAATGAAGGAGCAGCGGAATAACATTGAAATTTACGGTAGTTGTTTATGGTTAGTCTCCGTTCGAATCTATAATTTGATTCAGAAATATCTCACAAAGAGTAATGAATAAAATTATAGCATTACAGTCGCTTTTTTATCTCTTTTTCCTGAAATCAACCATGTAACACGTTTCCTTTTAATAACAAACAGTGTCCTATCAACTCTTAGTCCATTACTGGGTTACCTCTTACCACTAACCAGTATTCATATATACATCTGGGTGAGGAGAGCCACTGTGAGAGTACTATTAGTCTACTACTGCTACTATACCCCCCCATGGACAAAATGCAATGATCTCCGCTAGGGATCAAAACTAGACTGCTTAACCCAGAGTTAAATGCATCCACCATTGGACTGCCATGCCTCCTCCACTGGTCCTTAGCTTACGGATGGAGTGGAGTTCACCTATAAATTGCCAAGCTTGTTATTCTTTTAGGGGGTAATTTGAAGGTGTGGATTCCTTCTAACATTGAGTAACCAATAACCTCTTAAAAGCAACTTAAGGTAACTTTGGGCGACTTTAGTCTTCTTAAGATCCCAGAGGAGGCCACAGGAATTCTAAGTAAACACATGTGATGGGTGACAAGCTCAAGAAAACATGTAACGTGTCCCAAGCGCTGAAAAACGAAATGGGTGTCAAAAATGGGAAAACAACTACCACGTGTCAAACGGTTGAAAACGTGCAGCATCCAAGTCCACAGTTTAAGCTTGGTTTTGCTAAGCTTATACTGAGGAAGCAGCGATTGTAGAGAATTAGTAAAGAAAATAGACAGATAGCTTAAATCTGATTTCTAGTTATTTTGCCAGCATTATGACTGTGCCATTATGACACAAAGTTTCGCCGGGATTGGATTCTGATGAAGTGGTATAAATCAGGGTCGAAGCAATGTTTACAAGATATGCCACTTATACGTCTGATTCTTTACAGGAAAAAAACAATCCTCGATCGGAAAAAAAGAACAGAATTTCCACAATTTTCCGATCACGTTTCGTCGAATTTAAATAATCATTTACACGAATAATGCGAAACTGAGGATCCATCATGATGTATTCTGTTACCTAGCAACATCTAGGCCTAAAATCGCGGGCTCAATCACTCAGACTGAAGACCGTACAGGAATTCCGACCGAGATAGACGTTTGGTCGGACTTCCGGTACTCAAACAACGATTTTCGCAGGTGTTTCAGTGTGGAGAGCAACCTCCGCGGCATTAATTTCAGTTTTTGTCTAAACAATAGATTTAGCATGTTCTAATTACTAAAAATTGTAATACATTGTAGTTCCGCTCTTTGAAACTAAAGTCAACAGACAAGTTCAATTTGATCAGACCCAGGCGAGACTAAAGCCTGAGAAAGCAGACGGATCTCTTTCGGCGTTCTACTATCTGCACTTTCTCTGAAATTCGAGCTGAAACATTTAATAATGACGACAAAATAGTGCTCCTAAAATGTTTGATAAGAATAGCAACTAAAATGAGACATAAATTATAATGCCTAGATCTCAGGCTCTCTCTTCAAGAGGGGCAAAGAAGAGAGAGCCTGGTATTGAGGCTGGACGTTACACTGTTGTCTTTAGGGCTTCGTCATCATTCTGTTCGAATCGCAGATTTCTCTCTCGGCCGAAAGAAGTTAGTTGTCCGAGGAGCGAAGGATCTCTAACTTCTGAAGGAAACGTAAACGAAAGGTGCTCAATTTACTCCTCGATGGTGTAAGGGGCATGGCGGAATGGGTGCTTCTTTGGTTTTTTTTGTCGGTGTTTCTGCGACCACCTTCAAAATCAGGGAGTCTCGCGAACAGTGCTTTGCGTGTACTGTATGAACGACGGTTGGCCGGCATCACTACAGCAAACATTTCCTTCACAGTTCTTTCCGTTCACGACACAAATATTTCTCGTACTCGTGGCGCCTGCAGGAAAATCGCGAGGAAAGTTGCAAAGCTGATTAAAATCCCGACTAGTAGCACCACTCGGTCCAGGATCTTGGCGGCCATTTGCCAATCCATGTGATTGTTCATTTTTATCATCTCTTCGGTATGCAGGTCATCCACTGGCTCGAACACATACTTTCCCTGCTGCTTATGTTCCACGTGATCATTCAAAATAGGAGTCTCGCGAACACTACTTTGTGTTCTAGAACGCGTGCGCTGTAAGAGCGACGTCTGACCAGCATCACTGCAGCAACCATTTCCTTCGCATTTCGTTTCGTTGATGATACTCATCTTTCTCATTTCGCAAGGCGCTGAGTAGGAATTCTCGGAAAGTTGTGCTAAATCGCTGTTTTCTTCTATGATGAAACTTTTTCGGCTCTTCTTCTTTGTCTTGCCAATGGGTTCATACTTTATCCTGACTAACGGTCCCAGAACATTGAACATAAGTCTCCTAAGCCACCTGGGCATGACAGAGCGCCGGTAGTAAAAGTTCAAAATGACACAGGTGGCAAACAGAGCCAGTCCAATCTCTGTTATGGCACTGGAGTAGTATTTAGCTGGAAAAAAAACAACAACAACCATCGTTGGTAAAGTGATTCAAACGAATTTTTTTTAACTTTCCCCTGAATTTTCCCTACCAAGTACTGTTTGAAGATGATGCACAATGCGCAATGCAATACTGAGGAATCACCTCAAGTCTAGTGACTTCACACAACTTCCTAGTCCTAGTCCCAGCGGCATAGACAATCTCCAGACGGGACATGTAGTAAGGAATGACTCTGGCCACTCAGACAGCATGTTTGCAGTATCCATTTAAGGGGCGTTTGCCATAGAAGAACACTGGGACGTACTCTCTAGGGTATCCCCCGAACCCCTCTCCAAACCAAACACTACTAGACGTTCAAACTTATAACTGGAAAGTCTTTTCAATTGAGAACTTAAATTAGTGTGCAGCGTGCTAACCCAACAGCTTAATGTTACACAAAAAAATTAACAAAGTGAAAAGTTGGATACTTATCCACCTTATCACCCAAATGGTTAAGTAAAAGTCAATGTATGTAAGAAAAGCAGTGGATGGATTTTACCTGACAACACATTGCAACCCTGCCTGATCTAGTGGAACTCTCAGTTAGATTGTCTATCATATATCTAGATCTACAGAAGATAGTCCTTGATACTGATAGCTCACGAAATATGTTACCTAGCAACGGAATGTACTGAGAATCCGCAGGCAGTTTATTCGAGGTTAGCTCCTGAAAAATAGCCATAGCCATCAACACGGTGATGCCCAGTCCAATCCTCTCCCCAGATTCCGGCGGTAAGATAAAGGAGAGAAGGACCATCATTGCGATAAGAGAACACGGTACCACAAGGTTCACCATGTAGAAATAGTAACGCCTTCTTAAATAGAGTGTGATTATCACGCTTGGGTACGGGTGGATACAGCAGCTGTACTTGTCCTACAAAGAATTAATTAATCACATTAATTGATCACAGTTGAAACGTTCTTCATTAAAAAAGTAGTTGCAACCTTCATTTCTTCGGAGCATTGTCATATTTGAATAATCGAATTTAATTAACTGTAGTGTATAAGGTGAAAATTTAATCACAAGTTTGTTCATGCTACATTTTAATAACATCTTAACTGATTTTCATTCGCCATCGCCACTTGATCAAGAAAGAAACAACTGTTTTGAAATTCTAGAAATGGTCTACAGACAGTGAAATATCGTTGCAGATGTACATAAAGAAGTTCTCTTTAACTGTAATATCAATGAATCGAAGCCGCTCTGGATTATTGAAAGCAAATCCAGGGAATTGGTTTGACTGTATGTAAGCCTTGATCAAATTCTTGTCACAACAACTATCAAAACCGTTTTCCATATGTAAAACCTAAGCACTAAACATAGTCTCAACTAACATATGTTGTTAAAAATAACGAGGGAGGTAAGTAAGGCGAATCTAACAAGTTCCTTCACTAACCTCTATTCTGACAGCTGTTACATTAGCCAACTCCCATTCGGTATTATTTTTATATATGTCTCCTTTGGCCCCAGTCTCCGACTCATCCACGACTATATCCACCTCGCTTCCATCAAAAGCCCACGATCCGAACTTCAGTCTGCAGATCTAAACAAAGCAGAATATAATTCATAGCATTTAAGTCTGAAGTCGGAGCAAAGTGACTCACAAAACTTGACTGAGTATTGCTACCATGTTTTTTGATTTTGTAAAGAAACCCATTTTGTTACGTGCACAGTACTACTCTTTCAGAAAACAGTTAAACCCTACATTTTTCAACATCCTTAAGGAGTTTGCAAACACAGCAGTACATTATTGTCACGTGGCTAGTTTTGCTGTACCACGTGATCCAGGGCTGCATCAGCCAATCGTTGCAGCAGTCTGCATCATCAGAACTACGTCTGTCAATCACCGCACTCAGATTTGTGCATGTTTTCTCGTCGATTACCTCATATTCGTGCTTTTATAAGGCGTTAAGAGCGTTCAAACCTTCTCAATTAAACTTCCCTTACGACCGCTCTTCATTCAGTGCCACTGAATTTGCAAATGCTCGCCATGCTGACTGGCGTGTTGTTAAGTCGTAAGCAGAAGAAGATGCTTTTTAAGGTCCGAATCGGCATATGATCAGACATACCACACGAAGTACGTGCAAACATCATGACGGGGGAATAAACTTTTAGATCGATGGCGCAGTAAAGTGAGATTTTTAACAAAATACACATTCAAATTAATAGGTGACGAACCTGGTCATCAAATGGAAAGAATTCAGTGTTGATGTCACATGTGCTCTGAAAGATTGCTGGCGCCATCCACTTGCAGGAACCATTGGAGTTGATGGCTATTTTTGTCTTGTACTTCTCTGTGCCTCCTCCCAGTTTATCGTTGTCATCAGCGCTGTCGGCGAACCGCACACTGTGTTCAGTTTAATGACAATGAATAACAGCAGGCCACGTTTGATCGACTGATTGATGGATACATGGATCGATCGATGGATCGATGGATTGATGAATTGAAGGATTGATGGACTGATGGACTGATGGATTGATGGATCGGTGGATTGATGGAATGATGGATTGATGGATGATGGATTGATGGAATGATGGATTGATGGACTGATGGACTGATGGATTGATGGATTGATGGATTGATGGACTGATGGACTGATGGATTGATGGATTGATGGACTGATGGACTGATGGATTGATGGATCGGTGGATTGATGGAATGATGGATTGATGGATTGATGGAATGATGGATTGATGGATTGATGGACTGATGGACTGATGGATTGATGGATTGATGGACTGATGGACTGATGGACTGATGGATTGATGGATTGATGGACTGATGGACTGATGGATTGATGGATCGGTGGATTGATGGAATGATGGATTGATGGATTGATGGAATGATGGATTGATGGATTGATGGACTGATGGACTGATGGATTGATGGATTGATGGACTGATGGACTGATGGATTGATGGATTGATGGACTGATGGACTGATGGATTGATGGATCGGTGGATTGATGGAATGATGGATTGATGGATTGATGGATTGATGGACTTATGGACTGATGGATTGATGGATCGGTGGATTGATGGAATGATGGATTGATGGATTGATGGAATGATGGATTGATGGACTGATGGACTGATGGACTGATGGATTGATGGATTGATGGACTGATGGATTGATGGATCGGTGGATTGATGGAATGATGGACTGATGGATTGATGGATCGGTGGATTGATGGAATGATGGATCGGTGGATTGATGGATCGGTGGATTGATGGATTGATGGATTGATGGATTGATGGATTGATGGATTGATGGATTGATGGATTGATGGATTGAAATATTGATGGATTGATGGATTGATGGATTGATGGATTGATGGATTGATGGATTGATGGATTGAAATATTGATGGACTGATGGACTGATGGATTGATGGATCGGTGGATTGATGGAATGATGGATTGATGGATTGATGGAATGATAGATTGATGGATTGATGGACTGATGGACTGATGGATTGATGGACTGATGGACTGATGGATTGATGGATTGATGGACTGATGGACTGATGGATTGATGGATCGGTGGATTGATGGAATGATGGACTGATGGATTGATCGAATGATGGATTGATGGATTGATGGAATGATGGATTGATGGATTGATGGACTGATGGACTGATGGATTGATGGATTGATGGACTGATGGACTGATGGATTGATGGATCGGTGGATTGATGGAATGATGGATTGATGGATTGATGGAATGATGGATTGATGGACTGATGGATTGATGGATCGGTGGATTGATGGAATGATGGACTGATGGATTGATGGATCGGTGGATTGATGGATTGATGGATTGAAATATTGATGGATTGATGGATTGATGGATTGACGGATTGACAAACTGATGGATTCATGAATTGATGGATTGATAAATTGATCGATCGATTGAAGAAAAACTGATTTTTATCTAAAGGATGCCTGCCCGAGTCTTGTCAAGTAATATTGGCATCATGAGTCAAGTTTTAAGAAATGTAAGATCACCCGCAGACTAAAAAAGATAGAAGAAATAAGCTCAATAATTCTGGATGACCACCAGCTTGGGGTCATCCAAACAGAGCTACTTAAAAGGACTAGTTCAGTAACTTTATTTTGAATGGTGACAGGAACATTAGACTTCCATTCACAGACTGAAAAGTTAGAACCACCTTGTACTGCGTTACCATGAGAACCTTACAAATAAAAGAAACTGCTATGTCTCTAGTCTCAATTGATGTAAGAATTTTTCGTTAGCGTTTTCTTTATCATTGATTTTGCTGCCAATTGTTATTTGCAATTACGAAGGAGTGCTGGTGGAATGTGTTAGAAGTTAAAACAGAAAACAAACATAGGACATAACCACGTGGCCCGCTTTCATTGCAAACATGTTATTTATATCATTATGTTAGAAAATAAGTTATCACAAAAATGATTGTTAGCTCATGTCGCGTGCCCTGTTAAATTTCAAATTAATAAAAGAACAGTCTGTTATGATATCCTTTTTGTCGACTCAAATATAAGTTAATAACGAGGAATAAAACACAAATAGCGGTGATAAACATATTAAACTTACGCATTTTAATTACTTGACGTTTCGTATGCTACGCAACATACATTTTCAAAAGTGGAATAAAGACCGTTACAATTTTTGAAAACTATATATGAAATGTAAATCGTTCACAGAAATCTAAGGTCATTTATAAAGCTGCTTGCTGGGACTGCAGTGACTTTTACATAGGCAAAACAAAACGACGGCTTCATGATAGGAAAACGGAACATTTCAGGGCTCTCACTAAGAATGACCCCACATCAGCCATTGCCGACCACATGAAAGCCACAGGTCACAACATCAAGTGGGATCATTTTGATATTCTAGCTTCTGGTAAAACAGATTATCATTGTAAAATTAAAGAAACTTTGCTTATCCAGGAACTTAAGCCGGCTCTTAATGTAAACGTCAGCAGTGAGAAGCTGATACTTTATTAATAAGCTTAGGCTTTTATTGTTTTACTGTTAAGAAACAGATGTTTCTTAATCTCGTTTCCAGACCCCTTATTTACATTTCATATATAGTTTTCAAAAATTGGAACGGTCTTTATTCCACTTTTGAAAATGTATGTTGCGTAGCATACGAAACGTCAAGTTATTAAAATGCGTGAGTTTAATATGTTTATCACCGCTATTTGTGTTTTATTCCTCGTTAAACTACGATGGCACGAGAGCAAAAGCCTTTATGATAAGTTAATAAGCTGTGTCTCATCGCTGTCAGGTGTAAACTTAGGTTAGCTGTTAATATAAATTAGATCAACATTAACTGAAGTATATTGTGGAATCATATGTTACAATGTGCACGTACTTGTGACCGACAAACCTCCATGCAAACACCCTTTCCAACAAAATGTGTTATTATATTTACCGAGCACTGTTAAGTATAACACACTCTACAACATGAGGCGTAATTACAATTTAGTCAGCAATCATACAGCAAATTTCCAGGTTAGGAAGTCTTTGAAACTAATATATCTCCATCAGTTTCATGTACAAACTTAACAGCATGTGCATTTTTTATTGGTGTATAAAATGAAGAGCTGTGATTGGAAACCAACAAAATCGCGTGCCAATCCTTTACGTCACAAATACCCGCGCAGAGCACCAATCAGAATTGTGAATTTAGCTACAGTTATGATTACAGCCGTTTTTAACTCAAGGTTAACAACTGATAAATGTTGCTGCGTGAAATAACCTTACTACGATTATCAGTTGCGTAAGGCAAGGCGAAAGTTTGATCACCAGGTTTCAAAGTGAAAATCGTGTTGTTGTCACGGACAACTGGCTCCGTTTCCAGCGGCAACTTGTCGGCCTTTGGCGTCATTGGCAGCAAAGCGCGCGACATTGTAGGCGACGCGACAGGCGACGCACGTCTGTTGATATTGTTACCAATAGAAACGAGGTAAGTTGCCCGAGACAACACCGCAATTTTAAGGCCAAAAGTTCGTAGTAATTCAAGACGACTTTGATTCTGGACGAAGTCAGGAAAAAAAAACACACTAGCAAAAAGTGAAAAAAAAATGTTGGCATCACGATATCCGTTATTATTGTAACATTCAGCCTCACCTGTTGTACAAAATGATATCTGGAGCCCAGATCTTCTTCGGACTCACGTGAATAACGTTGGTGCCATTGTAGTCTGCCTCGTTCCAAGACAAGTCGGAATTCATCCATTGCTGAGAAACAAAATGGAAGTTGATTTTAATGGTAAATAAAAGTTAGACCCATGCGATCGCCGTGAATTAAAATCCATTGATGAACCTGATATGATGGATGCCTGAAAGTACAAAATCTTTAGGAACAAAGAAAGAGAGCAGAAATACCTTTTCTATATACCAATCACCCCGCCGAAAAACCTCTTTATCTTTTTCCCACTTGCCTCGCATGTAATGGAATTTTTTTTCTGCATGCCTCGCACACATTACGAACTCAGTGCTTAAAATGTAGACAGATGTTTTACCTGGTAAATCCACCATTGAGAACGAATTGTGTTTCCCCTCTCGTTCTGAAAACAAAAATATCGATAACTTTACTTTCAAACGTATTACCAAAACCCTCATCACTGACTTTAATTTAATAGCTCTTGTTACTGTGGTCTTTTAGGGGGCTCAGAAGTATGCCAGGTAGCTCCCTGGTACATACAATTTCCCAAACTACGTTTTATGAACCAAACAGTTCTCTTTTGTGAGCATTTATGAGCTGCTGTTGAATTGATTTAATATATATTGGTCGTGTTACAAGTGACGTGTGCGAGGGGTTTCAAAAGAATATAAATTCAACTCCACTGCTGCCGACAGGCTGTGCTTCTATGAGCACGATTACCTTAAAAAATTTAAAATTTAAAATTCTCTAGTCACTAAAAATCACCAGATATTTTCGGTTAAGACCGAAATTACCTCGCTTCTGTCATGATCAACGTTGTTATGCAAATATCGAAGGTATTTGTAAATTGGAAATGCAACGTTGCTTGTTTACCAGGTTAATAATCCTGACAAGTTTCGCGCCAAACGACACGAGGACAGCACGTGATCTGTCAGAGTCTGGCCGACCGTCACCGTCATACTTTGCGAACATGGCGGACAGAAGACGCTGTTGAGAACCATGCTCAGAAGAACCTGAGAAGCAACAAGTCATTCATAATTAATGAGCTAATTATTAAAATGACAATGGACTTTTTGTGTATCTAGCTGTATGTTTCGCTTAAAGGTCTGTCTGAAAGCTCGATAGCGAATGGTTTAGTTGGACTTATTTTAACAGGTTGAAGCAACGGAAGTTTCTACATTTTGGCAGCTTTCGTCGAAAATCCGCGAACTTTTCAAGGTTCGTTGAATTTAGCCTTTCAGTATAGGTGTTGATACTGATGGAAATATATTTAAATACAGTAACGGGTGGCCTTTGATGTTTTGAGAACAGAATCGAACCGAGGATTTTCTTGTAATATATTTTTTGTCTCTTTAATTGAATGCACCTACAGCAATTTTCAGTGGCAAACAGAGATCGCGATAGTTAGATAAAAAGACATGTAGTGGGTGTGGAAGTTTGCTAAAGAAACAATTCTCCCCACTTTTCGCAGCTTTCTTATATACTTTAATCGCGCCAAAACCATTCCAAATTGTACCATTCATCAACGGGAGCGTCCTTGCTTAATTGCTGTGAAAGATTGCGGTTTAGTGGTACTTTATAATAAAGAATGGACACAAAATGTCAAGTGTTATATATAATTGCGCACAGTCCTTGTCCTTTGACGCTAGGCCAATGTTCTGGAAATAATTGAAACATATTGATTTCGATCGAAAAAGAAACAAGGCGTATTATTTCTTTACATCTTGAACGCACAATTGGAGACTACCTATTGCAATAACGGTTAAGTGTGTAACTAAATAGCATGTTGCGCCAAAAACAATCGATCAGGGTTTATATAAAGTGCCTAGGAAAGTACCAAAGACACATTGCAAAATTAATGCAGTTTAAAGAGCCAATTCGAATACGCGTCAAGGAGTTTAAAGATGCTTTTAAAAGTGTTTTGGAATATTCTCATGTAACGTGGCAATCTTGCCGAAAATGCTGCCTAACATTGGTGTATGAAAACATTATCGCACAGCAAGTGCAACATAACAATTTTGTTCAAAAGAAAACTTACCTGTTGAGAGCAGAATTATGTTCCAAAGCTGGCTCACAATGGTCCATATGGTTAGTTGTACTTTCATTATTGATAGGCGATGCGAACCACTTTGGCTTGCAAAGAGAAAAGCTGCTTTCCCTTCCGCTCTAAAATAACTACCAAGGCTCTCTTCGTTCCTCCAACATCTAATACTGTCCTGGTCGACAACAAACTACGACACAACAGAAAAATAAAACGATCTTAGTTTTTGAACTGCACAATCGACAGTGGATGACTTTCCACCGCCGACAAAAAGAAAAAGAAATGCGCAATGTGTCGCCAGCGTACTTATACACAGATGGAAATTAAGCCTGACACAAACTCTTTAATCAGCCTTGAATATTATAGATCGCAATTTCATATCCAAAAAGAAATCTGCGCTAAGATACACGTAATAAAGATTAACGTGGGCGAACGGAAAGAGCTTTTCTTTCAGTATTGCGGAATACTTGAACTAGATATGAATCGAGCCTACCTACCTTCTTAGTTAATTTCCTGAATATACCCACGCAGTGATATGCTAAGCTTCAATAGCAAATTTGTGTTGTTTTTTTTTCATCCCTTGACAAAAGAGTTTGGACTGGTAGCTGCCTCGCGTGGTGTAATATTATTTTTGGACCGCCCCTGCTAGGAGATTGTACCTATTTGAGCATGATGTCGCTGTTTATCGATTGAGCGCGATGGCAGAAATGAGTTATTATTCTCGTTTAATTATAATGTACATATTCAAACAGCGATTGACCAATAGCGTGCATGTGCGAGTATACGTAACGCGAGTGTGCTAATGATGTAAGTGTGAGTGGCACAATGATTATTCAAGTTAAGATCATTTCGAGAAGGAAGGAAGAAAAAAAGTTAATTTGATATCGTTGAATTTATAAATAACATGCAAATGCGTCACTGATTTTTGAACTTAAACGTTCTCTGTCTCGCTTGGTATTAAAATTTACTTTAACGTTCAAAAGGCTGGGGATTAATTTTTTCATAATAGGTAATGGTCTCCCGATCGGTTTATGGAAGTAGGCACTAATACAAGTGGGGTTAACGCATTTAAACTCTTCTAACACCGCAAGAAAATTGCGCCTTTTGAGGTGTAAACATTCAATTTAAACCACAAGGTTATTCGCCAATCCAGGTTGTACCATATATCTTAATACGGGCTTAAATTTGTGAAACTAACCTCAAACTTCTTCAGTTCACCATTTCAGACGTGCTGATTTCAATTCCAACAGAACTATTTGATCATCCATTACTTTTCATTAGGATTTCGTGTATTCATTCCTAGTTAAATATTTCTAATAACATATAAATAAAACGCTACATAAGCTGATGGGTACGTAGAATGTAAACCTAGTTCACGCTGACAGCAATTTTAAAACGCAGAGAAAATCTATCATAACAATCAACTAGTGCACTGATTTTTTGCAAACCTATTTCTGGATGATTGCAAAACTCCACGTATTCGTACACTCATCTAATGACAGTTGCTTAAGCGGAAATAAACGACTTCTTTATTAAGTTGGCTTCAAAAATTTACTTTACTTCTGCGATATGCTTGAACAGTTGTAAAAAGAGTAAATATAATCATTTTCAGAATTTTCATTAGAAATTGAAAAAAGTTCAGTAAAACAAACTTCTAACTAAACTGCAATGTTACAAAGCGGAATTTCTTACAAATGCCAGGCCTACTGATTCATTTTAGACATGCTCCATTGCCATTAGCATAGTGTATTTCTAAGTATGACTAACTGAAAAAGACCGCATTTCGGTCCTGAAGGTGTCTGTGACTTCATTTAGCGGTCATAGTATTTTTTCGTTATTTGCATAAGAAACCAATTTCGGATATCACAGACTAGGATTTAATTAAATTCTTTTATTTACAAGAAAAACACGTCTGTGAAACAAGTGCAAATGACAGTCAGGAGATTAATAGATATTTTTACACCGCCGTTGTTTTGCATAAAAGTCGTGTCAATTAGTCTCAAAATACGATGACTGCATCTCCATCTTTAAACCAGCCGTTCTTTGATAAAAACGAGTTGATTACGAGTTTAAAAAACGCCCTAAAAATCAATTTTTGTCCCCTATTTTGTCCTGATTGGAAGAAAGGGTTAAGCATGCTGTAAAACGACTCTTAGAAATGTAAATGAGTGTTGTACATTTTACTGAGAAAAGATTCTTATCTTTTTCAAGTCCTCTTAGAAAGTGAATTAATGTAACCCCACGAACTTCAAACGGCGTATTTCTTACGAGAAAAGTCCAGATGCACTTGTCAAATGAAATTTGAAGCATATCGAGTTGATTTAAACGCTCTATTGAAATAAATTGAATACTCGAACAAAGCTTGAAAAAGGCTGATAAAAATTCAAAAGTCGAGGTTTGCGAACAGGATCAATTACACTCTAGTTAATTACAATTTCTAACAAATGAATCGCGCATTTTACACCACGTACCACGAACTTCACTGAAAGGTAAAATTATACTTCAAGTGACGGATTTTCGCTCCGTTTTTCAATTATTCTTGCCAAATACCAAATTTTGAACCGTTGTCGACTTTGGACATTTCGAAACATTACAACAAGTATAGTAATATGTTTGTTTGGTGAAAGGTGAACGAAAAAAAAGGATGATGTCCCTAGTTATATACACCTGAGAGAACTGTCAGACAAACAAAGCCCTTAGAAGAGATAAAAACTAAGTTGCCTAGCGCTACGACGTTTTCCGTGCAAGAGATGAAGAACTGAGAAAACCACATTGTTATTGTAATATATCTTGATATCTTTGACTCTCGAAAACGGAGCCGCTCAGTTCCACCGCTAACAAACGATCATAGACCTTATCACAGTTTTGGCAGCCATCTTGAAGAGTAGACAACAGCGTCAAAAATTACAATGGGAATCCGATGGCAAATAATTCTCTAAAAATTTCAATTCTGAGAAATTTATGAAAAGCAAAGCCCAGAGATTGCATTTACCAAATTTGGGGGATGTAACCGAGATATAAAGCGTTCAGTCGCGTTTTTAATTTTCCATACATTTTTCTATAATATTTATCCGCGAACGTTCATGTATGCGGCTTACAAGTCGCCCCACCTTCGCGGAAAAAAATCACAGACAAATGTATGGAAAATTAAAAACGCGACTGGACGCTTTATAGCGCAGCTATATCCCTCAAATTTGGTCAATGTAATCTTTTGTTTAGTATCATAACTTTGCCATTCATAAATTGTTCGGAATTTGACTTTAAAGAAAATTATTTCCTCTTGGACTCCTAAATAAACACTCCAATTTTCTGGCGCTTGTTGCCAACCCGCCAAGGCTTCCAAAACCGTGATAAGGTCTATTCTACAAACATAAAACAAACTGAAGTACTTTTGTTACATATCTTTACCTCAGTGTCCGTAGTGTGTTCTTGTTCTCTTTTTCTTGGCGAATTACAATCACCGTATTAAATTGTAGACCCTGTTACAAAATAGTCAAAACTGCTGTAAAAGCACACGTTATATCAATACGTTTTATACGTGTGATTTCATGCTCCAACTCTAATTGGCCGCTTGACGTTAGCCGCATGATTAATTCGCGTAATGAAGTATGATTCGTTATTAACTTTAACTTATGCACGGACTCGTTATATATTCGTCCACTGTTTCCAGACGGAACTGGAATTTGGAAAGTGTTGGGCTTTGTAGAGGGAGGAAAACCGGAGAAACCGCGGAAAAATCCCGGAAGCAAGGACGAGAACGGACAACAAATTAGCGCTCTCCGCAACTGAGCCAGTCCTGTTCACACATCAGCGTGTCGAAGATTGTGTTAGAACTGCTAAAAATGTTAACCAGCTGGAAGCAAGTTTCAGTCACATCTTTTCCCTTGTTTGAAAATGAATGGCAATTGGTCATTTTCGTTGGGAAATACATTTTCTTTGGTTATTTTGTTTTATTATCTCAGTTAATCTCGTATTTGTTTTTCGCCCAACTGAGTGAGTGTGAGTTTTGTAGGTTTAAGTAAAATATGGAACTTTTTGGCGCCTTTTACTGATTGTAATGTATGAACTAATAGCTTGGAAGTCTGGAATATTGCATTTATGAAAATATTATAATATGCATTAAGACAGTGGGCGGAAAAACTCAAGGTAACCACACAAAAGAATAATCTTTAAAAAGTAATTTACGGGAGATGTGAAAATAAAAATCAACAATACAAAGATTTTAAAAATGGTCGATTATGTTTGGTGCAGGGTTTGAATTTTATTAACTATAAGTACCAACAGCGTAAATAACCCAGCTGTAAACATGATGTTAAATCAGAGTGCAATACGCGACGTAGAATGAAAATAATTTTATTTCTGAACAACTCACAGGCTGCGAGCTTGAGACTGACCAGAAAATGATGACACTGATGATGTGCTTGAAATCCCATGGGGAAATTTGCTGAGGAGTATATGGAAAAAAAATTACTCAAAACACGACTACTTTGCGTGCGCATCACTACGTAAGATTATTAAAAGTGCGCATTAAAGGGGGAGTGGATTGTGTTTGTAATTATAAGAACGTACGAAGATAAGTGAAAAAGTAAGAACATCCATAAATGAATGAGTGTCGGAACGATAGATGGATAGATAATTTAGAGAGATAGTGAGTGAGTCGTTTGAGTCCCCTCTCACGAATAGGTCGAGTTTGAGGTGACCTCATGTGTTAGCTTCTAGTGTCAGATAGTTGGTGTTTACAAACAAAATCTCATAAATAGAGTTGCCCTACTGCCTGGTGAATAAATTGACTAATTATAGAAGATTATGTTAATACAAAACCGATTTTTGTTTCCATTTAGCATCACTCAATTTATCAGTTAAACGTTGGTGACCGAGTGAATATTTTTATCAGTTTATATGCACTATGTGCTTCCTGATGTTGTTGTACCTCGTTTTTATACAAGCCAGATTTATAACAACCAGAAACAAGCCACAAGCTACAATTTTTGGATGTAGCCTACAAGTTTGAAGGAATTCATAATGATTAGAGTTTGAGATGACCTTATGGAACGGAAAACGTACTGTAGAATACGTGCTCGTACTTCCAAGTAATCGTAGAATATTTAAATTAGAAGACAACTGTATAGTTTAAGTTTCCTTGCAATTAACAGAGGGTCTCGACAAAGTGAACCAAATTTGTTGTTTAAAAAGTAATTTATGAGTGATGTTAAAGTACAAGTTAACAATATAAAGAGTTTATAAAGACGATTATACCATCGAGACATGTCTGGTGCAGGGTTTGAATCTTATTAACGACTACTAACAACGTAAAGGACACAGCTGTAAACATGACGCTAAATCAGAATCCGTCAGGCAGCGTAAATTGAAAATGATTTTATTTCCGAATAACTCAAGGGCGCGAGCTTGAGACTAAAACGATGATACAGATGTGACAGGTTTGACGTTCCATGGGAAAATTTGCGGAGGCGTATGTGTAAAACTCATTACGCAAAACACGACTACTTTGCGTTCGTATCGCCAGGTAGGAAACTAAATATTGAAGCGCATTAAATGGCGAGTGGATTGCGTGTTTGTGCTTGTAAGTGCCTACCTAGGTAAGTGAATAAATAAGTACATCCATGAATGAATGAGTGCAGGAACGATAGATGGATAGATAATTTACAGAGATAGTGAGTCGTTTAAGCTCCTCTCACGAAGATGTCGAGTAGAGGTGACCTGATGTGTTAACTTCTAGTGCCAAAGATGGTGTTTACAAACAGAATCTCATAAATAGAGTTGCCCTACTGCCTGGTGAATAAATTGACCAATTGTAGAAAATCATGTCACTACAAAAGTGAAACCGATTTTTGTTTCGATCCCATGAAGTTAAACGTCGGTGAAATAGTGAATTTTTATATCTGTTTTTGGCATAAAGTGCTTGCTGTGGTTTTTGAACCTCGTTTTTATGCAAGCCAAATTTCTAACAACCAAATGCAAGCCACAAGCTGCCATTTTTGAATAGATAATGGATAAGAACTTCATAGTAATTAAAGTTTAGAATGAACTTCTAGAACGGAAATTTATATGCACGTACTTCCACTGAACTAATCATAGAATATTTACATTACAAGAACACTTATTGATTAAGTTTCTTTCCAACTGACAGAGGTTCTTGACAAAGGTGGACTAAATTTGTTGCTTTTTTTTCGCACCAGAGTAACGTTTTCCTTGCACTGGCGTTTTCATTTTTTGCATAGCCTGAATGTTTATTCTCAGAGTCGCAGGATTTGACTGACGCTCAGAATATTATAAGTAACTTAATTGATATTAACTGTGAAAAGTATAAAAGCAGTGATTTACATCTGGCATAAAAACGTGCTTAAATATTTGTACACGAACAAGATCTGTTCTGTGAAGACATCAGAAGAAACCTAGCGCTTGAAAATAAGACTACAGAAAATCCGCACGAAAAACATACCCGAGCATAATTTTGAAGCCAAATGTAATCTAATACTGCTTCTAGTGTTGCGATCGGTGATAGACATGACATGTTTCTTGTAATTCAAATATCCACACAATATCCTCTCTGTTTGATATTTTGGCCAAGCTCTCAAACGTCGAAATAATTTCTTTGTCGTTCAAAACATTCACTTCTATGTACAACTGAACAACTTATTGGGATGACTGAAATTAAAATGCAGATAGGCAAGTGCAAAACTGGGGTAAATCGGATGGGGGTTGCAATGTTTCCAAGCCGCTGGCAACATCGTATGGTACATGTAGTAAAGTCTATCCCTCGTGAAATTTGACCGGTAATAAAAATCCATGCACTTTATAGTAAATTTAGCAGCACTGATACTAAAGGCCGTGAAGTAATAGCACAATGCTACAAAATTAACTGAATGGAGGTGAGAGTAAGAGAATTATACTCACTTGGGATGCGACCTGTGAATTCAAGTTCAACGCGAAAGATAGCACATCAAGCGGCTAGCTGTGGTTGACAAGAAAGCTGAGATCCCTTACGCTCTGATGCTTAACCTTGGAGGTGTTAAAGTAGAGGGCAGCAGCAGTAATTATATAAAAACGAGATTTTAACTGAGTCACTGTTTCGTGTTAAATGAATGCTAATTTAATGTTTGAATAAGTCATAACTCCCTAATTGCGATTGCAGTTTGAAAATTACGGACTCAAATGTCAAAGATAGATCGAAACAAACGTTATAGCTTCTTTGAGGACAAGTCTTCACTCGAAGGTCGAGAATTGAAAAACTGAATTTCAAAATATTTCCCTACCGTGCTGTTTTCTGATAGTGCGAGACAAAATATGTCTGCAAAGAGTAAATTTCTTCATTAAAACAAGATGATTAAAATTTGACCATAAGAGGAAATATTGCCCTGCAGAAAATGTGCCCCGGTACACTACCTTTCGAGTGTCGTTTGCTACGGAACTTCAGTTTTATCTGAAAATTAGGTGTCTACAATAATTATACAGGGTATATTCAAAGTCAAGATAAGCTTGACCTCTCTCTACCTATCGATTTACTGAGTCATCAGTACATAGAATTGTCACAGTTGTGTTTAGCGATATATGTTTTACCGATAGCTTCAATTTTTTTCTCTTTTTCTTACCTTGTGGTCTTGGTGGAAGGTCGACTCCTATGCAAACTTGAGAACTGATCGACTAGCGCATGAATTCAGAATAAGAAGTCGGTCTGTCGACTGACACGTGATTGAAAAAACGCTAGTCCGAAAATTTTATTAAAATTTTAGTGACATCTATAATTAATTGGTTTCCATTTGTGACATTGGACTTTGTCATTTACGAATCTGTTGTAAGCAAACAGGGAAATCCTCTCTTTGTCTTTTCCTTTTTGTGCTTAGAAATACAAGCAATTTGATTTATCTCACAATAGCAGAGTTTTAAATCTAATTGTACAGTACAAAGAATGAGAACAGTGCTAACCAAGCTTGACGCCTTTGTCCACACAAGTGGCTCTTAAATTTGCTCTTTGAAATTCTAAACAAGTTCACAAAAGGTGCAAGTACAAATCCAATATCCAGGAAGTTGTTTTTGTTGCCAGGGTTGCCGAATAACAGCTACAAAGGAAATGATAGAAAGGTTTGACTAAATTTGAGGCGCTGAAAGAGTAGTTTTTCAGTAACAATATTTGTCTTAGACATTTGTATGATATGAAAACTACAGTCATTGTATCAACAAACTGACGTTTCTTTTGGCAAACCATTAATGCATGTTTACTGAAAGTGGAGAAAAATTAATTTAGGAAACTAAAATATTTATTGGCATTTGTGTGACAAAAGGAACCAATAGGTAAAATAAAGGAATAAGGTTTTTTTAAATATATATATCTGAGATATAAACCAATGTTTTATGTTTTCATTTAAATTGTATTAATTTCCGTTAAAAGCGAGGAAACAACGAAAAGCAATCCACCCGAAAATCTGTATTTGTTTTATTATTTTCTGGTCAGTTTATTTATGTCCAGCCGTTTTCTTAAGTGACATTATATATCATGTATTCTGTATGCATTGTATGCCTAGCCACGCTATACGACGAACTGCTATTCAGACTTTTAACCTTTACCTTCGTTCATTCGTTCTAAAATAGTGATTGATCAAGTGTTATTCGGCATATATTTTTAAGGCTGTTTTAAACAGTGTTTCCATCAATGCGTATTCAAATTGATCATACAATTCGAAACAAGTTCAGTAGAGTAGTTGAAGAGGAAAGAGTAAATCAGAAACTAGACATCGTTTAATTTAGTTTTTGGGCTCACTTTTTCTATGCTTTGGGAGAAATTGTCAGGCATATTTTCAACAATTTCAACCATATGGAGCGTTCTCAATATAAGTTAATAATTAATCAAAATGTTTACCTCTGCAAGTAAGGTCTACTTTAAAACTGTAAGGAAAACAGCCTGCCAACTGCAGAAGGCAAAAATCGTTTTTGGTGTTGTTTGTGACGGGGGCTGCTGAATCACGTTAACTTTCAAACTGAAGGAAATCATAGCCGCGTTACCCACAATCCACACTACGCCGGAGGAATTTGAAAACGGAGGTTTCACCCTGAAAACGCAACAAATGCTCGCCGTCCACACTACGCCGGAGGAATTTAAAAACGCAACAATCAGTTTATACAAGTCATTTAAATTTGTGTTTGAGGAAAACTCGGTTATTGAAGTCACATGATCATCGCGAAGCCATCGTTTTCGAAAAGCTCCGTTTTCAAAATGTTTTCCCGTGTCCACGCGAAGACGAAAAGCCGGCTTTTTCAAATTCCTCCAGTTTAAAGAGCGTTTTAGAAAGCTCCGTTTTCGTGATGGATTAGTGTGGACGGTAGGCCTAACCGTAGAAGTAAAGCTGCGTTTTCAAATTCCTCCGGCATAATGTGGCTGCTGCGTTTAATTAGTAGCTCTTGTTAGCATATATTTTTACGATTATGTTTCCTCGTGTTCTCCTTGGTTTTAGTTTTCATTGAGGAGATATTGCTAACTCTCGTAACAATATAGCTCATCACATTTCCGAGCACCTCAAATTTGACTTTGTTTTCTTGATGTTTAGAAATGTAGTTAAAGACTTCTCTCAGTCGAATTTCGCATATTCAAAATTAAATGCCATTTCGCAACTTTCCGTCAGCTAAGAAGTGTTACAAAGTTGAATACTGCTACAAAGTTGAAACTCTTTCTACTCTTACAAAAGTGAGGGAATTCTAGAAAGACGGCCGAAACTTTATCTGTGCTCTTCTTGGAAATGAATCTTTTAAGCGCGCAACTTACATGTAACGGAAGAAACATCTCAATTTACGTGGGAAATAATTAGGAGTACTTTAATGAAGAACAACTTTTTAGAATTTCGATATTTTAACTACCTCTTAAGAAGCAAAATTAAATTGCTAATCAAGATTTGCCTCTTATGTTTTTATGGTTTTTCACCGGATTTTAATTTAATGCCGGAATACCATTACTGTTACAAACTTAAACGAAAACAATCAATATAAACATACCGCACTATGTCGAAAGACCTCACTAGCTGTAATTATACTGAAGTGACTGCCGAGAATGCATGAGCAGAATTGGGCTAGCTCTTCTAGAGGTCAAGGTACAGAGAATTGCACTGGTGTAAGCCAAACATTCTTCGGAAATAGTGGGGGCGTGAAGGGCATAACACCAGGGAGCAAATAATTTATAAGTTTTACCTTGTCAAATTTTATCTGGCGTCTTTTTTGAGGTGAACAACAGATAAAGCAGAACTATGACAGCTCATTTTCTTATTTGAGTTTTGGGAGGAGTTGAATATTGAAAAAAAAAAAAAAAAATAAAGATAATAGATAAAAATAATGAACTCTTTCGATGATGTGTTTTTTTGAAGATGAGGTAAAGCAGAATTTTAAGAGAAAGAGATGACCAGATGACCAAGGTGTTTTGAAATTTTATCATCGCAAAGTATTGTTATTACATAATTATAGGGCAAGAAAGTTGCTCAACCTTTTTACCATATTAAAATGTCATTATAGAGCCAGAAAATACTACAAAACACCTTGAAATACGTTGAACTCAATCGGATTTGAACCAAAAGATGCAATCAGATGTACGTGGGAGAAAACATGCAAGTTCTGGCAAGCGCACGAAATGTAGCCGATAGCGCAAGCGGGGAAGAATAGCATTCGATTATTAAATAGTCTTTTTAACGATTAGCTGCTCTCATTTGAATTACAATGTGATCCAACGTGGATGCCAGGCAAGTTTAGGTGGGAACTGCAACTCAAATTTCACGAAATTACCTTGCCGACGTCTTGGCTTATATAATACTCTTAGAAAGTTAAAACGTAAAAAAGGGCTATTGTGATTGTGACTGGCGGAAATGTATTTTTGGCGGGAATGTCATCATGTTATTGGTCAAAAAGGCAACCCCTTCACATATCGGACGATCTGTATACGGTCACAAGTTATCCCAGGGATTCCCTAACAATCAGCGGGGATAGAAAGAAAGAAGGAGACGAGAGAGAGTGAGGTACTATACAAATAAAGTTTCTAGTAAACAAGGCTGCTGTCCACTTAATCCTAAAGCTCAACGCTGACGCGTTAAAAGAAAGAGAGAAAATGCAAAACTAAAAACAAGTACACAATAATTCTCTCTATATATCAACAAACTGGGGAAAACTAACATTACATCTGTAATCTTTCATAATAGTTATAACCGCGCCGTTTGCGAAGTTGTACATTGTGACTGTTCCTTGTTTCGTCATTCAACTCACAGGTCATTCCTGAACTCGACAATTCTCGGCCGGCTGTCGGTACGTACTCGTAGTTGAACGATGCGCAGTTACGATACAGCAGGCATTCACGCGCACACGCCGTGGCATCATCGACCAACATACTTGTGATCACGTGACCTGTTACGGCGGAGTCCGTAGCGTGTTGTACGAAAGTTCCAGCCACAGGACTTGTGTCTGTATGTAAGAAATGAAATTTGTGCTGAACTATTGAAACAAAGCAATAGTGTGTGGTTTAAACAGAATGTTATAATTGACACGATGTAACTAAAAAGGTACGCAGGTTAAATGACAAATGAATGTTGAATTTCATCTTCTCATAAATCTGTCTTGTCAAGGTATTTGACTGTTAATACATTCCATGACAAAATTTAGAGGGAGGACCAACTAGTTTTTTTAAATATTTCAGGGCCGAGAGCATGCCCCCTTAAGTTGTAGCGTCAGCCTTTATGCATCCTCTTTGAATTTCCTGGATCCATCACTGCGTTTTGTGGAGGCGCGGTGGCCTCATGGTTGGTAGGCTAAACTCCGGATCGAGCGGTCCGGATTCAAGCCCTGGTCGGAGACATTGTGTTGTGTTCTTGGGCAAGACATTTAACTCTCACGCACAGTGCCTCTCTCCACCCAGCAGTATAAATGGGTACTGGCAAATGTAAGGCTGGGGGTAACCCTGCGATGGACTAGCATCCCATCAAGGGGGGGAGTAGAAATACTCCTACAGAAACCGGAGATAAGTGCTGGCCTGAGGGGCCACTTGGCTCGTATGCAGACTTTATCTACATACCTTACCACTGTGTTCAGTTGTTAGTATGAGCATACTGATGCAGGTGGTACTTAAGAAAATTACCATGATGTAGGAACCCTTCTCACCTCTTGGTGCAATGCACAATTCATCACAGCTGTTAATGCTGCATCCCTGTAATTTCCACTGGTTTGACGATCTAATGGCGCAGATATGCGTTGTACTGTTAGATACAGATTGTTTGTCAAGAGGCAGTGTCGAGAAGGAGCTTGTGTTTGCAGGTCCAGTTACTATGCATTGAGTTGAAGAACTTTCTGAGTTCAATTGGATGGTGTACAGAAACTGCTCAAGCAACCGAGAAGTGCTTTTATCAGTGGCATGCATCAGCTGCCCTCCGCTTTCTTGGCAGTAATTCTTCGTTTCATTGCAGGTTGAACTGTGTTTTGAGATCACGATGAAACAGAAGTCGTTTTGAGCCTTCCATGCCGCGTTACATCCGGGAACTACAAAACAAGCCAAGCTCAATGTTTCATTAAAACACTAACGTTTACAGGTAAGGGCAGAAATAAAGCTAAGCTAAAAATAAGGGTGTTTTTAACAGTTCCTATGATAACCTATTATGCCCTGATGATGCCACAACTTGTTTACCAATGATTGGGCTTTCGAGTGATACCAATATTGTAGCATCGGTTGATGTTTAACAGAGGTAGTATTGATGAGTCAAAGTATAACTGCTGAAAGTGCTGGAAACTGTTGCCAGCCACCTTAAATGTCAATTACAAATATTTACGCCAAGGCACTTCAAGGACCCCACTAGTCACTAGCCTTACCAGGAGCCATAATCGGGGATGGAGACCGTAAGCGCGCGCCATTTCTAGTATTGGGGTTGTCCCCATGATATGGGACAAAAATTCTATTTTTAGAACAAATTGCGCCATCGCCTGCAGCACACGCGCGTACATGCTGCGAGGATTTTTGCGGATGTCGCGCGGGGGGAATGGCGTCCGAAACTCCCGAAATTTTTCATGTTTTTGGCCCACAACTCAACGCGTTTACGTCTGTTGGAATTTTGCTTAAGTATTTTCGTCGTAAGCTGCTCCAGTTTGAGTGAAGTAAGACAGTGTCGAATTTAGGTATGATCCGCTTTAAGCTTACTATAGATATATATCGCTGACCAAGTTGTGTTCCGACGGATGCTTCTTTTACATGAGCTGCACATTACTCCACTTTAAATTTCACATATGTTGAAGATTAACAGCTTTTCCATTACACAGCAAAAAAACTAGCTGGATATATTTAGGTATAGCAGAGCTTCAGGACTTCATAGTTTCCTACTCTTCTTGCCACAAGCTTGCGAGGAATTTGCCAGTCTATCGCGACCGAAAAGTAAAACAAAATAATTGCTAGTTTGAGTTTCGCCTGAATTGTAACCAACGCTTGATTTTTCACCAAGACCCAATAACTTTACGTCCGTAGATACTGCTCAGTTTTATTCGTGTAAAAATCCAGTAAATTCTCTGTTGTCGATGAATGAGAGCGCCCGCTGATGCTTGTTTTGTACAGTCAGTAAACATGACAAATTGTACTTCCGCCGCACTTTCGTGTGAAAGCGTACATCGAACTCAAACAATAACTCTATAGTTTTTAAATATGTTTAAGATTGATAAATGTTTGAGAACATATTAAAAGCTAAGCTGAAAATATGCGAATTAAGCAGAAATAATCAGCAAAGTTACAATGACGCTTTCTTCGATTTCGATTTTGTTGATCGAGTTATCAAAACTCCTTGTCTATTTTCATTTTCGCATTGTAAAACTTCACTACGTTTATGCTGAAGAAACACACCTAATGTTAGTAGCCTTTTTTGCGTTCGTGAAATTTGTTGCAGCATCTCAGCACAAAAGATAACGAAAGAAATCTTTGTCAAGATTTGTTGACAATTGAAAACACCGACTCGGACTTGAAAGTGCACGAGCTGCACTATGCAAATGAGCTAATTGTACGCGTCAGACTTTCCTTTCAAAAACTTTTGCACACTCACCAAACAAGGAGAAACAATAAGAAACCATCAAAACAGGTTTTGGTTTTGATTAACCATTGTCTGAGAAACTCACAAATCAACTCGATACCAGAGTAGAGTGTTTTTTTGCTATATTCTTAAGTCAGAACAAACGCAAAAACATACGCGTAAGCTTACAACTAGCGCGAGCAGATCTTATTATTCATTCCCAGCGGGAGATTGAAGTCTTGTTTTCGACCCTGAGAAACCTACCTTTTCCGTTAGCTTAGAGCATAAAACTACATATAAGCGCCCTGGTTCGTATTCCCTGCCTTATTCCCTGCCATCGCTGTGAAAAATAAGCAAGATAATCTCTCAAGGTCTCTCAACTCTCACCATTTGATCACGCAACCTGACAACATCCACGCGAGAGCCCCCGACATGTGCGTGGATCCGCGCGGATATATGACGTCAGGATGGCGCAATTTGTTCTAAAAATAGAAAAATTGTCCCATATCATAGGTGCGCGCGGATCCCAAGACTTACGGTCTCCGTCCCCGATTATGGCTCCTGGCCTTACCCAACCTCGTTCCTAGGGTCCTCTCTCTAGCCTCGAGAAAGTACCCTGGTTGCGGCTGGTCACGTGTCTATGCATTCCAACTAAAGCCGCACAGATTGAGGGTGGGTCCTCAACTTAATTTTGTCAACACTGTCTATTGAGTGAAAGTTTCGCTGCCTTACAGACGTTATTTTGAAAGTTAAGTAAGTTATTTGTCAGAGATCCTGCCTGACCGGTGCTTTGTTTCTATCTGAACTTCTATGAGGATGAGATGTTGATTGAGAGGAAGTTTGCTTATTTTTCACTACTTTTTTAAATAACCGTCAACAGCCTACTTCGGATTAGTTCAATCAGTTTTTCACAGCACAGGAATTAAATAACCGTCAAAGTTTCTCTGGGATGCATTCAATTTAATGAGAAGCTAGTCCCTCGATCGAAAATTGGACTTACCGCTAAACAGTTTTGAAACGAAAGCCGTTGGATTTTGCAAACGCTCGTCCGATGTCGTTGTTGTCCAGTTCTTTATAAAATTTATCACTGCAGGAGAATCGAATGACCGTCAAACTTTCGATTGGATGAATTTAATCAAATTCAGAGTCAGTCTCTTAGCCAAACACTGGACGTATCAAACTCTAAACGAATGCATCAATGCCGCCGTTGTGACTTTGCCGATCGAAAAATATAAGCTTAAGCTAAATCAAGCTTTAATATTCAGCGCGCAAACGTTGTTGATTTCAAGTTCTTCGTAAATTTTTTCGCCACAAGAGAATGGAATGACCGTCAAACTGTCGATGAAAGTAATTCAGTCAAATTCAAAACTATCTTTATCGGCGAACATACGACGTATTTAACTCGAACGGAACGAGTAAATACCTTCGTTGTGATTTTGCCGAATGAAAAATAAAATAAAATTTACCGCGCGGTCCATTTATTGTGTTGGTCGTCATTTCCGAGTTCTTTGCCAAAATTTTTCACTGCCACAAATTCCAAAGACCGTCCAACTATCGACGACGAAAATTCAGCTAAATGCAGAGCTAACCTTTTAGCCGAACATTGAACGCACTGAACTCCTACATCGAATGTGTCAATGCCTTCGCCGTGATTTTTGCCGATCCACAACGGGAGGGTTACAAATTCCACTCCCTACTTGGCTCAGTAGGCAAGCTCAGTGCTGAGACAAACTTTAACTTTTCAGCCCCTCCCTTCAATCACATCTCTGGAATCTGCTAAAATCTAGCAGACACGTGACCAGCCGCAACCAGGATACTTTCTCGAGGCTAGAGAGAGGACTCTGGGAACGAGGTTGAGCCTTACCTTGATAACTAAAGTCGTAAAATTTGTACACGAAGAAAGTAGATTCAACTCCTACTCCCTTCACACAGCTTTCCGCTGGCCCGTCTCGACTGTACGTTTTTCCGGCGGTTGCTCCGGACCAGCACTGTCCATAATATTTGAGCCCAAAGTAACTAAGACCAAAGAGAATTAGAAATTCCTGTGATGAATATTTAACAGAAAGTTTTCATAGGACGCCATGGAGACCAAGCTGGCCCCAGTTGTTCGAAGGCTGGATAAGGCGATCCACCGGATAAGTCGCTATCCAGACCAGTGGATAAGTGTTAACAAAACAAACCACGCTAACCGCTGGATAGTGATTTATCCGGTGGATAGCGTTATACACCTTTCCAACAACCCGGGTCTGGTGTACCATGACGAAAATTTTGCATTTGTAAAATGAGATTGTTTTTTGGAAACATTTTCCGTTTTTTGGAAACCACAGCAGTAAGTAGTAAATTTTTGGGCGATTGGGGAAATATTTTCAACATTGATGACTAGATCAACGGTCAATACGGTAGCAAAGCTATGGTCGCCTGGTTATTCAGGAGCTGTTACGTTTTGAGTTATACTGCTTATTCTGGAATTGCTGACGACAGAGTTTTGACAGACAAACCAGGCGAAAAGGTCAATGTATTTCTTTCCTTAAAAACAAAAGAATACTTGACCGGGGGCTCAAATACAATAACATCCATTGAGACATGTTAACTTAGGGCTTACTCTTCTGCCACATGTTTGTGGCTTATTTTCCCGCTAAACTAATCAAGTTGCAGATTGAAAGTAGAAACCGGTTAAAGAATTATTCAATAAATCGATCGATCAATCGATCAATCGATCAACCAATCATTCAATAAATAAATCAATCAATCAGAATCAACCATTTAAAAAAGCGATCAATTATGCAATTAATCAATTATTCGTTCGTTCGTTCATTTAATCAATCAATCAATCAATCAATCAATTAATCCATCAACCAATCAATTTTAATAAATATTTCTAATAATATATAAATAAAACGTTACATAAGCTGATGGGTACGTAGAATGTCAACCTAGTTCATGCTGACAGCAATTTTAAAACGCAGAGAAAATCTATCATAACAATCAACTAGTGCATTGATTTTTCCAAACTTATTTCTGGATGATTGCAAAACTCCACGTATTCGTACATTCATCTAATGACAGTTGCTTAAGCGGAAATAAATGACTTCTTTATTAAGTTGGCTTCAAAAATTTACTTTACATCTGCGATATGCTTGAACAGTTGCAAAAAGAGTAAATATATTCATCTTCAGAATTTTTATTAGAAATTGAAAAAAGTTCAGTAAAACAAACTTGTAACTAAACTGGAATGTTACAGAGCGGAATTTCTTACAAATGCCAAGCCTACTGATTCATTTTAGACATGCTCCATTGCCATTAGCATAGTGTATTTCTAAGTATGATTAACTGAAAAAGACCGCATTTCGGTCCTGAAGGTGTCTGTGACTTCATTTGGCGGTCTTAGTATTTTTTCGTTATTTGCATAAGAAACCAATTTCGGATATCACAGACTAGGATTTAATTAAATTCTTTTTATTTACAAGAAAAACACGTCTGTGAAACTAGTGCAAATGACAGTCAGGAGATTAATAGATATTTTTATACCGCCGTTGTTTTGCATAAAAGTCATGTCAATTAGTCTCAAAATACGATGACTGTATCTCCATCTTTAAACCAGCCGTTCTTTGATAAAAACGAGTTGATTACGAGTTTAAAAAACGCCCTAAAAATCAATTTTTGTCCCCTATTTTGTCCTGATTGGAAGCGAGGGTTAAGCATGCTGTATAACGACTCTTAGAAATGTAAATGAGTGTTGTACGTTTTACTGAGAAAAGATTCTTATCTTTTTCAAGTCCTCTTAGAAAGTGAATTAATGTAACCCCACGAACTTCAAACGGCGTATTTCTTACGAGAAAAGTCCAGATGCACCTGTCAAATGAAATTTGAAGCATATCGAGTTGATTCAAACGCTCTATAAAAACTGAATACTCGAACAAAGCTTGAAAAAGGCTGATAAAAATTCAAAAGTCGAGGTTTGCGAACAGGATCAATTACACTCTAGTTAATTACAATTTCTAACAAATGAATCGCGCATTTTACACCACGTACCACGAACTTCACTGAAAGGTAAAATTATACTTCAAGGGACGGATTTTCGCTCCGTTTTTCAATTATTCTTGCCAAATACCAAATTTTGAACTGTTGTCGACTTTGGACATTTCGAAACATTACAACAAGTATAGTAATGTGTTTGTTTGGTGGAAGGTGAACGAAAAAAAGGATGATGTCCCTAGTTACATACACCTGACAGAACTGTCAGACAAACAAAGCCCTTAGAAGAGATAAAAACTAAGTTGCCTAGCGCTACAACGTTTTCCGTGCAAGAGATGAAGAACTGAGAAAACCACATTGTTATTGTAATATATCTTGATATCTTTGACTCTCGAAAACGGAGCCGCTCAGTTCTACCGCTAACAAACGATCATAGACCTTATCACAGTTTTGGCAGCCATCTAGAAGGGTAGACAACAGCGTCAAAAATTACAATGAGAATCCGATGGCAAATAATTCTCTAAAAATTTCAATTCTGAGAAATTTATGAAAAGCAAAGCCCAGAGATTGCATTTACCAAATTTGGGGGATGTAACCGAGATATAAAGCGTTCAGTCGCGTTTTTAATTTCCCATACATTTTTCTGTAATATTTATCCGCGAACGTTCATGTATGCGGCTTACAAGTCGCCCCACCTTCGCGGAAAAAAATCACAGACAAATGTATGGAAAATTAAAAACGCGACTGGACGCTTTATAGCGCAGCTATATCCCTCAAATATGGTCAATGTAATCTTTTGTTTAGTATCATAACTTTGCCATTCATAAATTGTTCGGAATTTGACTTTAAAGAAAATTATTTCTTCTTGGACTCCTAAATAAACACTCCAATTTTCTGGCGCTTGTTGCCAACCCGCCAAGGCTTCCAAAACCGTGATAAGGTCTATTCTACAAACATAAAACAAACTGAAGTACTTTTGTTACATATCTTTACCTCAGTGTCCGTAGTGTGTTCTTGTTCTCTTTTTCTTGGCGAATTACAATCACCGTATTAAATTGTCGACCCTGTTACAAAATAGTCAAAACTACTGTAAAAGCACACGTTATATCAATACGTTTTATACGTGTGATTTCATGTTCCAACTCTAATTGGCCGCTTGACGTTAGCCGCATGATTAATTCGCGTAATGAAGTATGATTCATTATTAACTTTAACTTATGCACGGACTCGTTATATATTCGTCCACTGTTTCCAGACGGAACTGGAATTTGGAAAGTGTTGGGCTTTGTAGAGGGAGGAAAACCGGAGAAACCGCGGAAAAATCCCGGAAGCAAGGACGAGAACGGACAACAAATTAACGCTCTCCGCAACTGAGCCAGTCCTGTTCACACATCAGCGTGTCGAAGATTGTGTTAGAACTGCTAAAAATGTTAACCAGCTGGAAGCAAGTTTCAGTCACATCTTTTCCCTTGTTTGAAAATGAATGGCAATTGGTCATTTTCGTTGGGAAATACATTTTCTTTGGTTATTTTGTTTTATTATCTCAGTTAATCTCGTATTTGTTTTTCGCCCAACTGAGTGAGTGTGAGTTTTGTAGGTTTAAGTAAAATATGGAACTTTTTGGCGCCTTTTACTGATTGTAATGTATGAACTAATAGCTTGGAAGTCTGGAATATTGCATTTATGAAAATATTATAATATGCATTAAGACAGTGGGCGAAAAAACTCAAGGTAACCACACAAAAGAATAATCTTTAAAAAGTAATTTACGGGAGATGTGAAAATAAAAATCAACAATACAAAGATTTTAAAAATGGTCGATTATGTTTGGTGCAGGGTTTGAATTTTATTAACTATAAGTACCAACAGCGTAAATAACACAGCTGTAAACATGATGTTAAATCAGAGTGCAATACGCGACGTAGAATGAAAATAATTTTATTTCTGAACAACTCACAGGCTGCGAGCTTGAGACTGACCAGAAAATGATGACACTGATGATGTGCTTGAAATCCCATGGGGAAATTTGCTGAGGAGTATATGGAAAAAAAATTACTCAAAACACGACTACTTTGCGTGCGCATCACTACGTAAGATTATTAAAAGTGCGCATTAAAGGGGGAGTGGATTGTGTTTGTAATTATAAGAACGTACGAAGATAAGTGAAAAAATAAGAACATCCATAAATGAATGAGTGTCGGAACGATAGATGGATAGATAATTTAGAGAGATAGTGAGTGAGTCGTTTGAGTCCCCTCTCACGAATAGGTCGAGTTTGAGGTGACCTCATGTGTTAGCTTCTAGTGTCAGATAGTTGGTGTTTACAAACAAAATCTCATAAATAGAGTTGCCCTACTGCCTGGTGAATAAATTGACTAATTATAGAAGATTATGTTAATACAAAACCGATTTTTGTTTCCATTTAGCATCACTCAATTTATCAGTTAAACGTTGGTGACCGAGTGAATATTTTTATCAGTTTATATGCACTATGTGCTTCCTGATGTTGTTGTACCTCGTTTTTATACAAGCCAGATTTATAACAACCAGAAACAAGCCACAAGCTACAATTTTTGGATGTAGCCTACAAGTTTGAAGGAATTCATAATGATTAGAGTTTGAGATGACCTTATGGAACGGAAAACGTACTGTAGAATACGTGCTCGTACTTCCAAGTAATCGTAGAATATTTAAATTAGAAGACAACTGTATAGTTTAAGTTTCCTTGCAATTAACAGAGGGTCTCGACAAAGTGAACCAAATTTGTTGTTTAAAAAGTAATTTATGAGTGATGTTAAAGTACAAGTTAACAATATAAAGAGTTTATAAAGACGATTATACCATCGAGGCATGTCTGGTGCAGGGTTTGAATCTTATTAACGACTACTAACAACGTAAAGGACACAGCTGTAAACATGACGCTAAATCAGAATCCGTCAGGCAGCGTAAATTGAAAATGATTTTATTTCCGAATAACTCAAGGGCGCGAGCTTGAGACTAAAACGATGATACAGATGTGACAGGTTTGACGTTCCATGGGAAAATTTGCGGAGGCGTATGTGTAAAACTCATTACGCAAAACACGACTACTTTGCGTTCGTATCGCCAGGTAGGAAACTAAATATTGAAGCGCATTAAATGGCGAGTGGATTGCGTGTTTGTGCTTGTAAGTGCCTACCTAGGTAAGTGAATAAATAAGTACATCCATGAATGAATGAGTGCAGGAACGATAGATGGATAGATAATTTACAGAGATAGTGAGTCGTTTAAGCCCCTCTCACGAAGATGTCGAGTAGAGGTGACCTGATGTGTTAACTTCTAGTGCCAAAGATGGTGTTTACAAACAGAATCTCATAAATAGAGTTGCCCTACTGCCTGGTGAATAAATTGACCAATTGTAGAAAATCATGTCACTACAAAAGTGAAACCGATTTTTGTTTCGATCCCATGAAGTTAAACGTCGGTGAAATAGTGAATTTTTATATCTGTTTTTGGCATAAAGTGCTTGCTGTGGTTTTTGAACCTCGTTTTTATGCAAGCCAAATGCTAACAACCAAATGCAAGCCACAAGCTGCCATTTTTGAATAGATAATGGATAAGAACTTCATAGTAATTAAAGTTTAGAATGAACTTCTAGAACGGAAATTTATATGCACGTACTTCCACTGAACTAATCATAGAATATTTACATTACAAGAACACTTATTGATTAAGTTTCTTTCCAACTGACAGAGGTTCTTGACAAAGGTGGACTAAATTTGTTGCTTTTTTTTCGCACCAGAGTAACGTTTTCCTTGCACTGGCGTTTTCATTTTTTGCATAGCCTGAATGTTTATTCTCAGAGTCGCAGGATTTGACTGACGCTCAGAATATTATAAGTAACTTAATTGATATTAACTGTGAAAAGTATAAAAGCAGTGATTTACATCTGGCATAAAAACGTGCTTAAATATTTGTACACGAACAAGATCTGTTCTGTGAAGACATCAGAAGAAACCTAGCGCTTGAAAATAAGACTACAGAAAATCCGCACGAAAAACATACCCGAGCATAATTTTGAAGCCAAATGTAATCTAATACTGCTTCTAGTGTTGCGATCGGTGATAGACATGACATGTTTCTTGTAATTCAAATATCCACACAATATCCTCTCTGTTTGATATTTTGGCCAAGCTCTCAAACGTCGAAATAATTTCTTTGTCGTTCAAAACATTCACTTCTATGTACAACTGAACAACTTATTGGGATGACTGAAATTAAAATGCAGATAGGCAAGTGCAAAACTGGGGTAAATCGGATGGGGGTTGCAATGTTTCCAAGCCGCTGGCAACATCGTATGGTACATGTAGTAAAGTCTATCCCTCGTGAAATTTGACCGGTAATAAAAATCCATGCACTTTATAGTAAATTTAGCAGCACTGATACTAAAGGCCGTGAAGTAATAGCACAATGCTACAAAATTAACTGAATGGAGGTGAGAGTAAGAGAATTATACTCACTTGGGATGCGACCTGTGAATTCAAGTTCAACGCGAAAGATAGCACATCAAGCGGCTAGCTGTGGTTGACAAGAAAGCTGAGATCCCTTACGCTCTGATGCTTAACCTTGGAGGTGTTAAAGTAGAGGGCAGCAGCAGTAATTATATAAAAACGAGATTTTAACTGAGTCACTGTTTCGTGTTAAATGAATGCTAATTTAATGTTTGAATAAGTCATAACTCCCTAATTGCGATTGCAGTTTGAAAATTACGGACTCAAATGTCAAAGATAGATCGAAACAAACGTTATAGCTTCTTTGAGGACAAGTCTTCACTCGAAGGTCGAGAATTGAAAAACTGAATTTCAAAATATTTCCCTACCGTGCTGTTTTCTGATAGTGCGAGACAAAATATGTCTGCAAAGAGTAAATTTCTTCATTAAAACAAGATGATTAAAATTTGACCATAAGAGGAAATATTGCCCTGCAGAAAATGTGCCCCGGTACACTACCTTTCGAGTGTCGTTTGCTACGGAACTTCAGTTTTATCTGAAAATTAGGTGTCTACAATAATTATACAGGGTATATTCAAAGTCAAGATAAGCTTGACCTCTCTCTACCTATCGATTTACTGAGTCATCAGTACATAGAATTGTCACAGTTGTGTTTAGCGATATATGTTTTACCGATAGCTTCAATTTTTTTCTCTTTTTCTTACCTTGTGGTCTTGGTGGAAGGTCGACTCCTATGCAAACTTGAGAACTGATCGACTAGCGCATGAATTCAGAATAAGAAGTCGGTCTGTCGACTGACACGTGATTGAAAAAACGCTAGTCCGAAAATTTTATTAAAATTTTAGTGACATCTATAATTAATTGGTTTCCATTTGTGACATTGGACTTTGTCATTTACGAATCTGTTGTAAGCAAACAGGGAAATCCTCTCTTTGTCTTTTCCTTTTTGTGCTTAGAAATACAAGCAATTTGATTTATCTCACAATAGCAGAGTTTTAAATCTAATTGTACAGTACAAAGAATGAGAACAGTGCTAACCAAGCTTGACGCCTTTGTCCACACAAGTGGCTCTTAAATTTGCTCTTTGAAATTCTAAACAAGTTCACAAAAGGTGCAAGTACAAATCCAATATCCAGGAAGTTGTTTTTGTTGCCAGGGTTGCCGAATAACAGCTACAAAGGAAATGATAGAAAGGTTTGACTAAATTTGAGGCGCTGAAAGAGTAGTTTTTCAGTAACAATATTTGTCTTAGACATTTGTATGATATGAAAACTACAGTCATTGTATCAACAAACTGACGTTTCTTTTGGCAAACCATTAATGCATGTTTACTGAAAGTGGAGAAAAATTAATTTAGGAAACTAAAATATTTATTGGCATTTGTGTGACAAAAGGAACCAATAGGTAAAATAAAGGAATAAGGTTTTTTTAAATATATATATCTGAGATATAAACCAATGTTTTATGTTTTCATTTAAATTGTATTAATTTCCGTTAAAAGCGAGGAAACAACGAAAAGCAATCCACCCGAAAATCTGTATTTGTTTTATTATTTTCTGGTCAGTTTATTTATGTCCAGCCGTTTTCTTAAGTGACATTATATATCATGTATTCTGTATGCATTGTATGCCTAGCCACGCTATACGACGAACTGCTATTCAGACTTTTAACCTTTACCTTCGTTCATTCGTTCTAAAATAGTGATTGATCAAGTGTTATTCGGCATATATTTTTAAGGCTGTTTTAAACAGTGTTTCCATCAATGCGTATTCAAATTGATCATACAATTCGAAACAAGTTCAGTAGAGTAGTTGAAGAGGAAAGAGTAAATCAGAAACTAGACATCGTTTAATTTAGTTTTTGGGCTCACTTTTTCTATGCTTTGGGAGAAATTGTCAGGCATATTTTCAACAATTTCAACCATATGGAGCGTTCTCAATATAAGTTAATAATTAATCAAAATGTTTACCTCTGCAAGTAAGGTCTACTTTAAAACTGTAAGGAAAACAGCCTGCCAACTGCAGAAGGCAAAAATCGTTTTTGGTGTTGTTTGTGACGGGGGCTGCTGAATCACGTTAACTTTCAAACTGAAGGAAATCATAGCCGCGTTACCCACAATCCACACTACGCCGGAGGAATTTGAAAACGGAGGTTTCACCCTGAAAACGCAACAAATGCTCGCCGTCCACACTACGCCGGAGGAATTTAAAAACGCAACAATCAGTTTATACAAGTCATTTAAATTTGTGTTTGAGGAAAACTCGGTTATTGAAGTCACATGATCATCGCGAAGCCATCGTTTTCGAAAAGCTCCGTTTTCAAAATGTTTTCCCGTGTCCACGCGAAGACGAAAAGCCGGCTTTTTCAAATTCCTCCAGTTTAAAGAGCGTTTTAGAAAGCTCCGTTTTCGTGATGGATTAGTGTGGACGGTAGGCCTAACCGTAGAAGTAAAGCTGCGTTTTCAAATTCCTCCGGCATAATGTGGCTGCTGCGTTTAATTAGTAGCTCTTGTTAGCATATATTTTTACGATTATGTTTCCTCGTGTTCTCCTTGGTTTTAGTTTTCATTGAGGAGATATTGCTAACTCTCGTAACAATATAGCTCATCACATTTCCGAGCACCTCAAATTTGACTTTGTTTTCTTGATGTTTAGAAATGTAGTTAAAGACTTCTCTCAGTCGAATTTCGCATATTCAAAATTAAATGCCATTTCGCAACTTTCCGTCAGCTAAGAAGTGTTACAAAGTTGAATACTGCTACAAAGTTGAAACTCTTTCTACTCTTACAAAAGTGAGTGAATTCTAGAAAGACGGCCGAAACTTTATCTGTGCTCTTCTTGGAAATGAATCTTTTAAGCGCGCAACTTACATGTAACGGAAGAAACATCTCAATTTACGTGGGAAATAATTAGGAGTACTTTAATGAAGAAGAACTTTTTAGAATTTCGATATTTTAACTACATCTTAAGAAGCAAAATTAAATTGCTAATCAAGATTTGCCTCTTATGTTTTTATGGTTTTTCACCGGATTTCGATTTCACTAATTTAATGCCGGAATACCATTACTGTTACAAACTTAAACGAAAACAATCAATATAAACATACCGCACTATGTCGAAAGACCTCACTAGCTGTAATTATACTGAAGTGACTGCCGAGAATGCATGAGCAGAATTGGGCTAGCTCTTCTAGAGGTCAAGGTACAGAGAATTGCACTGGTGTAAGCCAAACATTCTTCGGAAATAGTGGGGGCGTGAAGGGCATAACACCAGGGAGCAAATAATTTATAAGTTTTACCTTGTCAAATTTTATCTGGCGTCTTTTTTGAGGTGAACAACAGATAAAGCAGAACTATGACAGCTCATTTTCTTATTTGAGTTTTGGGAGGAGTTGAATATTGAAAAAAAAAAAATAATAAAGATAATAGATAAAAATAATGAACTCTTTCGATGATGTGTTTTTTTGAAGATGAGGTAAAGCAGAATTTTAAGAGAAAGAGATGACCAGATGACCAAGGTGTTTTGAAATTTTATCATCGCAAAGTATTGTTATTACATAATTATAGGGCTAGAAAGTTGCTTAACCTTTTTACCATATTAAAATGTCATTATAGAGCCAGAAAATACTACAAAACACCTTGAAATACGTTGAACTCAATCGGATTTGAACCAAAAGATGCAATCAGATGTACGTGGGAGAAAACATGCAAGTTCTGGCAAGCGCACGAAATGTAGCCGATAGCGCAAGCGGGGAAGAATAGCATTCGATTATTAAATAGTCTTTTTAACGATAACCTGCTCTCATTTGAATTACAATGTGATCCAACGTGGATGCCAGGCAAGTTTAGGTGGGAACTGCAACTCAAATTTCACGAAATTACCTTGCCGACGTCTTGGTTTATATAATACTCTTAGAAAGTTAAAACGTAAAAAAGGGCTATTGTGATTGTGACTGGCGGGAATGTATTTTTGGCGGGAATGTCATCATGTTATTGGTCCAAAAGACAACCCCTTCACATATCGGACGATCTGTATACGGTCACAAGTTATCCCAGGGATTCCCTAACAATCAGCGGGGATAGAAAGAAAGAAGGAGACGAGAGAGAGTGAGGTACTATACAAATAAAGTTTCTAGTAAACAAGGCTGCTGTCCACTTAATCCTAAAGCTCAACGCTGACGCGTTAAAAGAAAGAGAGAAAATGCAAAACTAAAAACAAGTACACAATAATTCTCTCTATATATCAACAAACTGGGGAAAACTAACATTACATCTGTAATCTTTCATAATAGTTATAACCGCGCCGTTTGCGAAGTTGTACATTGTGACTGTTCCTTGTTTCGTCATTCAACTCACAGGTCATTCCTGAACTCGACAATTCTCGGCCGGCTGTCGGTACGTACTCGTAGTTGAACGATGCGCAGTTACGATACAGCAGGCATTCACGCGCACACGCCGTGGCATCATCGACCAACATACTTGTGATCACGTGACCTGTTACGGCGGAGTCCGTAGCGTGTTGTACGAAAGTTCCAGCCACAGGACTTGTGTCTGTATGTAAGAAATGAAATTTGTGCTGAACTATTGAAACAAAGCAATAGTGTGTGGTTTAAACTGAATGTTATAATTGACACGATGTAACTAAAAAGGTACGCAGGTTAAATGACAAATGAATGTTGAATTTCATCTTCTCATAAATCTGTCTTGTCAAGGTATTTGACTGTTAATACATTCCATGACAAAATTTAGAGGGAGGGCCAACTAGTTTTTTTAAATATTTCAGGGCCGAGAGCATGCCCCCTTAAGTTGTAGCGTCAGCCTTTATGCATCCTCTTTGAATTTCCTGGATCCATCACTGCGTTTTGTGGAGGCGCGGTGGCCTCATGGTTGGTAGGCTAAACTCCGGATCGAGCGGTCCGGATTCAAGCCCTGGTCGGAGACATTGTGTTGTGTTCTTGGGCAAGACATTTAACTCTCACGCACAGTGCCTCTCTCCACCCAGGAGTATAAATGGGTACTGGCAAATGTAAGGCTGGGGGTAACCCTGCGATGGACTAGCATCCCATCAAGGGGGGGAGTAGAAATACTCCTACAGAAACCGGAGATAAGTGCTGGCCTGATGGGCCACTTGGCTCGTATGCAGACTTTATCTACATACCTTACCACTGTGTTCAGTTGTTAGTATGAGCATACTGATGCAGGTGGTACTTAAGAAAATTACCATGATGTAGGAACCCTTCTCACCTCTTGGTGCAATGCACAATTCATCACAGCTGTTAACGCTGCATCCCTGTAATTTCCACTGGTTTGACGATCTAATGGCGCAGATATGCGTTGTACTGTTAGATACAGATTGTTTGTCAAGAGGCAGTGTCGAGAAGGAGCTTGTGTTTGCAGGTCCAGTTACTATGCATTGAGTTGAAGAACTTTCTGAGTTCAATTGGATGGTGTACAGAAACTGCTCAAGCAACCGAGAAGTGCTTTTATCAGTGGCATGCATCAGCTGCCCTCCGCTTTCTTGGCAGTAATTCTTCATTTCATTCCAGGTTGAACTGTGTTTTGAGATCACGATGAAACAGAAGTCGTTTTGAGCCTTCCATGCCGAGTTACATCCGGGAACTACAAAACAAGCCAAGCTCAATTTTTCATTAAAACACTAACGTTTACAGGTAAGGGCAGAAATAAAGCTAAGCTAAAAATAAGGGTGTTTTTAACAGTTCCTATGATAACCTATTATGCCCTGATGATGCCACAACTTGTTTACCAATGATTGGGCTTTCGAGTGATACCAATATTGTAACATCAGTTGATGTTTAACAGAGGTAGTATTGATGCGTCAAAGTATAACTGCTGAAAGTGCTGGAAACTGTTGCCAGCCACCTTAAATGTCAATTACAAATATTTACGCCAAGGCACTTCAAGGACCCCACTAGTCACTAGCCTTACCCAACCTCGTTCCTAGGGTCCTCTCTCTAGCCTCGAGAAAGTACCCTGGTTGCGGCTGGTCACGTGTCTATGCATTCCAACTAAAGCCGCACAGATTGAGGGTGGGTCCTCAACTTAATTTTTTCAACACTGTCTATTGAGTGAAAGTTTCGCTGCCTTACAGACGTTATTTTGAAAGTTAAGTAAGTTATTTGTCAGAGATCCTGCCTGACCGGTGCTTCCTTTCTATCTGAACTTCTATGAGTATGAGATGTTGACTGAGAGGGAAGTTTGCTTATTTTTCACTACTTTTTTTTAAATAACCGTCAACAGCCTACTTCGGATTAGTTCAATCAGTTTTTCACAGCACAGGAATTAAATAACCGTCAAAGTTTCTCTGGGATGCATTCAATTTAATGAGAAGCTAGTCCCTCGATCGAAAATTGGACTTACCGCTAAACAGTTTTGAAACGAAAGCCGTTGGATTTTGCAAACGCGCGGCCGATGTCGTTGTTGTCCAGTTCTTTATAAAATTTATCACTGCAGGAGAATCGAATGACCGTCAAACTTTCGATTGGATGAATTCAATCAAATTCAGAGTCAGTCTCTTAGCCAAACACTGGACGTATCAAACTCTAAGCTAAATCAAGCTTTAATATTTAGCGCGCAAACGTTGTTGATTTCAAGTTCTTCGTAAATTTTTTTCGCCACAAGAGAATGGAATGACCGTCAAACTGTCGATGAGAGTAACTCAATCAAATTCAAAACTATCTTTATCGGCGAACATACGACGTATTTAACTCTAACGGAACGAGTAAATACCTTCGTTGTGATTTTGCCGAATGAAAAATAAAATTAAATTCACCGCGCGGTCCATTTATTGTGGTGGTCGTCATTTCCGAGTTCTTTGCCAAAATTTTTCCCTGCCACAAATTCCAAAGACCGTCCAACTATCGACGAGGAAAATTCAGCTAAATGCAGAGCTAACCTGTTAGCCGAACATTGAACGCACTGAACTCCTATGTCGATTGTGTCAATGCCTTCGCTGTGATTTTTGCCGATCCACAACGGGAGGGTTACAAATTCCACTCCCTACTGAGCTCAGTAGGCAAGCTCAGTGCTGAGACAAACTTAAACTTTTCAGCCCCTCCCTTCAATCACATCTCTGGAATCTGCTAAAGTCTAGCAGACACGTGACCAGCCGCAACCAGGATACTTTCTCGAGGCTAGAGAGAGGACTCTGGGAACGAGGTTGAGCCTTACCTTGATAACTATAGTCGTAAAATTTGTACACGAAGAAAGTAGATTCAACTCCTACTCCCCTCACACAGCTTTCCGCTGGTCCGTCTCGACTGTACGTTTTTCCGGCGGTTGCTCCGGACCAGCACTGTCCATAATATTTGAGCCCAAAGTAACTAAGACCAAAGAGAATTAGAAATTCCTGTGATGAATATTTAACAGAAAGTTTTCATAGGACGCCATGGAGACCAAGCTGGCCCCAGTTGTTCGAAGGCTGGATAAGGCTATCCACCGGATAAGTCGCTATCCAGACCAGTGGATAAGTGTTAACAAAACAAACCACGCTAACCGCTGGATAGTGATTTATCCGGTGGATAGCGTTATACACCTTTCCAACAACCCGGGTCTGGTGTACCATAACAACGAAAATTTTGCATTTGTAAAATGAGATTGTTTTTTTGCAAACATTTTCCGTTTTTTGGAAACCACAGCAGTAAGTAGTAAATTTTTGGGCGATTGGGGAAATATTTTCAACATTGATGACTAGATCAACGGTCAATACGGTAGCAAAGTTATGGTCGCCTGGTTATTCAGGAGCTGTTACGTTTTGAGTTATACTGTTCATTCTGGAATTGCTGACGACAGAGTTTTGACATACAAACCAGGCGAAAAGGTCAATGTATTTCTTTCCTTAAAAACAAAAGAATACTTGACCGGGGGCTCAAATACAATAACATCCATTGAGACATGTTAACTTAGGGCTTACTCTTCTGCCACATGTTTGTGGCTTATTTTCCCGCTAAACTAATCAAGTTGCAGATTGAAAGTAGAAACCGGTTAAAGAATTATTCAATAAATCGATCGATCAATCGATCAATCAATCATTCAATAAATAAATCAATCAATCAGAATCAACCATTTAAAAAAGCGATCGATTATGCAATTAATCAATTATTCATTCGTTCGTTCATTTAATCAATCAATCAATCAATCAATCAATCAATTAATCCATCAATCAATCAATCAATCAATCAACCAGTCAGTCAAACGGTAAGTCATACCTTCAATCAATCAATCAATCAATCAATCAATCAATTAATCCATCGAACAACCAATCAAGAATGGAATCTACTTTTGATCTGGTTCGCAGAAAAAATAGCTAGATTTAGAATTAGAAAGATAGACGCAACCTCGTTCTCAGGTTCTCTCACCGGAGCTCCGGTATGGGTAGTGCGGAAAAGATGGGAGACCCTGGGAACGAGGTCGAGATGGACGTTTTAGACACGAACTGAAGTTGATCAACAGATGCAGAAGAGAGGTTGAAAACAAACTCACATAAGACTTTTGCTGTGCGTCAAGCCGGCGCACTGCTTAATAACAGCATCGATGTTATTCCAGTTCATTTCTGGTCGGAAATCCTTGAGAAGCAGAGGCATGGGGCGAGGTGAAATACCGCTGTCTTGGAAACATCCAACAGGCTCGAAAACGGGAACGCCTGGGAAAAAATAACAGTCCACTGAATTGGTTAAAAACGCCTCCTTTGATGAAGATTGAAACGGTTTGCGATACGAGTTTTTGTAAAACTGTTAGGCTGAACTGTTTTCAAAGTTAAGTTAATCTTGCTTGTTTTTCACCTTTAATTATAACGCCCGGAAGACATATTTGTTTGTGATGAAGCTATAGTTTTGTCATTTCGGTCTATAAAGGTGATTTATTTGCTAACATTTTGTTTCATAGCGAGTACCGTAAACTGGCGCTTATAAGAACTGAGCTTATACAACTTCGTGAGGGGTTTAAGATGGGCTTACAAACGGAGTGGCTTATATCCGAAACCGTTTCGAAACGAGCTATAGCTGTGTTGATGGAAATAGGTTTTTCATTTACTGGTAATTAAGCTTTAAAACATCATAATAAGGCTAATTTAAAACTAGCAAAGTAAAGGGGGGGGGGTGGTTTACAATCGAATGTATTATTTGGTTGACAGTTAGACAGGCATGTAACAGGAGGGGCTTGTAAGCAGCTGTTTACGGTATTTGGCAAAACTTCATAAAATAGATTTATCTCAGCCCTGACTCGAAGTTTACTCATTGGAAGCTGTGTGATGAAATACGTTCATTTCTACCGTTGGTTGCAAGTTTTCCTTTTGAGTTTGACATGAAAAAAACTAAGCAATTCAATTGGATGGATGCATTCGTTGGAAAACTTCGTCAGTAATTAACCCTATGTTAATTAACTAGCGTTGACCGCTATTGACTCACACTACATAGTGAAACCTGATTCGACAAATTTCAAAATACTATGTCAACCATGAACATGTTACGATGAACATGTTTATTGCTTATTTTGCATGCGTAGCGGGTTTACCGGAATAGAAATCTTTAGCCATGAAGTACGTTCTAATGACTTCACCACCCACCCATGTACGCTTCTTTAGAATAAAGCGAGTCGCGAACGGTTCTTCAAGGGTTTTAATTGGTACAATGATTCGGAGCGGTTTGCTAGGTTGTTCAAAAGGAAACACGCTCCTTCGACAAATGTCTTTCCTTGCTGACCAAATGGACCATGAATATTTTTGGTATTGCAGTTCAAAGCGCGAATCGCATTGTAAATTATCAACAAGAAACAATTCTGCAGGGAGGCATATGTTTTGAAGTTCAATTTGATACATGAAATGCGGGCTATAAATTGTCATTTATAATTGAAACGTTTTCCTCCATTCTTTAGCCTCGAATTTGATCCCCTCTTGCTCGATAAAAGGAATTTCAACAAGAGGCACGGATGTGATTAAATCTCTTTTAGAGACAGTGGGTCTGCGGACGACAGAATTCTAAAAAAATCTTAATCCAACTATATCCTTGAGGATGTATTCGGCGTCTTATTAAAAATGGCATAACGCACATAGCACTTAAGTTGTCAATGCAATTAAAAACAAGAATAGTAGACGTATAACATGGAACTACAGTGTCGAATCTAAGCAAATTAACTTACCATGTAGCAAAGAAAATGATTCCAAAATAGCAAAAATCACAACCACCGATAAAAACATTTCAATTTCAATCCCTCTTCAAAGAGATTTTAGCAGGACGTAC
>NC_138153.1:17165564-17230564 GCF_964199315.1 Orbicella franksi
AATAATTGTTTACATAACTGCAATGATCATTCATGTCTTTACAGCTTTCTCTGCAGTTCAAACATATGATCTTTCACATATTCACTCGCTAAGTAAATGTGAGGTAGTCACTCTAAAATGCCTGGGTGGGGCTTCAAAATACCGAGGCCTGGTTACCTAATAAGTGCCACAACGAAGGCAGAACGGAGCGAAGTACCGGAGACTTGGTGAAGCTTAATTCTCTCTGATAACCTGTTGAAATGCTGTAGTTCTCGATATTCAAAAATTTTACTAAAACAATTATTTCCCACATGCTTAGAAAAAAACACAACTTCAAATCTGGAGACAGGCTATAAAGGGTACAAAAAATGACAAGAGGACGGTAATATTTTTGACCGTCTCTTTCATAATTTGTAGTTTTTATTAATTAAAGGGGTGTTTCACTGCTCGACGCATCTCCAACCTACAACGTTAATCATTCAAAAAATCTGAAGCGTGCTGATGGCTCTTGCGGGAAATTTGCCATTGAAAATTTGTCGTTCAGTCAAGAAAACGTAACGATGTAGTTGAGATTTCTCATTAGCATCCTTTCGTACATTCCGACTCTATGCATCAAGCACATTTTCGTTTTTCGTGTCAACCACAAGTATTTCAGTAATCACAGACTGTAATTTTGTGAAAGCAGAGTGATAGCCTTTTTGTAGCTATACAGATACACGAAAGTTTGCTGAATTACTGATGCCCAAAATTCACGGAAAACGTCAACGGATTTGCACAGAAGATATCGAATTCAGCATTGAACATCGAATATTTGGCCCGAACGTTTAATTCTGGACCGGACGCACGAGTTACCTAGTCGTATCTGATTGGTTTATTAACAATAGAATTGGGTGGACTACATTATCGCTTGCACATGCACCAAACCGTGATACTATCCTTTTAATCTGGCTGTTTTAAGCTTGGATGTGGCCTTACCATCCCAACGGCTGTTTTGTTTTGTTTTGTTCTCTTTTTTATTGTGATTTTTCATAATCTTTTTAGCAGGTTGTCAAAGTAGATCATGTCATCAGTAAAATTGTAATAAAAAATAAATAAATAAACAAATAAACATATAAATACTTTCAAGGCCAGTCAACCATAGAGTGAAATAAACGTCGATAATTAGGGGCGTATGGGGTGCCGCCAGTGTTCAAGCTCGGGAAAATAATTAAGCTCAAAGTAAAAAATTTTAAACCAATAGGCATTTCTATATTTAATACAAAGTCAGTAAAAAGTTTATAAAACACCTTCAAGACAGGTCGTCAAGAAGTATAAATACCACTCTCCATTGAAAATATGTGACAATTTCCATCGCCGGCAAGTATCTGGACACGCATGGCGTTGTCAAAAAAAAAAAAAAGATTCCTAATAAATTTTGAGCTCCTTGTAACTCGTATTCGTAGGTACTAGTTTTAGTCAGAGACACCCGCGCGAGTACCCGGAGACTTCAATATCTAACTGAAAAAGTTAAAAAATATTACATAGTCAAATGAACAGGAGACAAAAGGCCACGTTCGATATATCAATATTCTAACATGGCTCCGAGGGTCATAATCGTAGATATTTTAAGTTTCTTTTGTCTCTCAATTCCCAAATATTGATATATCAAACGTGGCCTATTGCATTACGTAATCCTTTTGTGTTAAATTTGCAATCGTACGTTTTTCGCATATATTAGTTCAGAACTTAGCCTTTTTTCGCCCGCTTAAATAAGTTTAATTTTAATCCTCGGCTTGTACGGAACGGATCGGAACCTTTTGGACATTTTCGAAGATCGAGGACACTTGGACTGTCAGCATGGTTTTAAAGTTTGGTTCCTTAACAGAATAAATGTTTATCTGATAAATATCAAGTTCAACACACGCATACATTTAAACCGGCTTTCAGAATAATTATGCGATAAGTTGACCTTAGCCGTTTTCTACTCATTTTTTCGTCTTTGTTGTCTACTAATTTTCCCTTCTACTCACCAATTAGGTTTCCTTGTACTTGTTCTTTTAGTGGTCAAGTTTCTTATTCAGTTGCGTTTGTCGAGTGTACTTTGGACCGTCATCCGACACCGGAGACCCCTTCTCTTTCTGGTTGGCGAGAGATTATAGGGGGATTCCTGCTGACGTCATTGTTTACATTTTGCTACTTTGCATACGGCTTGGCTTACAGAAGGAAACATGTTAGATATGAATTGACTCCAGGCAGCTAAAGAGCTAGTGAAACGTAATACATGGTGAAATTTTTACCTCTTTGGTTGTAATATTCGAGGAGAAATTGTCTTTCAAAAACTGCCAAATTTCTGGGTGGCAAAAGCACTAATAAGCTCATACATTCTTTGTAAAATTTTGAGTTTTTAAACCCGTGTTGCACAAAAAGTATTCAATACATCAGGCTCATATTCAATGGCAGAGTTAATCGAACTATGGCCCGTCAATATCTAGAACTGATTTATTTGTAGCTCCATCAGAAACTGAATTGCTAAGGCTAATGAGCCAAATATTGTAAACAAGGATTCCCCTATATTAGCGTCGACTGATTATCGTGCATCAGCAAACCACGAGCCACACGAAACCCTGACACGCAGTGAAATGTTTCGCTATTTTCTTGAATTTTCGGTTCAGTCATCGCGGATTCGTCTCGGCGAATTACTTGAATTCCGAATTTTTTTTTTAATTTGTTACAGAACTACAGAAATTTCGTACAGTTTTATGAAGAACCAAAAATTAATTTGATCAATCTATTGCGTGCTGCGTCAATAGGCCACGTTCGATATATCAATATTCTAACATGGATGCTTTCGGGTCAAAGTTGTAATTTTTTAAAGTTTCTTTTGTCTCTCAATTTCCAAAAGAGACTTGGATACAAAGAAAACAACAATAAATACAGAACTTTGTCCTGAAAGCCTCGGAGCCATATTAGAACAACGATATATCGAACGTGGCCTATTGCAAGCTAGCAACGGAAAACTACGCTTAAGTGCCCGGGGGTACTCCTAGCGCCAGGATCATCCTTCCTCTCAGATAGGATTATCCTAGCAGTAGGATGATCCTAGCACTGGGGCCAAATACAACCCTTCACACGTAAACTGAAAGCTGAAAACATACTGCGCTCGGATGAACCTAGCACTAGGATCATCCTCTTTCCATGTAAACGGGCCCTTAAATACATGAAATCACATATAATAAGCTCATTTTAGTGCATGAAATCACATAATTATAATAAGCTCATTTAAATGCACGCATTGACATATAAGAAGCTTTTTTTTTCATGGGCAACCTTCAGGCCAGAAAGTCTATGCAGGAAGTTGAGTTTGGTAGATGTCAATCATCTCAACCTCCTCTTCTCTGCATGAAATGTTAGCTGTCTTTTGGTTTGAGTAACAGGTTTGTAAGCTTATTTAAGCCTAGTTCAGTCAATAACCCCAAGTAGACCAAGTAAAACTCATGCGAAAATACTTTGCATGTGTATCCTAATTACATGTGGTTATCCAAAGTAAGTAAATAATTGAGGTTATTTGGCATGCGAAGGACCTTTGATAAACCCGACCAACGTCTTCTTCAAAAAGATAATATTTACTAGTGGATTGGCTGGAAAATAAAATCTTGTAAGCTAACGATTTCGGATTTTTCGTGAATTCTTAAGAAAATACAGTAGCCGCGCCGGCAACAGAACAAAATTGTTGTTACAATAAGAACAAGATTCAAGAAGCATTGTCTGTTTCTCACTAGCCCATTGTTCCATTCGATTGTTCGTATCGGGTCACCTCGGCAGTATTCCAACATCAGATGTTTTATATTCTCGAGTTTAGACTGTCTGGAATAACTTTTTGCGTACAATGTCACAACTGGGCGTAGCTTTCGGCAAAGAGACGAAGATGATGATTGACTTAAGCTTAAGACTTAAGACTTTTCGCTTTTGTCTAAGACTTTTCGCCCTGAACGTCACGCGCGATTAATCACCGCTGTTATGTTCACCTTCGGGCCGGAATAATTTTGCTTACACGTCTACCCTTGCCTCAACACTTGATACACTTTATTTCAACTGAAGTTAGAAAATAAATACGATTGTAAACTAATCCGCTGGCGTTCGGCTAAGCTAAGCAGATGAGTTCTGAATTCTGTGATTAATGGTCCATTTATTCAATAAAGTTCTTTCATTCGATTCACCTTTAGGAGTGGCGAATGGTCCTTCAAAAGCTCTGGGTCTCGTAGAATTTTAGTCGAATTTCACGGGTCTTGCAGTCTCGTTTTTTAGCGGTTATGTGCGTCTTGCAGTCTCGATTTTTCTACGAAGCTGTCTCGGAGTCTCGATTTTTCGCAAGGCTAAGGGTTTCGAAGTTCCAATTCGTTCCTTTATCTGTTTTTATAAATGACGTCTTCTCTTCACTTGATATGGAATTTCAATGAAGCAACTTACAAATTTTCCGAGAAAAAGTTTTTTTTTTTTTTTTATTGATACTGCATAACATTTACAATACTTACAAAGACACAATACCTACAGGACTTACAAGACTTTTATAATACAATAACTACTATGTTTACATAATTATATACAGGAAAAAAAAAAAAAGACAATAAAGACAAACATCGAAAAATCCTTAAACTAAGTTAAAGAAAATATAAAGCAGATACGTGTAGTGATTTTAGCATGGTTTTTTCCATAAAAGAGTTAAGGGGAGGGGATCCCTGTATTGTAATGTGAGAGGAAGAGGGGAAAGCTTTTTATCTCTGGAGAGGTGTTGCGTGTTTTGCATATCCATAAAAAAATATCTAGCGACCAAGAAAAAGAAGTTTAGTTTCTTGTTATCGTTTGGCTTAAGCCCTAGTACGATGTATGGTGACAGATTAGAAGTTTCCGAAAGTTCTCCACGATTAATTAACCATTGTTTAAATTCTTGCCAAAAAAAGTTGGATATATCACAAGTCCAAAATAAGTGGATGAGAGTCTCTTTATCCTTTTTACAAAAAGTACACTGCGCGTTATCCTTGAGATTTATTTTGGTAAGAAAAATGTTGGTCGTTAGTCTTCTGTGTAGTAGCTTAAATTGGAACACGATTAATTTAGAGATTTTTGTGCATAGAAAGGGTGTTTTGTAAACTGCCTTCCAGTCGATATCGTCTGGTGTTTCAGGCACGCATTTTGTGACCCACTTTCTTTGGACCTCAACTGGGTTCTTTTGTTTTTTGCTCTTAAGGATTTTATACGTTAGTCTGTTTGGTTTTGTCGACTTTTGGAAGGTATCAAACACAGATTCGTAAGCAGTGTTGCAGTTGTTGAAGTTAGCTTCACTGCTTTTTTTGTAAGGCCTTAGCAGTTGATAACATGCCTTGAAAAGTAAGAAAGTTTGTTTTTATGTTGTAGAGTTCTGTAAAATCAGAAAAAGATAGGAAACTGTTCGCATCATTCATCAAATGGCCCACTTTTTAAACTCCCTTTACAGACCATGAACGATAGTATATAGGTTTGTTACCAACACGTATAAGGGAGTTATGCCATAGACTTTGCGCCTTTAGCTGATCGATAGAGGAGATACTAGTTTCAAGTGAGATTTCCGCCCAGATGTGGAGTATTTCTGAAGTAAAGGTGTCTGTTGTTTTGATAATTTTTAACAGATCTTGCTTATTGAGGTTGGCACGAAAAAATTCGACATCACCGAGACTTCGTAATTCAGAATCAAGCAAAAGTTTCCATTTACCTTGATTTTCCGGATCTAGATATTTTTTTACCCAACTTGATTTAAGGGCTTTGTTAAAAAGTTTGATATCAATCATCTTTAGCCCTCCATTCTCGTGGTCGTTGATCATTATGTCGCACTTTATCTTGTCCCCCTTGCCATCCCATAGAAAATTGAAGAAAATGTTATTTATTTCTGCTATAGCACTGTGGTTGGATGGCAGAGGAGACAAGATGTAGACCAGTTGAGAGGCAATCAGACTTTTTAGGACTGTAATTTTGCCTAGTAGAGTTAAACGACGCAGCTCCCAGCAGCTTAAGCTATTTCTGATTTTGCTTAGTTTTTCGCTGTAATTAGTTTCTATGGTGGTTTCGAGGTTGGTGGAGAGCCATACCCCTAGAGCCTTAACCTTATCTTTTACCCATTTAAACTCTTTATCAGGGCTGAGATGTGTTTCGTTTCCAACATTGGCACCGATCCACAGAACTTCAGTTTTCTTGCTATTCAATCGAAGACCAGAAACTTCGCTGAAGAGGTCTAATATTTGTAAAGAGGTTGTTAGAGAGGTGGGTGATCCGTCTAAAACAAGGGTAGCGTCATCTGCGTATTGACTAATCTTTACTTCTTGTTCGCTTATTGTTATGCCCTTAATGTTTTTATTTTTCCTTATTGTTTCGGCTAATATTTCTACACCGAGAATAAACAGATACGGAGACAGAGGGCAGCCTTGTCTTACCCCCCTTTCGAGTTTGAAAAAATTGCTAGACCAGCCATTGTTGAGAATGCAGCTTTCTGTGTTATGATAAAAAAAAGCCTGATCCAGTTTATAGCAGATTGTCCAAAGTTGTAATGTTGTAAGGTTTTTTGCAAAAAAGACCACTCTACCGTGTCAAAAGCCTTTTCAAAGTCGAGAAAGAGTAGGAGTCCTGGAATGTTCTTCGCGGCTGTATGCTTGATAATACCATCGATGAGTCGAATGTTTTCTCCAATAAATCTGCCTTTAAGAAAGCCGGTTTGGTCCTGGCTAACAACATTTGGAATAACCGGTTTGAATCTGTTAGCAATAGCTTTAGCTGCTATTTTGTAATCGCAGTTAAGAAGAGATATCAGGCGCCAGTTTTTTATTAAGTTGAGTTCTGCGTCTTTTTTTGGTATGAGTTTTATAATACCTCTCCTTTGAGTTACTGAAAGCTGACCGATACGATAAGCGTATTTTATTGAATTTAAGAAAAAGTCAGAGATATCATTCCAAAAGACTTTGTAAAATTCGGCTGGTAAACCGTCAGAGCGCGGGGTCTTGTTGCATTCCATATCCTTAAGTGCTTTTAGACATTCCGCTTTATTTAGAAAACCTTCACAGCCTTTTTGTTCAGTTAGGTTTAGTTTTTCTCCGTTTGCGAACCGAAGAAGACACTATTTGTCAGTTCATTTTGAGAACACTTGTTTGAACTGTAGAGGCGTTTGTAGAAGTTTTCGCACTCATTCAGAATTTCTTTGTCTGTACTGACAAAGTTTTCATTATCTAATTTTAATTGGCTTATTGTCCCTTGTTTGTAATGCCGTTTTTCTAGGTTTAAAAAGTATTTTGTATTCTTTTCACCTTCATTGTGCCATCGGCATCTAGCTCGCAAGATTGAACCTTTTGTTCGGTGTTCAATTATTTTTTCTAATTCTAATTTTTTTGCGTCTAAAGCGTGCAGAGTGTCTTTCTTATCCTCGTCCTCAATATTGTTGGATTCAACTAAGCGTTGCAAATTATTAATTTCCTTTTCAAGTTCTTCTTCATAACGTGATATTTTTGCATTTTTAATTGTTGAATATTTTAGAGACTGTTCTCTAATTTTTAGTTTTGTCATTTCCCACATAAGGGCATCGTTGACGAAACAATCATTTTTGTAACTTTCCTGAGTATCTTTGATTGTAGCTCGTATTTGGTTTATATAATCAATTTCTGATAGGAGCGAGGTATTAAGTTTCCAAAAACTCGGGCCTTTTTCATTTGAGTGAGTGGCGATCATGATTTCTATTAGAGAGTGGTCTGTTTTGTATCCAGTGGCGATATTAGCAGATTTAACATTACACATTAAGTTTTGCGTGACAAGAAAGAAATCCAAACGACATTGAATTTCTGGGCGTTTGCGCCGCCACGTATATCTGCGGTTGTCCGGGTTTAGGATTCGCCATGCGTCCACTAAATCAAGTTCGGCACAAAGCTCTTTTAATGTTTTAACCGATTCTGCATGTGTTCTAGCGATTCCGCCCTTTTTATCTACACCAGGTTCAAAACCAAATTGAAGTCCCCTCCAATTATTACATCGTCGCACTCAAAATCATTTAGATGGTCAAAAAAATTCGAAAAGAAGTTAGGATCGTCCTCATTAGGCGCGTAGAGTGTGGCTATGGTTACACATTTTTTATCTGTTGTGATATCGCAGATAATAAATCTGCCGTTGGGATCCACGTATGTTCGTTCAAGTTGAAAATCAAAGTTGTTATTGAATAGAATAGCGACGCCTCCTTTAGCACTGGTGCAGCAGCTAAAAATTGTTTTGTATCCCCATTCAGCAGACCATACAGGGATTGTTATTTCTGAGCAGTGTACTTCTTGAAGCATGTAAATTGAAAACTTTTTCCTTCTGAGCCAATCAAACATTTCCCGTCTTTTTAGTCTATCCCCGAGTCCTCTCACATTAAGAGAACCTATATTAAGATCCGTAAACAAAACAGAGAAGAAAACATTGGAAGAAAAACCATGCAGAAAAAGTAAGCTAATGTTATTTTGGTTATTATAGCAGAACATGATGTTTGTGTTTTTAAACAAACGAAATACATGCAAGAAAAGGCGACAAAAAACACATATAAAAGCACACGAAAAAAGGTTCCATTGTCAGTTTGAGTCCCAGCAGAGTTGACTGTCGTAATCATAACAATAGGTAGATGGGTCAACTCATTAGTCTTTGCGATCAATTTGCATACGCTTTTTTTAAAAAAAAATAATAGTTACTTAGAGAGGAGAGGGAAAGGAGGAAATTAATTTAAGTAGGCTGGGATATTCTTATAATCGTATTTTTCGTTATTTATTAGAAGATATCGTCCAACTACCTTCGCGTTTGGATGCTCTTGGGTTTCCCTTGCCTTCATCATCACCTTGATTAACACTTTTCTTTCATCTTGTATCGCCTTCGCGAAATCTTCGGTAATGTAGGCATAAGGGTAGTTTTCTGAATGCTTTATCTTACCTCTTTTGCTCCAGATTTCGTTCCTGTCTTCACGGCTGATAAAGCGGGCGATGATGGGTCTGCATCTGTTCTCGATTTTCTTACCCACCCTGTGAACTGCGTGGAATTTTATGTTCGACGTATCGAAGCCCATTTCGTTCTGAATTACACCACAAATCAGAGCTTTGCAATCCTCGCCTTCGAGTTCTGTGATATTGTTGAAACGTAGGTTTTCTCGTCAGGTGTACTGTTCTAGCTTGATGTTTTCTTCTATTGCGGATTCCAATTTCTTTTCCAGCTGTGCTACTTTCATTCTGAGATTTTCCAGACCATCCTTCATGTCCTTCGTGTTTTCCTTCGACTTTTCCTTCAGCGTGTCCACCTCGCTTTGTGTAAAACTCACGCTTTCTTTCAACGATGTTACTTCGCTTTTCATCTCTTCAATCTCATGTTTAAATTCCTGTCTGAGTTTGTCGAAGTCGGCACGTAAGCTGGCGAAGCCGGCTTCCATCGCTTTGATTAAAGAGTCGATAGAGCTTTTGATGTCTTCGTGGACTGTCGGACTCGCTGTGACTCGAAGAATTTGATCCTCTCTGTTTTCTTTTTTTGTTTCTCTTATTTGCCATAAATTAGATATTTTGCATTTCCTGAACTTGAAATAAGCAATCGGTGATTGATTTAACTGTTACTCACTTTGAGAGCTGACATGAGCGCCCTTACCTGGCGGAGCGTTAGAAGTTGCGTCCGTACGCCATGCTGCCGCATGTTAGTTAATCCTAACTTATCCTAGCCTGCGTAGCAAGCGTTTCTGTGGGGTTCGGGAGCAAAGAATTACAGCGCTAAAAATGGAGCGAGTAAAAGAGGGAGGAGGGGGAGGGGAAGGAAGGAAGGAAACGCTTGCAGACAAACCCCTGGATTTTGAAAACCGCCCACTTGGCCTTTCATGACTGAGTGCGCACACTGAGATTTCGTGCTGTCATCGGCTTTCACAAATTAACCAAAAAAATCTTCGGCCTTCCGTAGCGGAAGTGAACTTTGAACCAAAATGAACTTTACAACGAGCGCACGGTGGGAACGGAGAAATCTCGATGAATTAAATTTGGTAATTTATAATCAAGCTATATTTCTACTCAATCCGTCTAAAAGGAAGGACTGCAAGGATGAAGTCTTAGCACAAATCTACCAGAAAGTTAAAGTGTGAGAAGTATTCCAGTCGCGTTAGTAATCCTTGAGCTCGCATAATTCGAAATCTTGGATCACTGTATTCATTCGTCCAGGAATCGATACAAGGTAAAATTAGCAAGTCAACTCCCACAAAGGCAATTCCAGTAAAGAAGCGTTTGCTGGAAACGCCAGATCCGCAAATCGGTTCGAGTGTTATCGCCTGCAGCAAAACAAACAACGGAAAGTCTTCTCGGCAAACTTTGGAATTTGGGCAGGAGAGGCTTCAAACATCTGAGAGGGGAAATAACGATAATCTTGACCAGTATCTGAATAAAGATAATCTTCCCCTAGGCGGCCTCCAAGTCAAAGTTGTTTATAAAATGTCCTCGTAAGAACTCCCCGCGACGAGACGACTAAATTTTTGGTAAGGCAAATATGTGACAATAACTGGCATGCCTCAGCTAACACTGTAACAAATCATTCAGAATTGTACCCAGAGGTGCTAAATGCTGTCAACAAAAATGCTTCTAATGAAATGTCAGAGTACCAACGACAACATGTTGCCATGTAACAAGCCAGACGAAATCACTAGATTTTCCCACGCAGTAGTGCGAATTTTCTGTCCCGTGGTTTATTATCTTGTCCTTGGCGCATGTGGCATTCAAGAAAGTGACGTTAAAATTAAAGGAACAGCTGCAAATTGTGTCGCGCTTGCTTCTGCAATAATGTGCAGGCTTCGAAAAACCAAAGCGTCGGCATTGCACTACAGGATTTCTACCGTACTGTCGAAGCTAAATCCTCGTTCAGCGAGAAAAGTTAAAGCGTTTTGTAACCAAGCTTCGAACGCGTCTTCCCCTTTTGTCTGGCACTCAAAGGTATTAAAATACCTTTGATCGACACATGTCAATAATATTGGACTAGCCTAGCCAATCACGAGCTCCGTTCGCTGGCGAACGGAGGTTTTCAAAATCCAGGAGTTTGTCTGCAAGCGTTTCCTTCCCTCCCCTCTCCTACCCCCCTCTTTCTTTTTTTTTTGGTTCTCGCCCCATTTTCCGCGCAGACAAAACACCGAAAATCCCGTTCCTCGGTCTTTCTTTGCTTCCAAACCCCACGAAAACGCTTGCTACGCAGGCTAAACTTATCCTAATCCGCAAAAAGGTACAAAACCTACTGCAACGTCCGTTTTGGCGCCAGAAAAACAGTTCTTTTTCTCCAGAATATCATAACGTAGTGTGTTATAATCGAATTTCCAGTTCCAGTCAGTTCCAAGAAGCTGGCTTAAGGCTGTACAAGCTCAGTCTACCTCTCAACTAAATCTGGGGCTCGAATTTTAAGAGTCTGAACGTCTCGCGCTCGCACTCAAAACACTTTGAAGTCTCCGTCTCGCAATCTAAAAAGTCAAAATGTCTCGGGCTCGCAAACAAGAACGCTTGTCTCGCCGTCTTGCAAAGTCTCGCATTTACCATTCGCCACCTCTACCTTTCACTGTTGTCGTGTTTTCCGGCGTTTTAATTAAGGGTTTTCTACCCATTGTTTCATGTTAATACTCATTTTTCTTTGCACTTACCTTATTTTCCCTTGTACTCGCTGTTTTAGCGGTTAAAGTAATAAAGTTTCTTTGGCAGGTTTCTTGAGTGCACGTCAGAACCTTTGGACTGTCGACCGACGTAACTGCGTCGAAAGTCCCTCGGGGGATCGAGGCTACATAAAGCCATCAATCGTCGCCATCTTGATAGGCATGACCACGGAGACCTTTAGAAACCCTGACACGCGATCAAATGTTTCGCTATTTTCTTGAATTTTCGGTTCAGTCATCGCGGATTCGTCTCGGCGAATTACAATAAGAATCGGAGGAAATTTAGTGGCGAACTATAACGCGTGATAGTTGACGAGGGCGCAGCGAATGATTTAATTGTTTTAGTATATATCTACTAGTCTCTCAAAACTTTACTAAATCCTCTTCACGGGCACCTTGAAAATGCCAAGAAGCGGCCTTCGTTTTGTTAACAAAAGCACAGTGCTACGCTACTCATTATCTATCACAAAATAGATAGTGAGTAGCGTAGCCAATCGGAGAACGGCATTTGTGATAGAACGCTAGTAACAATAGACTTATAACAATAACAAGACTAGATGTTGCATAGTGCAAATGGATAACGTGAAAGAAAAGTTACCACCTAAATCGAATTTGACCGACCAAAAAAAAACTTATGTACCAGTCAGGCCAGTCAAATCGAAGCTTCAACATCTCCCCGAGCATACCCGGGCATTTGACGCCTTTTCCTGCCCGGGGGGTAGGGAATTTGATCATTTTAGTCTTCACGGGGGTGAGGCATTTGATCGCCACCAGGAGCCATAATTATGGCTGCTGTCGCCACTCATGGGGGGTGGGGAATTTGATCGAGGGCCTCGATTTCATGTCACGTGTCCCGCTGATTACACGTTGGTTGATAAATCATGGCGGAGACAAACCTTGATGAATTCAAAGGAAAAGATTGCGGATTCGTGGCGGATTGGTTGAAAACCAAAGGCTTAGACAAGGTTTGTTCCGTATTATAATTATTGAAGAGGCCTTCGAGAAGGGGATTGAAGCGGAACACAACCTTATCACATTGGCTAAAATTAAAATGTTGCCTTTCTTTAAATGAAGTGAAGATTTGGGTTAGCCATCTTCAGAAAAAGAAGGAAAACCGGGCAAAGGCAGTACAGAGGGCAACAGAAACTACAGCAACAGAGAAACGAAAATGATTTCAACAGAAACAAAGATATTTTACACTCGTATATTCTTTAAATAGTTTAAGTTCATTTTAAAAACTACGCAAATTTGAAAGTTCGCATTGATACACTGACACTTCAGTAGTAGCATATAAATTAGTAGTTATGTTCTACATCGACAGAGTGCCAATATTAATATGATTATTTCAATTATACTAATAAAGGTGTACATAACTAAAGGTTTAATAATTTGACGTGAAAATTTAGCAACTTTGTAATTGTTTCTCTTTTACTGATGTATCCAATATTTAACAAAATTGGCTTCAATCGAAACAGAGGTATTAAATATACATATTTTGAATTGAAATATTCTCTGCGTGTTTCCCTACGAGTAGAACAATGGTCTAGTGTAATATATAACTACATGCAGCTGATCCACATCCACACCGCTACTTTTATATTAGAGGTTTATTGATAATAATTCGACATCAAAATTTGTCAACTGTGTTATTGGTTCTCTCTGGTTATTACCTGTTACCTGACCTCCTCCTGCCTCGTGGCAAATAGGGCCTTGGTCCTCTTGGTGTTGTCTGTTAAACCATGTTTACATACACAGCTTCACAAGCTTAATAGAAGCTGCGGAAAAGTTAAAACAGTAATCTGGCAATTTTCCTGGGGGTGGGCGCATTTGATCACCTGAAATGGACCTATGATGGAGCATTTGAACAGCTTTTTGGCCCGGGATTGGAGGGATTTGAACAAAAATTTTCCAAAAATTCAAATGCCCCGGGGGTTGCCCGGGGGGGGGATGTTGAAGCTTCGATTTGACTGGTACATTAACGTGACAACGGCATGTGTCCGAGCTGAAAGCCAAGTTGCAACTGTAGACAGTTGTTGTTTCGACCTGGCTGGTTAAGCACAAAGGCTAACTGTTATTTACCATGGTAATCTGCGACCCCTGATGAAAGTCAAAGACAAATGTTTGCGAATTGGCCAACGTCAAATCCACGACTCGTGATTATGAAATAGAAATACACTCGAACATCTCCACAACGGCCACCTTGGCCGAAGAGGAAAGTGGTCGTTGTACATGGAAGAGATGCAACATGACACCTGACCTTTTTCGGGGGCGCATGTAGCGTGTAAAGGCGTAACACAATAGCTCACAATCACACTAAATCAATAAAACAGAAAACAAACAAACAGAGACCATCGACGCCCGGTATGAATCAAATTTCTAAAGAACAGTCAATGAAAATGTATACAAACAAAGTCAAAATACTCAAGTTTTAGAAAACAAAACTTCTTAGCTTGGTTAGAGTCAAAGGCTCGAAGTAGGGTTGGATTGTTTAGAATGATGTTCACATTGCCCAAACTTTAAAAAAAGGAACTCGCAGCTATAAACTCGACGGAAACTTCGCAGCTAAAGTAAAACTGCACACGTCATTGCTATTTACTCACGGCCGAGATATTTTTACTATGATGGCTCAACAGGAATTAGCTAGGACCAGCGCGCGCGCTAAGTTATATTGATTATGGGTTTATATTGACTAAGCGTGAGGTCATGGTGGCCTCGTTCTTTTTTTGCGTGTCAGAGTCGAGGCCCATGAACACGCAAAAATCACACGAGGGCAATATCCAGCTATCTTGACCTCACACTAGGTCAATAAAGGATTTATTATAATTATTATGTGGTAAAAGGGCACTTATTTCCTTGTGGAACGCAGCGGATAATCGCGAGCGGGGCCATCTTGCAGGATTCGGTTCATCTTGCCGGCTCACGGAGCAGGCATATTTACAATAATGGAGTTTTGTATACACTGATCGTCAGTCGTTGATTAACTGGCGGTTGTCGAGAGGTTATGGAGGTTGTCTTGAGGGGCTAAACTGTTTTTTGGATGCCGTTGCGGAGAGGTGGCCGTTATAGAGAGGTTAAAATAAAAGGGTCCCTAATATACAGGATTCTTCCGAACCGCCATCCCAACCAAAAATTTTCCCTCAATCCCGTAATCCCGACGGTTTCTTCCGGCTAATCCCGATCCCGGTCATATTTAACCATTAGGCGATGAGGTCGACTTATCACCTGCTTGTCACCTGATGAGTCGCGCAATGCTTCGCTAGGATTGAGTGCTTTTCAACGGCTGTAAATGGCGATTTTCGATCCTCGCTGTATCGGCGAGTTGTTCCCTCAGCGGTCTGCTGTCGCTGTTGTGTTTCTTGATCGTGGGCATCCATGCTCTTGTAATTTCTATTCCAGTGACCTTGCTGATTTATGCAAATGGCCTCCTTGACCCTGCGTGTGTACCAGTTACGGACCACGATCAATAAACTTTACTTATTATATGGCTAGCTCCGTGAGCGGGCAAGATGAATCAAATCCTGCACTGTGATTGGCTACCCGAGCGGGCAAGATGGAGCTATCTTGCCCGCTCGGGACTACCCGCCGTGTCCCGCAAGAAAAATTTCCGCGAAAGCCATATAATAAATCCTTTATTGACCAAGCTTGTTCGGTCAAGGTGGCTGGATATTGGCCTCGTTCTTTTTTTGCGAGTTTATGGACCTCGACTCCGTCTCGGTCCATAAACACGCAAAAAAAGAACTTGGCCAATATCCAGCCATCTTGACCTCACACTTGGTCAATAACCCATACTTCATTCTAAAGCGGGTGGTGTACCGTATTGTGGGCGTGGTCTAAGACGGCGGAGGTATGGTACGGGCTAGTTGGTTGCGTGCGGTGTGAATCATAAGCTAAGTATTGATCAATGGGCGTAGGCTTCCTCTACACGCTGGTGGTGAGGAGGCCGTTCTCTTGAAACTGCGGTGTCAGGGAAGGCGAGTTTCATTCTCTGTTTCCATGGTGAAGAGGATGGAGGGCTGCCAGTTGTTCAAATTCAGTAAGAAGCTATCGACATTTCCGCAATGATGGCGAAGGTGCCGCCCACGTAGCGTTTCCAGATCCTAGGCTTGTTGGACGAAGTAGTTATTGCCTGTTCTTCAAAACTCTCCAAGTATAGGTTGTTAATAAAAACGGAAACTGGACTCCCCAGGACAGCGCTTCCTCCTTAACAGATCCATTACACTGGAAGTATGTCATTCGGGAGGTCAGCAATCTAAGCACATGTTAGCGTCGTGCGATCCGCAAGGCTGGGTCGTACTTTCTGTAGCGGCGCTAGTACATTGTCAAAATCAGGCTAATCCTAAAAAAGACTGGGTTATCGTTTCAGATGATCATCAGTGACATTTTAGTTTGTCCTTACTGAGAGAGAATAATTGAAAGAACCGAGATGGGAATGAAGCTTTTTAAATTAGACAACTTGACACAATGTTAATCAAAAGTCAAACAAAAGAAAATTGTGGCATATTTTTATTATTTTTTGGGGGGGTGTGGTATTATAACATGTACAAGACAATCTATGTTGGCAATGTCCAAAAAAATCTCCTGCACAGCAAAAATTACCGAAAAAATAATTGTGCAAGGGGAGAAGGGAAGCCATGTGAAAAAAACAAAACAAAAAACAAAAAAAACAGAAAAAAAAAAAAAAAAATCGAGCAAGTACGTTCTATTCAAGTCCTATTATTAATGTTATAAAATCATTATCATTATCATTATTATAAGCTATTACCAACCGAAAAAATCACGCACAACCTGAGGGGGGAGGGAAGCCCTAGATAACTCTCCCCCCCCCCACCCATTCCAAAACAATAATGGTCCTTCCCCTATCTTCCACGGCTTATTATGCAGAAGCATAATGAAGTGCTGTGAGCAACATTTCTTATAAAATTAAAGTATTGTTACCTCAAAAAAATTAATTACAAGAAGAACATACAAAGCTTGAGACATACAAATTGTAAATAGACTGATGGAAATACTGTGTAAAAATAAAATTATTGTATCATATCATAACTGTCATGTTTTCCTAAACAAAAGAGAAATTATAAGGAACCCAGGTACATTTAGACACTTAAGCTGATTACAAGAAAAAATTCAACTTTTGTCATGAATTTTCATTCCAAAGCTCTTTTACCACAGGAGATAAATCACTTGCCCTCTCTTTTTGCTGTTCTAGTGACAAATACCTAAAACCTTTTATTTTGCCCAAACACTTTTCTGCAGCACAGTTGCACTTAAAATGTTCAGCCATGTCATATTCTGTAGTATTGTAATCAAAGGTGACATCTTCTCCTTTCCTGATGTCACGAGTGGCCACCACATACCAGAAGACCTTGTGGTCCGCATTTAGGGATGGATACGAAATTTTGCGGCTTTCGTAGATGAACTTTGCATTAGGTTTACAGGAATGATTGAAACACAGCATTACCCCTTCAGGACAAACATGCTTGTTTTTCTCAACATGCACTGTATGAGCGTTCGGCAAATCTAACACTGGACCCCAAAGATCTGTCAGGAATGAACCTGATTTTACATCTTCTACTGCCTGACAGGACAGGAAACCATCAGTGACTTCAATGACTGCTAACTTACTTGAATGCATCTTCTGCTAGGGATTAGAAAGAAGGAAACATAATTAGTCTTCATCAAGGTAGCCTAGTGGGTCAATAACAAAAATGTTTCAGATTACTGTCCCCAGTCGAGGAACTTTCATCTGACTCCCCTTCTCCACCCCCATCACCCTGCCTCTCCCCAACTAGCCTATGAGCAGACTCTTCACATGGCAAGAAAGAAGGACAGGAAAGGGCTTCTTCCCCTTTTTCTTTCCTGTTTTCTTTCCAAGCAAAGAGCCTGCTTGCAGGCTACCCCCCCCCCCTCCCCAACCCCCCTAGAAATTTCAGTTAGTTTCATACTTTCTTATAAAAACTTAAAAATGATCATGAGTTAAAGGATCATTTTTTTCATATTCTCATACTTTCCAAGTTCATAGGTTAAGCTTCACAGGTTTTTCAGCATAGTTATTTAAACTTCTTGAGAAAACAATTCCTATCTCTGTTTAGACAGGCTATTATTGGCAAAGCGATTCCAAAAATTCTTTTTGAATTTTTTGTTTTGAATTTTCCAAGGTTGAACAAACCATAAATTAAACTGCTATGTCCTTGACACTAAGCAAATTTCAATGTGTTAGTGTATAGTCAACTGGATTCACGAACGGGCAAGGTGACAAATAAACTAAATGTTCAGCAGTCAGAAATTACTTTCACAGAAATTATTCCATGGAAAACTGTCAGTAATATTCTGATATTCTTGTTTTCGAAAATTATATGCCATGCATTTTGACAAGTAATAAAATAGTTTTGGCTTAAGATTGGGTAGCAATTCCCATACAAACGGTCATACTAAATACTCAACAGCCAGTCATCTGTAGTCTTGTGTAACTGCCACTCACAATGTGCATTTGGGCTGCTTTCTGTGCTAATAAGCTCAGGAATTTTGTCAAGCTCAAAGTTAAATTTTTCAATTGCTAGGCATTTAGACTACATAATTTGTATACAAATATAAAATACTCTCAAGAGGTTTAAATATGACTCTCCTGATAAAAATCTGTGATAATTTCTGACTGCCAGCATGGGTAATGGACACTGAGTACATTAGCTAAAAGTCTTGGGGGAGAGGGGGTGCTTCTATAAAATTTGGATAGATGTGTGCTGTGAAGGGTCTTATACCCTGGCCCTATTTAAGGTGATGGACATGAAATATGACACCCTATTAAAGACCAAAGCCCCAAAAATGACACCCTATTGAAGGGAAAAACAAAAACTCAAAAACTCTACTCTATCCTGTGACACATACCTATATATCCCATATGGGAGTACCCCCCGCCTTGGGCTAAAAGTTCACTGACTATGGTATTGATGAGGTAGATTTCTGATAAATTTTGAGGTCTAAATAACTCTCCTTTGTATACCCCAGTTTTAGAGACACCCAGAGACTTCCACATGACCTAATAAAAACTAATTTAAATACATGAAGTCACATTAAATAAGCTCAATTAAATGCATGCATTGACATATAATAAGCTCAATTTTAAATATAATCTCATTTAAATACATGAAATCACATATAATAAGCTCACTTTAGTGCATGAAATCACATATAATAAGCTCATTTAAATGCATGCATGGACATATAAGAAGCTTTTTTTCATGGACAACCTTCAGGCCAGAAAGTCTATACAGGAAGTTGCATTTGGTAGATGTCAATCATCTAAACCTCCTCTTCACTGCATGAAATGTTAGCTGTCTTTTGGTTTGAGTAACACATTTTAAAAAGGTTTGTAAGCTTATTTAAGCCTAGTTCAGTCAATAACCCTCAGTAGACCAAGTAAAACTCTTGTAAAAAATACTTTATGGATTGGCTGGAAAATATAAGCTTGCAAGCTAACGATTTCAGATTTTTTTGTGACTTCATAAGAAAATACAGTAGGCCACGCCGGCAACACGTGCCCGGTTCTGTCCTAGTGTATGGGTTCACAAGAACCGATACAAAAGACCCAATAATGTTCAACAGCTAAACAAAGGTTCGTAAAGAAAGGAGTACAATGGTTATTCCCTCTGTGTACCGGTACACCAGGACATAACCACGTGCCCAAATAAATATTTAGAACAAAATTGTCGTTTAATACAATAAGAACAAGATTTAGAAGCATTGTCTGTTTCTCACTCGCCGATTGTTCCATTCGATTGTTCTTTAATATCGGGTCACCTCGGCAGTATTCCAACACCAGACGTTTTATATATTCTGGAGTTTAGAGTGTCTGCATGGAGTAACTTTTTGCGTACACTGTCACAACTGGGCGTAGCTTTCGGCAAAGAGACGAGGGTGATGATTGACGTGGACCAAGACTTATAAGCTTTTGTCTAAGACTTTTCGCCCTGAAGGTCACGCGCGATTAATCACCGCTGTTATATAATTATGTTCACCTTCAGGTCAGAATAATTTTGCTTACGCGTGTACCTTTACCTTAACGCTTCACACACTTTATTTCAACTGAAGTTAGAAAATAAATACGACTGTAAACTAATCCGCTGGTAGCGTTCGGCTAAGCTAGACAGATCAGTTCTGTGATCAGTTCTGAATTCTGTGATTAATTAAGTTCATTTATTCAATAAAGTTCTTTCAACCGATTCACCTTTGTCGTGCGTGTTTCCCGGCGTTTTTAGAGTTTTCTACTCATTTTTCTTTGCACTCACCTTATTTTCCCTTGCACTCACTGTTTCAGCGGTTAAAGTAATAAAGTTTCTTTGGCAGCGTTTCTTGAGTGCACTTTACAACCTTTGGACTGTCGACCGACGCAATCTCCCGGTGGATCGAGATTACATACAGCTAGCTATCAATCGTCGCCATCTTGATTAGGATGACCACGGAGACCTGGGGAGAGTAGAAACACCTCTCGGACTGGACTAAAAGAATCGGATTTGGAACGATCTCAGAATCATAATGTCCTTTTTGTTGATGGTGTAACTCTTCCAAATGAGTCTTACTTATTGAAAAAGGGCAAAAACAAAATTACATTACCGAATATATTGGGAGCTAGGGCTTCTTATCATAACTAGGTATGACAAGCCGGTACCACTAGGTTTTCCATTCTGACGTCTCAATCAAACTTTTCATGGGCAAATAAATAAATTTAAAAAAAGAATAAATACGTTAAATAAACTGCGAGCTCAGTTAACTGCAATGCCACCATCATGCCAAAGCCGACGCATTATCCCTCCAATACTCGTGGTATTGAAATAAATCTTCCTTGGCCGAAAATTTGGTACTGGAACGGAGGGTAATAAGATCAATTAGGGCTTACCCTCTTCCCCCTCCCGCAATCCGGGAGTGTTTGTTATGGGAAAACGTTGTTTTTGCTGACCTACAGTTGAAATTGCAATGTTTTCCTCTCTGTAAAATATTAATGAGACACTGCCAATAAATGACATATAAAGACGAAAACTTAACGAAGTAAAACGCGCTGGAATCGTCTCAAGTCGTTTTTATTGTATTTCTTTCCCGTATTTCTAGATGCTAAATACGTTCGTTACACTCCCATACAAGCTCTTAAATGATCTTACGCGTTTCACAATATCATACAACGGCGTCCATGCGAGGAACTTAGAATTCCCGTGAATGAGGCTGGGAAAACTATATTCACTTATAGAAAGAAACAACGCCTCTAAAATAAATAGACTTGTTGTATTTTTGGCGCAGGGGTATCATATCGACACAACAGTTCATGACAGTTGGTTGAACAAATTACAAAGCGTTTTTCTCCTAACGGTATTATTCAGAGTAGCAAAGGGAGTTGAAAGGCAATGGAATCTTACAGAAACCTAGCAAGAAACTTTGCCACTCAGAACTGTGAGGGATGCAACCGTCCTTGAAATCCTCATGTAGTGAAATTTTGTCATTCCCCGTGAAAACTTACAACGAAATATATATTTTTTAGTATCTACCTCTCTGCTTGCATTGCAGGCCTATGATACCGAATTTTATGTGCAATCATAGGCCAGAAACAGGTAAAGATTTCCCAGAACGGCTATATACCTCATGCTGATCATTTCTTTTTTTTAAGCACAGTAAAGTAAACAGTTTATATTATGTTTTAAAGGATTTGTGAAGCTTTCAGTCAAATATTGTTCAGAGTTTGTTTCTCAATAGGCCTCACGTTACTCAAGCGAACTTGCTGGGTTTGTTCGATCTTAAATTCCACATCACGTGACTTGTGTAAGTCGGCCTTGTTTCCACATGCGCATGCCTTAAGAGCAGAGAACGCTGCCCGCCTCAGTGACTGCCTGTAACCCGCGTCAAACAAAGGAAACAGCGGAGCGATCGAGGATTGAATGAAAACCAGCCACTGAGAGTAGACAGGAAATTCTTGTGGGAAGGGAGCTGCGGAGAGCTGTAGCACAGCTATGGTATAAAGAGGAAGCCAACAAATTGCGGTCACGCAACATCTCAGCAACAACAAACGTGAAAGGGAGCGCTGCTGTTGGAACTGACTCAACTGGGGCAGTGCTCGCATGCTCTGGAAATGATTCTTCCTCGCTGAAAGGACTGGGTATTTATGCAGGATCCTCGAGGAAATTACAAACGGGTCACGCAGGATAGCGGAATGAGCGCTTGACTGAGAACTTCCGTGGGAACCTCTCAGTCCCGAGGTTGCAGGGGAAACAGACGCCCCTGTCTTTAGGCTGGTTGTATCCTCTCCTGGGTTTCTGTCACTTGCGTTTGCTGAATGAGAAAAGCCTTGAATGTTTCGCTGTTGGATATTACTGAGAAGAATTTCCAGTATACTGTTATCAAGCTCACGAACCTGCTTAGAAGACTTCCTGGACAGCGCTGGACTGCTACCGAGGGACAAAACATCAGGGCGTCTGTGAGCGGACACGCTTGATCTGGCGGACTGTTGCTTGGGTTGAAAACAGCTCATTCTTGACTCATAAACAGACGTGTTGTTAGACGAACCGACTGTTGTTGCTTCCGGGTCGTTGATCTTTAATTCCGATTCATGTCGTTTCCAGAAGAACTGCACTGAGTAAACGGGGGAGAAGTTTTTCGCCCTTAGAGCGAGTAAGGCGGTGATTAACAGAACAACAAAGGAGAACACAAGGTAAAAGAGGGAATAATTAGAGATCGAGTGAAAACGGTTTGCAAACAAGCAAGAATGTAAGAAAGGAAGGCCTTGGTAAGAACTCCATCCGAAGAGAGGAATAACGCCCCACAGCAACCCAGTTAACAAACACACGACAACAAAAGCAATTCCCTTCTTATAAAACGACGTTTTCCATCACGATGAGCGTTATAATGCACTTTTTGACAAAACAATGCAAGAAAGAAGAGAACCAAAAAGCAACTGATTTGCACACAGGAGCATAGAAAGCTAAGGGCCTGGAAGAGTGACTGGTTATGTTCTAAGCAGGCTGGGCCTGTAGTGAGAGTGACAAGCATGAGCCCAGGACCAAGCAGCGTAGCTGTGATGTCGAGCGCTGTCAAAACTTTTGTTTGAGGACAGCTGAGAGTTGTGCTGTATGAAAGAAAGGGAATCATAAGGTTTCCACACACACCTAACACAAAGAGCACAACGGCGAGCAGAAGCTGGAGAGTACTGGAAACCACAAACATCATTGCAGTTGGTCAAACAGGTCACGTGACAAAAACCGGTATCCAAATTCTGGATTCTAGAAATACAAAGGTGACAGTTAGAAACAATGGAAAACCATCTTTCGCTGGTTTAATTCAATACGAAACAAACAACATTTTCCGTCTTTCTATCGAGTTTTAGTATAAATGTACTAGCATTCTATCGCGAATGCTGCCCGAGGCCTGCGGCCTCGGGCAGCATTTTCAAGCCCGACGTCACAGTTTTTCACTATACGGACCGACCCTAAGCCGGACAATAACATGTTTATCTTTTTTTCTTGCGGTAAATTGGCTTACAAGTGGGTTTGTTTTCGCAGCTTTGTCATTGAATTGGTTTACGCGCCGTCTGAAGACTCTGCAAACCTTTCGTAAAAAATCTAATGAGCGAACGGGCGAGTAACTCAGATACTAGACAAAGAAAGATGTATTAAAGAACAGATTTATATCGAACTATTTTATGTTAGTCGCATTTAGTTCACCATTTAAGTTCTCCAAGTGCTTTTCCGGTGTGAAATTTCGTGCAAAGTTTGAAGGTGTACCACAAAAACAATTTCTGTCAGTCGTTGCGAATCACTCGAAATCAGACTTTTCTACCGTAAATTGAGTAGCAGATAGCGAGGAAATTCGTGAAGTGTATTTCACAGAAATTCTCTCAAATCCGGCAACGATCGGAGAGGCAAACTCGACTGAAACTGACTCATTTTTTACTTAAAATTGTACAGAGAGAGACACGCAGGATTACGCGCCATTACAACGCCGAGCTACAAACAGCCAAACAAACTCTCACAACGTCAAAAAACTCAATTGAATTTACTTACAGTGACTTAAAATGGGCGAAAGATTGACGATTACCGCTAATTCGTTCACGAAAATAGATCAACTCGACGGATTCCGCCCGCTGTGGCGGTCCGGATGAGAAAATTCCGCCCGCTCCAGGAACCAATCAGATTGCAGGATTTGTTGAATTCCGCCCGCTCACGAGCTGAGAAAAAGATTGTGTTATTGTTCACCACTAAATTTTCTTCGGCGCACAGTTTTAAAATCATATTAAATTATTTTAAACTTTTTTTGAGATGAAAGCCGTAGAAGCCAAATGTAGAATTTGAAAAAGGAAAACGGAAAAAACCCACTTATCACAATTTACTATGAGGCTGTAGCTGTATCGCTATGGGCTGTATCTTCGCGGATGAACACTATTGCGTCACGTGATCAAATTAAACCAATAAAAACCGGAGAAAATTTCGTGGTGAACTATCACGCAGGAAAAAATCGAGAGCGAATAATCCAATTGTTGAGAACGTCAAATTTCCGCCGGGCAACTATCAGCCGATAGTTCCTCGACAGAAACACTCTATTGTTCAAATAGAAATCTGGCTTATAATCTAATTGTTAAATAGACAGTTTGGGAAAACTCGGAAAAGCTAACGGCTCGTGTTACTGCGGCTGCCTCGTCCGTCGCTTCACCGTGAAAAGAGCTACTGAGTGGTTCATGCTGTGTAAGTTCACTTTGTGATACTTATAACGGCCTTTTTGCCGATTAAGATAAGTCCCCACCCAAGTGGAAAAGGCTGAGCGAAAGAAATTATGACTAGCTATCATTAGTGTAACTGCCAGCACTAGAAATTTTCAAGTAGACGAGAAAAGGTGATCAGAGCGTATACGAATTCAAGACAAGAGAACAGAGAACCCTACAGAATTGAAAATATGTATTGGAGCATGCAATACTGAAAGTCAAACGAAGTAAATGTACGTAGAAATAATGAAATGCGGTTCAAATGTAAATATGAGATGTTCTAATTCGCAGTGTGTATGAAAGTAAGCAATTACCGAAACTATAAAATGGAAAGTGATTTTGTAACAGCACCTACCTTTAAATCTGCGCTGAATTCTGAGTCGTGGTTTTTGGGGAAAATAGAGTGATTTGATCGCTTTCTACTTCTTTAAAAAGTGTAAAATAGATGTTTGTTTCAGAGAGAAACTATTCGATTCTGCGTTTTCTGAACTGATTTTGTCTTGTAGTGATCTGGGGTACGCTCAGTGGAAAATGAATGAGATGAAAGCAACGGCTACAAGAAAAACACGCCTTGTGACGAACAATTTGATGTCTTAATTGGATGCTAATTAAAGAACACGCCTTCTGCTAATTATCAGCTCTTTGTTGTCATGGCAAATTAGTTGAAATCAATATCTAAACAATAAATGGTGCCCATAATTAATACCATAATGATTAGTTGTGTTAATTAAGTAATGTCGTTGATTGCGCTAATAGATAAGGATTTAGTCACAGGCCAAAGTACAAATTACAGGACAAATTACTTTATGGAGTCACTGGGAAGAATTTTTTTAATTTTCTGCTACTTTCGGACAAGGCCAAATTATTCGACCCTGAACAAAGACGGCAACGTGCAAAACGAATAACTTGGTCACCAAACATGTCATGCAGAAATATACATCCAACACTTACAAACATTTACTACTGTTAATTAAACTACAACAACAAGAATCAAATTAAAATACTTGCGTGAACCACTTACGTCAGCACTGCTAATTGTAAAGAGCGAATCGCTAATTGCACCGAGAAATGTCAGAGCAAAACAGTATCACTACCTAATTAAATGATAACCCAAGCAATAAGCACTTAATGACTGGTTCCGAGGGAAACAATGAGTTTTGTTTCCCCAAGACCCTCAATGTTCTGAATGTTTCCCGAGGCGGAGCTGAGTGGAACGTTAAGGGTCGAGGGGAGACAAAACTCGTTGTCTTCCGTGGGAGCAGTCATTAAGTGTTTTGTTACCTCCCAACTCGTGCGAGTAGAAAGTTGTTGTTCCCTTCGGGAGTTTTGACCAATGGCACGTGGCACGTCACACGTTCTCCTCCAATCGGAAAACATATTTGAGTTGGGAGGTTTAACAACAGCATTTTCTACGCAATATCGCCGAGGTCATCTTTCGTTTGTGTATTACTGGATAACAAGGCACTGCCAAGAGGGCCGAACGAGATTTCGGTATTATGATTATGGCATGTGACTCTACTTATAGAACAGTCAAACTCTGAATCCCATGGAAACAGACGCAATCTTTCTTTCCAAAACGGAAATATAAGTACTTGAATTTTGCCGAATGGCTGCAACACTTCACTAACAACTTCGCAGGTTATCCAACATAACTAACATCTCTCATTAATATAAGCTTACACTGGAATTTGTGACGATAAGTTTTTCCTGCAACACTGTAAATTTCGGACTGAACGGACACTTGAACTGACAACTGGGGGAATCTAACTCTGGAGAGCACTGCTTTGCTGCGGGAACGGAAATTCGTCACGATTTCCTGGTACACGACGATCTACTTCAATGGTCTTCACTACGGACGTCAAGGAAGAGACATAACTTGGTCCAACAGTAGTTTATTCTGCACTCTAACGTCGAGGGTGAAACTGACATACTCGGCGGAGTAGCCGCTGTAAAATCGTAACGATGTAGCCGATGTAATCGATGTAATCGAAAAAGCTTTACAAACGTACTTGCTTATATATCATCCTTTACACGTCAAGTGTTTACAATATGCTAATGTAACTTCAAGTATACAATACGAGCGGAAAGTACATAATTAAGATAGCGAATTCTAATCAACACCATGAGGCTTCCAAAATTAAAAATAGAGTGCTAGGATTAAAATTACACAGGCTGAGATTAAGATAGACAAACTTAGGAAATTAAAAGTGAGATACTTAAATATGAATTTCTGAATTGGTGTTACCGACAGCAAGGAAAAATTATCCTATGAATAGAAAGCATTAAAACTCCATTAGTGAAAAGTAGTTCAGCTGGCTAACTTTCGAGAAACTAATAAAACTTCATTAGTGAAAAGTAGTTCAGCTGGCTAGTTTCTGGGGGAACGGAAAGTAGATTGAAATAATAAAAAGAAACTCAAATGACCCGATAACGAACCACTTGCTTTCTAAATGAAAGTTAGTGAAACAGCGTTGCACACGCTTAGGTGTACAAAGAATCGGCAAAGTACAAAGTGGAACAATAACTTAAGATTCCCAGCTGTTAACTGAAAAGAGGCTACCGTTAGGTTTTTTTCCTATAATTTTCCAAATAATAAAGAAATGCCTGTGCAACGGCGAATTTTCTCATAACATTCCTCCCACCTTAAAATCGAGACCTCCTGGTCGAGCAAGACGTATAAAAGGAATTTACAACTCAACTTGACTATCTGAACATGGTTTACAAGCGTTAAAATGGTCTCCAGAAAATTCCTAAAAATCTTTCTTGGTACTTTAATATTCCTTATCAAATTTCGTTCCATTAGCTTGTCTCTTTTGGAAAAACTGTCTACTTGTCTACTTCGACACTGAAATCCCTCCTATAATCTCATTTCTGTGAGGATATATTTCTCATTAACCTGTTTGTCTATATGCGTCAATAATGCGTTACTTCTTCAATGTCATCAACACCTCTTCCTCTCTCAAAATTCCTGGTCAATGGTAAACTGGCTCTCTTGATTCTTTACATTTCGGTAGACATGAATCTTTTGTGGTAACCTAGAACTGTTTTCTTTGCTTGAAGACATGGCCCTTAAGGTTTTCTGAACGTCACCGGTTCCAAAGAGCGATACGGCTGACTTCAACGTTTTAACTCTCGGTACGTTTCTTTCATTTTGGGCTTCACTCTGGTCAGATCTCTTGTAATTCGCTAGGCTAAGTGGGGTACAAATTTCGTGACCACCTTGAAGGATATCATTGGGGGTTTCCTGGAAGAAGAACTTGGGTAGTTTCTGAATAACGGGCTTGTCGTTGTTTTCCGTGGGTGGCGTGCATGAAGCAGTCAGTAGGTATAGGACAATGAGCAGCAAAAGTAGGAGTGACTGGTGAGAAAACATCAGTTTGTTCTTTTCATTACGTTGAACAAATTTGGACTTTAAAATCTCTGGTAAAGGCGCTAGATTTGCATCACTGACCACGGTGTTCTTTTCATTCAACTTCTGCTGGGAAAGGAAGGTTCCCATCACTGGCACAGTCTTTGTGCTGGCTTGTTCTCCAACGTATCCTGTTCCTTTGAAGGAAAGAGTACCATCTACTAGATCAATAAGGGCTCCGTTCTTATGTAGAAAACCTCGACCAAGGATAGCATCGTAGGTCAGGTTCTGCATGACATGAAACTCACAGGTATATTCTCTTGCTTGCAACTGTAAAGGTATCGTAATCTTTCCTAACACTGGGACTTTCTCTCCGCTTACTGTCTGGACAGCCGATAAGGAACCTTCGCTCATATTAGGCGGGAATTGACCATAAATCTTCGTGAAAAACTGTTCGTGTATGGCCGATACGCACGCTCCAGTATCCACGAGTAACTGAACTGCTTGGCCTGCTATTTCACCTTCTGTAGTTAGATCACTGCACTTTAGCTTGAAATCCTTTTTACCAGACGAGAAATCGTTGCTTGGCTGAGCTGCTGACTTCGATTGACGGTGTTTTGTTGCGGGCAAAGATACTTGCTTATGCGAGATTTGTGGTTGTCGCTTATTGGCTCTTGTCAGCTTCACTTCTTGTTGTGACTGTGTTGTACTTGTTGCTTTTTCCTGGCTGTTTGTCTTCTCCTGCTTTGGTAGCGCGGTTAACACACGATCTGACGAGTTTTCTTCTCCTTCAAATGTTAGTTTGCAAGTGCGTACTGGCTGACGGGAGCTTTGTTCAGCTGATCCTGAACTCCTTACTTTGTTGTCATGGTAATTTAGAATTCGCTGGGCATACTGAGCATCTAATACGGACAAATGGGCCGAGGGATGAGTTGCCAGACACTGATTTTCTTCCTGATTGTAATTCGCATGGTACTCTTGGCTCCCTTCTTGGTTCTGGTACGGGCTTTCTGGCTGGTAATAATAGTAACAGTTATATTGGATATGGCCAGTGCGTCCACACCTATAGCACACGGTGCGGTTACGTCGGGCGAGGCGGTCCATGCGATTTACTCGTCGGTTCAGATTTTCTAAACCGTTTTCCATTCGGCGAATTTCTTTCAGCAATTCCGGCATCTCTCTATTGTTGGCTTCTGAAAACGCGGCGATGCTACCTGTATTTCCATCTCTGGCGTGACTGCCGTCAAATTTTCCTGATACTTTTCCTAAGAGTTTCTCCAACTTTGTTTGCAATTCTGGTGGTTGCTGATTGCTTAGGTTACCTGGGAAGCCCAACTTGGGTAGTTGACCTTTATAGATGTCTCGTGTAAACTGTTCATCGATTACTGTCATGCCTGCTCCGGTATCTACGAGTAACGTAATGTCTTGGCCATTTAGCTGGGCAGTGACTCTTAGGTCACGTGGCTTGGCTTGATTATTTGTAATGTTACACTGTTCATCGGTTAAAGGTGAAGTTTCACGTTCTGTCTGGGCAGGATCTGGCTTATGGTTAGGCAAGCTGTCATTATTGACTTCAGTGGATTCTCTTCCGGCGGAAGTACTATGTCGTGGCTGAGAGAGATCTGGGTCCGAGGGATTCCGGATGTTCTCGTTCGTGCATAGGTCAACAATAACATCTGTATCCGCTGAAATTCTGGTTTCGGTACGGCGTACAGCGTTAGGAAATGGGACATCATGGTTTTTCTGACTCTGTGGTAGGTTATTCCTTTGGTCTCCACTGAGTTTGTTCGGTTTCAGCGGACTAGTGACCAGGGGCTGACGTATTTCCGGTTTGGGCTTAGTTTCCAGGTTTCCAGGTAACTCGCGCTCGGGACGGGCAGCGGTTGTTACTTCACCAGTTGCTCTGTTTTCATTATTCGGCTCCATTGTTCGTTGACCACTTTCGGAGTTTGGTTTTGATACTTTAATAACCACAGTTGGCGACTGGTTTTCCTTTACTTGACCTTGCTGGAACACTTCTGGGACCAAGTGAGACGTATTTGGCAACTGCTGAGATAGTTCCTTGCCAATTTGCGATCCGACATCGCTCCAGTTTATTCTTGGAAACTGGCCTCCTTCTTTTGGAATTGTCTGGTGAATTGTATTTTGTTCTAGCGGAGCGACGAAACTATCCTCGTAATCTCCATCATCGAGCACGGCCATTCGCGGGCCACTTGCATTGAACTGAGAAGGCAATTCGCTCCGTCGTTGGGATTGATTGTAGCCTGAGCGGGAAGGATAATTTTCACTTGTTTGACGTCGCTGCTGGTTCGGCTGGAATCGGTCGTAGTTACTGGTTTCGCGTGAAGATCTCTGGTTACAATTTTGTTGAATATGTCCAACTCTTCCGCAAGTATAACAGATGGGTCGACCTTCTCGTGTTCGTTGTCTTGGCTGATCAACCTGATTTGGCGGATTTCGTCGAGCCAGCCCTTTAATCCGAGCATCCATTTGGCGAGAAAGTTCTTCTAATTTATCTTCCATTCGTCGAAGTTCGCGCATGAAATCTGGATTTTCTCTCCTGTTTGGTTCTGCATATGCTGCCAGAATCGCTGTATTGTCACCCTTGGATGGCGTTTTCTCTACAAGTTCATTTAATTTTGCTTGTAATTGCGACGGTTGCTGTATACCTGAGTTAGCCGGGAGGCCCGCGATCCATGCATCAAGCTTGGCAAGGAGTTTAGCGTCAGTTAACGTATCCTCTGCTTTAGCGGGTTCCTTAATTTTTTGAAGTTTTTCGCTTATCTCTTCCATTTTTGCTAGGAGCGCACGGCTGGTCGCGCTTGCTTCAGTTATTCCAGTGGGATGACTCGGTTGTCGCGCCACGCCAGTTACAGGAGAACCCATGGTGTTTTTCACTGCACAAGTCAGCCTTGCTATTTCTTCAGCCTCGCGGAATGACTTGGGTTGTCTTAACAGTACTGTCTCCCTGACTTCTGGCCGTAACCCTTGGACAAAGTAACGCATCTTTTCCGTGTCAGTAATGCTCAACCGCCTGAACTTGTTTGTTAAGTCAGTTAGATATGTGTCCAAAGGTTCTATTGCTCCCTGTTGGCGAGTGGTAACTGCCTGCCAAATTATCCAGCTCTGGTTATCATTTGCAAACCTCTCTCTCAAAGAATCCCTCAGGTCGGCGTACGTGGACTTCTGATCAAGGGGTAAGGAGTAATAGAAATCCTCTGCGGGTCCGGCTAGATTCATTACCAGCTCCGCCTGTGCTGTTCTACTGGTTAGGTCTATGCGGCGAAGAGTTAGGTAATTTTCTATTTTATCCAACCATCGGTTCACATCTTCAGAGTCATAACCATGGAAAGGGGCTGGTCTTCGCGTGCTGACTGTTTCTGGAATTGGTGCTTGCTCCAATGCACTGGCTGTTTGCTGCTGGGCCCTCTGTTGTAACCTCAACTGGGTATGTAGAGTAGCCATTTGTTCTCTTAATTCTCTAAGTGTTTCAGCTTCCATGATGACTGATAGGTCGGGTTGATTTCTCTCGCTTTCTATTCTCTTTTCTTTGTTATTGTTTTGATTTTCTTCGTGTTCGCTATCCTCTGAATCTTCTCGCTCGCTTTCCGTTTCTGTGTATCTGAAGTCGGCGCTAGGGACAGAGTCGCTGCGAGTCTTTGTTTTGTTTTGTTTTGGTTTTTTATAATTTATGCTATCTCCTACTTGACTGTGATTAGTCAACTGTGAATTAATTAACAGGTTTGAGTTATGTGCTAAACTCGAGTTCTGTTCTAGATCTGGCTCTTCGTTTTCGGGTTCGCTGATTTCTTCGACTTCTAAAGCAATCTGAGGGCCGATCTGTAACTGCCTGGAGTCAATTGGAGTGAAGTCTTCTAAGGAACTGCTATCGCTTGTTGCACGCGGTCCACAGGGAGTGGCTTGTTTTGATGAACTCGGTTGAACAATGGACGACTCTTGGCGTTGATCTACACTGATATTTATGGCTTCTCTGTTCGTACTATCGGCCTGACTTGGACTGGAAAATGCGGTGGACAAACGTGGGCCGTCGCTGGGTCTGCTTGGCTGGATTTCTTCGTTTAAATCTAACGCGTGCGTCGACGACTCGTGGACGACACTTCGATAATATGGTAATTCACACAACAATGTACAATTCTCTTCTTCTGACAACGAAGCTTGTACTTCTTTATTTACTTTAGGCGTACTGGCTTTAACTACGGGAACGGCTGATTTCCTACTTCGTAAATTATACGGCGAAAGTTTCTTCTTAAAAACTCTCTTCACGGACTTCATATATGAGGACAAAGAATTGATTTTGTATTCACGTTACTTGAGCGGCTTTGATCCTTTGTTCGCACTCAAGGGATTACAACAACTAGCGTCTTCGGTGAACTTGAATCTGCTCTGGGGCCTTGATAACGTCCTTGGAAGATCCACGAAGTACCACTCTTCTCCACAACTGTGACGATAAGTTTTTCCTGCAACACTGTAAATTTCGGACTGAACGGACACTTGAACTGACAACTGGGGGAATCTAACTCTGGAGAGCACTGCTTTGCTGCGGGAACGGAAATTCGTCACGATTTCCTGGTACACGACGATCTACTTCAATGGTCTTCACTACGGACGTCAAGGAAGAGACATAACTTGGTCCAACAGTAGTTTATTCTGCACTCTAACGTCGAGGGTGAAACTGACATACTCGGCGGAGTAGCCGCTGTAAAATCGTAACGATGTAGCCGATGTAATCGATGTAATCGAAAAAGCTTTACAAACGTACTTGCTTATATATCATCCTTTACACGTCAAGTGTTTACAATATGCTAATGTAACTTCAAGTATACAATACGAGCGGAAAGTACATAATTAAGATAGCGAATTCTAATCAACACCATGAGGCTTCCAAAATTAAAAATAGAGTGCTAGGATTAAAATTACACAGGCTGAGATTAAGATAGACAAACTTAGGAAATTAAAAGTGAGATACTTAAATATGAATTTCTGAATTGGTGTTACCGACAGCAAGGAAAAATTATCCTATGAATAGAAAGCATTAAAACTCCATTAGTGAAAAGTAGTTCAGCTGGCTAACTTTCGAGAAACTAATAAAACTTCATTAGTGAAAAGTAGTTCAGCTGGCTAGTTTCTGGGGGAACGGAAAGTAGATTGAAATAATAAAAAGAAACTCAAATGACCCGATAACGAACCACTTGCTTTCTAAATGAAAGTTAGTGAAACAGCGTTGCACACGCTTAGGTGTACAAAGAATCGGCAAAGTACAAAGTGGAACAATAACTTAAGATTCCCAGCTGTTAACTGAAAAGAGGCTACCGTTAGGTTTTTTTCCTATAATTTTCCAAATAATAAAGAAATGCCTGTGCAACGGCGAATTTTCTCATAACAAATTGTTACTAATTATTGTCATTTTAACAACATAGGACCGATGTTCTGAAAGTCAGATGGACCGAAACAAGCTTTTCATGGAGCCGGCCAATAGAGGACTTTTTTGTGGAGCCTAAGATATGATGGTTTAAGGTAAGTACACGTACTTGACTTGTTTATTTAACCACTGTAGATAGCATAAGAGAGATTTCGGCTAGCGGAGAATTTACAAAGTGCTCGCTGCTCGCCATGCGTAATTTTTTAAAGTGCTCGCTACTCGCAAGGCAAATTTGATCACTGCACGCACTCGCAAAAATAAACGCATTGCTCGCATGCTCGCAACTGCTCGTAAAGACCATTCGATACCCCTCATAAAAGAACTGCATAGTTTACAAGCATGCTGCAAGTGTCAATCAATTTATTAGGAGCAATCAGAACGCCAAAACAAGAAGTATTCATCTACGAGTCTTGATGTTGGTCCATCATTTGGTTATGCGGTTATTACACTTAAATTTTGAAGAAAAGGGCTCAAATAGAATTTGATTCCATGCACTCTTAGTTAATTGATAGTTCTTAGGAGTGGCAGAAACTGGCAATTCGTTCCTGTGCTTTCACTAATCTTAGTATCCTAGTAAAGGATTCGATTTCGCACCCTCCTTCCAACAAATGCGGCCCTCTTCAATTTAAGTGACCCCCGCCCCCTCCCCCCCCCCCCCCCACCTTTAAGAGTTTTATTTCGACAAGAGCCCCTTTTTCATTATCTAACCCCATTACTAGCTTATTTCTGAGGCCCCTTTACAGGGGAGGGAATCTGGATATCCCATATCCCGTTTAAATATCCCGGAGAAATTTGAAATTAGGAAACGCTACGAAATTTGAAAACGCAGCTTTGGCCTACCGTCCACGCCAATCCGTCACGGAAAAGAGCTTTCGAAAACGCTCTTCAAACCGGAGGAATTTGAAAACGCCGGCTTTTTGTTTTCGTGTGGACGGAAAACGTTTTGGAGCTTTTTGAAAACGATGACGTCACGATAATCACGTGATATCCCTGCCCGAGTTTCCCTCAAACACAAATCCAAAATGGCCGCTGATTGTTGCGTTTTTAAATTCCTTCGCGTAGTGTGGACGGAGAACATTCGATGCGTTTTCAGAGTGAAACCTCAAACACCTGCTGCGTTGCTTGGACGGGGTCCAAGTATCACAAGTATCTACATGTCCTAACAGACCCTGACAGTTCTCGCTTTTATTTCACAGACAAAGATACACATTGTATTAATTTCTTTCGTTTCATTTCAGCTGTTATAACGCTGATGAAAATCATGTATATCAGCTGCAATATATTATAATTGTGCTATCATTGCAATGTTCACTTAGAATTTAATGTAACTTTTATCGTTAAGGGCCCATTAACCGATTCATGCGCGCGCTCGCCCGCGTTGCTAAGGAGGTAAAATTTCACTTCCGGTCACTTACGTCAGCCTGAGCACGGAAAATAAAAACAACTCAAAAACTTGCAAATTCGCTTACATTTTAGATGCTTTTCTTTGTGTTTCGCAAAATGCAAAGTAAAAAAAGTACAAGCAAAGACAAAATAGGAGAAAGATAGAAAAACAAGAGCAATAGAAAGAGAAAAACTAACTCCGTGTGGCTTTGTTTGATCTTACCGAAGTGCGCTGGTAATGTAAATTGCGCACGCGCTGATAGGGTAACTTCCAATATATATCGGGCGCACTTCCGGTTTCTTTAAATACTAAAGGAAACGCGGTTTTTCATTAAATCCAGCCTTTTTCGACGAATGTCGATTACAGCCAACGTTGGCAACATAGCTATGCATTTCTTTTTCGAAATCATGCTTTTTTCAGAAAATTACGTAATGAAGATTTAAATTAAAATATTGAATCAATGAAAAAAATCCCGAGAAAGTAATTTGCCTGGGAGCCTTTGCATTTTTTCTGTATTAGTCACATGACCATGGGCGTGGCCTGATGACGTCATCACTAGTGTTACTCATCACGAAAAAGTTAAAACACATGAAATAACTCTGAAGTAACTAAAAATGACGAGGTTATATGAGAATAAATTTTCTCTAGCAACGGTTCGAAAAGATCGGTTAATGGGCCCTTAAAGGTATGTGTCCAGTAAGCTATTGCTAATTTAATCGATCGACCGATCGATCGATTGATTGATTGATTGATTGATGGACTCATTTACTTTCAAATTATATAAAAGTATTTCGTTGCAAACTCAAATTGAAATAACACCTTCTCAGACAAGAGAGGAACGACAACGGTCTGAAAATCAAAATCATACTCTGTAAGAAACTATGTGATACATAAAACTTATGCACTAGTTTGACATGCAATAAGTTAGGATAACATTTACGAGTTGTGTAGTATTTTTCCGACAGAGATCCCTGAAGGGACGAGGGAAAATGCGGGCAACGAATACACGACCTAACATTTAATTTTTTTCTACCTGTTTCGTAGTCAAACATCACAAAACTCTGAAATGACATTTTACACGATCTGATGCCTCAAATCTAAAAAAAACTCAATCAAAATTACGCACATTTAATTGCCCTTAGAAACGAGCCTCTTAACAAAATGATATAACTATCTATATCAAAAGTCACAACGATTTTTTCTTTTCAGTGTCTTCTCCCTTTTCTGCAAACCCGAGGAGTATCGACTTTACGAAACACAAGACAACTTTTGTAATCAAAACCGTTATAGCACTACAGCCAGCGAACATGCCTGGGGTCCAGTCTAGCCATATCTTCTCAGCCTGTACCATTTTAAAGCCCGCTTCTTCTATCCAAGACAGAGTTTCTCGATCACAGCGACATCCATTGAATACGGTGGGCCAAATGAGTGACTTTGATACAATTTGCTGAACAAGGTATTGGAGAGTCCATGGCTTTCCTATCAGAAAGAACAGCAAAGAAATATTGCATAAAAACAATGACCCACATCGCTCATGACGCGAATTTAGTGGAGTATTAAAACACCCCTGGATTGGGGACAAGGGTGGCGCAGAGGAAATTGCTGACTTCCCACCACTGTGACCTGGGTTATATTCCTGAACCCTGTATTATATATGGGTTGAGTTTGGCCGGTTGGCTATCGTCCTTGCTCCGAGGGTTTTTCTCTGGTTTCTTCAATTTTTCTGAATGCAAATTCCATTTCGATATGGTTGCCTATGTTTCGTGTGGCACGAAAATTTTACTGGAATTTAACTTTTCGGATTGGTGATTTTTTGTATTTTTCGAAATTTCTGAGACAGTGAAAGACTGGCTTTTCCTGCTGGGCATTAATTTCTGCGATTAGCAACACTTTTGTTTTATCGCTTACACTACATGCAACCGACAAGTCAAACAACAGGCAGAGCTGCAAAACACGGTAATCAATGTCACTCTATCACAATATTACATCTTGCCCCAGTGTGGCTGACAGTATCGTCAGATTGTCCTTTCCTGTTAACGTTTTAATATCAGCTACACCTGAGGTGCACCGAGGCGATTTCATGCACTTAATATTCTGAATTCACTAACCTGCTACATGTTCAAGAAAATAAAACCTTCCACCCTGAAACAAAGTAAAAAAAATCTTACCTTAGACGGAGAAAAAGAGGCGAGCATAAATAGTGGTCACGCAACGCAACGCAACGCAACGCGTGAGCTCGGGGAGGGGGAGAGAGGGGCGGCAACGGCACAGAGGTTCAGCTGGAGGCTCGATTGTAAAGGAAACAAATGTGTTACTCACAGGTTTTAGAACTCGTTTCACTTCCTGTAAGGTTTTTCTTGTTTGATCGTCATCAATGGAACACACCACTAACGTGCAAACAACTGCGGCAACAGAATTGTCGTCGACATCCAGTTGCGCCGCCGAAGCCACGACAAACTTCTTCAAGTGGACTCTGTCGGCAGCTTTATCCAACCTTGCTTTAAGACGGTCTTGTACGTGCGGATTGCAATCAACAGCTATAAGCGAGGTGCCATGGGGATAATAATCAAAGTTCTCCCCTGAACCGATGCCTATTTCCAAAACATCGCCTTTTACTGTTTTCAAGTGTTCGCTCAAATCAGCGAAAATCTTTTCTTTCAAGGGAGCGAACACTTTCCTGGTTGTTTCTGCAAATTGGGCTTCACCATCGGCAAAAATACGTTTGTACCAGTTGGAAGTTAGGAGAATTTTTCTGGCTTTCTTTAAAATCACTACAACAATCACTGCAATCAACGCTACACCACAGACAAGTGAAATGGATGCCATTTTGCACGTACAACTGTCTCGAAATCGCGTGAACAATCACGTAACTGTCTGTCACGCCAGTAGTCGGTTCTACTGTCTGTGTGACAGTGCAGCCACCATTTGACTTAGACCTACTCAGCCAGCAGCGATCTAATAAAATGCAATATTCTCTTGACTTGCCATCACTCCAAAATAAATAGCCCGGTCCTCACTAGCGACGCAAGTATAAGCACAGGTGTAAGCATAAATGAAGCTTATGCGCTAGCGGTACCTTGACAAATGCAAAATTTGCAATTATTCTACTCTATAGATAGCAATCGCAACAAAGGCGCTCAATAAATTACACAGGGAGAATATTTCGCAGTTTTTGAAATTTCATTAACGGCGAAGTAGTCACCCAATAAATTGTACAGACAGAATATTTCGCAGTTATTGAAATTTCATTAGCAGCGAAGTAGTCACCAAGTAAAAAGAGATAAATTTTTGTTCTCCAACAATGCGTTTTATTGTCATGTTTGTCATGTTTGTGTTTGCGTGATATTTCTTGTTACGCTACGATGGCCAAAGAAAAATAGCTTTTACGATAGAAACATATGTCATTTGCAACCCTGATATTATTATCATTATTATTATTATTATTATTATTATTATTATTATTATTATTATTATTATTATTTTAAGTCCTTAAAGTCTTGCCGCTTTTAACTTATGGTGCCGAGTTCAATCCATGAGCCTAGGGCAGTCATAAGTCTGCTGGATTACTTGATGGATAGAGTCCTCCTAAGTATGTGAGCAGTTCCAAGGAGGACGGTCTTCTGTGGCTATTATTATTATTATTATTATTATTATTATTATTAAACACTGTGTAAATAGGTTTTAATAGTTTATTTCTTTAACTTACTTTTACCTTGTATATACCAATTTGTATGGAATATGTTAATTAATGTTATGATGATGATAGTAGTATTGGTATTATTTTTTGAAAATAAAAAAAAATTATTGTTATTATTATTATTATTATTATTATGGCCATTATTATTACTACTATTATTACTATTATTATTATTGTTATTATTATTGTTGTTATTATTATTTTGTGTTGAATATTAATTAAAGCCGTTTAGTTCAAATTTCAAATCGCACGCATTTGACATTTTGGGCACCAAAAGAGAAAAAAATAGGCTTTATTGCCTGCAGTCTGGCTCCAACATTACTTCACCTAAGAATATTCACAAGAATATTTTCAGCCTAAAATCGGTAAAAAATAAGAATATTCAGCATGGGACAGAAAAACAATATTCTTAGAAAAAAGAGTGTATTTTTATTAAGGTTTTCTTTTCTTTTTGTTGCTAATGCCTCGCCAATCCATCTGAAAAGTAGAAGATCACAATAGTTTCTTCTCCTCAGTATAACACCCCTTTTCTGCGAAACCAACAAGGATTGAATTCACAATAGACATGCGAATTCTTGCAGTCCACAATGAAAACATATCAGCTTCACATCCAGAAAATATTTCTGTTGTCAAATTTGCAGAGATTTTCTCAGAATTCACCATTTTGAAGCCGCCCTGCTCTATCCAGTAGAGAGTTTCCCTGTCACAGCGGCATCCACCAGTCACAGTGGGCCAAATTAGTGACTTTGACAAGAAGTGCTGAACAAAGTATTGAAAGGTCCATGGATTGCCTATGGGAAAGAAGTAAATAAACAAGCTGTTATTTAAAGTGTGGTTGAGAATTATTTTGCCTTTTTTGTGGTATGAGTGTGGTGATGTGGTTTGAGAATGGTAAAAAATGTACCCTGGTTCCAGAGGTTTTCTCTTTTCTATTTCTCAGTTAAATGTGTTGAAAACCTCTGGGACCAAAATAGATGAACACACTTAAGACTGGCAATGTAGATGAGAAGGACATAATGTGTCTATCAGTGTTAAGCCCAAGAAGGGGAACCCTGGTCACATGTGGGGCATTTAACTTTGATTGCCTTCCCCACCCTTGGGAATTTGACAAAGAGTCTGGGCCCCAGGGTGGGGACATTTGATTCTTTGGTAAAAAGGAATGGAATCAAATCACATCATCACATCCTCATCTGTGCAATCATCTTGAAATAGTTCTTGTGGAGAAGAACACATGTGTTTTGGAGTTAAGCACCTGTTTTCAAGGAATAAAACAACTACTCACTACTCACTTTCAACATATTTTGATAGAATACCTTCCTTTGTGGAGATTGTGTGGATTTTTAATTTATAGACAATCAAGTGCTGGAATTAATATTTTACATTCATTGACAGCGAAAAATTATGCCTCTGTTGAAATGAATAGACACCTAAAGGGCAACATGCTACAGCATTACGCTAAGGTGGGGATATTTGATCTGACTTCACTTATTTTCCCGGCCCTACCATAGGTATTTTGACCAAAAATTCTTTTGAAAAGTTGAATGCCCCACATGTGTCCGGGGTACCCCCCCCCCCCTTGGGCTTAACATTGATGGACGCATAAGATGTAATCTTGATGAAATAAGCTGCAGATGCCATTCCAATGCAAAGAGGTTTTGCACAAAAATCATATTATCTTGGGAGGTCTCTCAAGAAGATTTGTCATCCCAGTTCCATGAGAGTTGTCATGACTCTTCCAGTGGAAAATAATAACTTTAACCACACGTACCTGCCACATGTTCAAGAAAATAGAATCTGCCACCCTAAAACAAAAAGACATTGATTAAATTATCTATAAGCAAGCTCTCTAGGTTATCTCATGGTTAGTGGGCTCGTCTCTGGATTAAGTGCTCTGGGGTCAAGTCCTGGCCTTAGACATTGTGTTGTGTTCTTTCCTCTCAGTGCCTCTCTCGACACAGGTGTATAAGTGGGTGACAGCAATTTTATTACTGAAGGTAACCCTGTGATGGACTAGCATCCCATCCAGGGAAGAGTAGAACTACAGAAACCGGAGATAAGCGCCGGCCTGATGGTTCACTTAAGAGGCATGGTGCCCTCATGGTCAGAGCGCTTGACTCAGAGCGAGCAGTCTGGGTTTGAGCCCTGGCTGGGAACACTGTGTTGTGTTCTTGGGCAAGACACTTAACTCTCACAGTGCCTCTCTCCATCCAGGAGTATAAATGGGTACTGGCAAATTGTTGGGGAAACCTAACAAATTGCGGGGGAGTGACCTGCAATGGACTAGCATCCTATCCAGGGGGAGTAGAAATACTCCTAGAAGCTTCATGCTACAGAAACCAGGATAAGCTCCGGCAGCTATGAGCCAGTTGGCTGCAAGGCTTTACTTTTTGATGGGTGACTTGGCTCGCATGCAGACTAAACTCTGTAGGGAACAAGTGTAAAGTTAGACCACAGCTTATGTCCCAGGGACTTCTGATAAGTACAACATCAGAATGCTATAGCTACTCACTGGCACCCATCAATCTATTCCTGGAGGGAGAAAAGTGCATTAAAGTAAAGCAAAACACAGTGGTCTACCCCATCCCCCCCCCCCCCCCCCCACTCTCTAGGCCATATAGGCTGTTTCAATCAGCAAAATCGTGTTTGGCAGGTCTAAAATCCAATTATTTCGTCTCTACACTTGAACTAGACAAAACGCCATTAACCATTAAGCTCTAAGTTACTTAGTATAGCAAAATGCCCTCATAACATCCCATCCCACCCGGTCCTCTTGCCATACTTACTGGCATCAGAACCCTCTTCACTTCCTGAATGGTTTTCTTTATTTGATCTTCAGTGAGGGAACACAACAGCTTCGTACAAACTACAGCAGCAACAGAATTGTCCTCTACCCCGACTTTCCCATTACAACTCATGTCCTCAGCCGAGGCCGCAACAAACTTCTTCAAGTGAATTCTGTCGCCAACTTTCTCTACATTTGCGCGGAGAAATTTTTCTACGTGTGGATTTGAGTCAACAGCTATAAGTGTTGTACCATCAGGGTAATGATCGAAGTTCTCTCCTGAACCAATACCTACTTCCACAACATCTCCGTTGAGTGTTTTCAAGTGTTCTTCGAGATCAAGGAATAGTTTTGGTTTGAAGGGATCAAATAGGCCTTTCGATAATTTTGCAAGGAAACGTTGCCTTTTGGCAAACCACCTTCTATACCAATTGGAAGATATCAGAACTTCCATGGCTTTTGCAGCAAAGAGCAATAGAATGAAAACAGCAATGGCAACTGTCCACAAAATGGCCGCCATTTTTACCGTCACGAATATCCCGTGACAGTGACCGTCACGGCTTTCCATTCACGAGAGGCCCTGGGAACAAGTTGACAAGTTGACCAGCCGCTTGAAAGACAAATATTAATTACCAGCCGTCCAAAACCGTCATGGATATATAACTCAAATATTCTACTGGGAATCTATAAGACTCGGGGGGTTAAAAAAGCGGTTTTGGTAACGCAAGGGTGTTCAGCCTCAAACGGTCTACAGCAGGAGCTTTTGCAGTACCTTTTAGGGTATTGAGTGGAAAAGAAAAAAACCGACAGGAAATAATGAGTTTTTTTTTAGAATTGGTACCACTTAGGGGTGCCCCAGAAAGCAGGACCTTGGTACCTCTTAGTGGTTCTTTTCAAAATTTCCGATCTACAGTTTCGTTAAGCGAATTTAAGAGTAAATTGCGTCATTACAGCTTTGAATGAGACACGGCATCCTTGAAAAGCAGCTTCAGTAATATGATAGGCTTTTATTCTTATAATACCATATTAATTACTATTTAGTTTAGTTAGGCAGAATTAGTACTTTTGAATTATGTTGAAGGAGTTTTTACCGTGTATAAATAAAGTTATCAACTCAACTTAACTCAACGTGGAGCCCCGTCCTTTTTATATGGGAGCCCCCACCCCACCCTCCCGGATATGCGTTTTGATGTTGCTTGAAGAGGGTCTATTATACTTTGGCGGTTTGGCGGTTTAAGCCAATTTTGAGTGCCGTTTTGCGGGTACATTTACATTTATCTGGCATTTTAATCGCAGTGAAAGGCTGCACTCCGGTTAGACTGAATATATCACTCCGGCTAGCCTGAACATGAATATCACTCAGGTTAGCCTAAATAACACTCCGGTTAGCCTGTTTACACGGTGAGCTCTCAATGATGGAAATAGTAACACGGCATGTTACCAAAGTCATGTCTGAAGTCTGCAATCTGCGGTCTGCAGTCTGCAGTCTGTAGTCCGCAGTCCGCAGTCCGCAGTCCGCAGTCGGCATGCCGCAGTCCGCAGTCCACAGTCCACAGTCCGCAGTCCACAGTCCGCAGTCCGCAGTCCGCAGTCCGCAGTTCGCAGTCCGCAGTCCGCAGTCCGCAGTCCGCAGTCCGCAGTCCGCAGTCCGCAGTCCGCAGTCCGCAGTCCGCAGTCCGCAGTCCGCAGTCCGCAGTCCGCAGTCCGCAGTCCGCAGTCCGCAGTCCACCGTCTGCATTCCACAGTCCCCAGTCTTTCTTTTACGCTGAGAGCTATTATATTGTTTTACACGTCTACAACTTTTATTAATCCTTCAACTCCTTCCATCGATCTCGCCCGCACTGCCTAAACCAGCATATACTGTACAGCCTAGCTAAAAAGTTAGAAGTTAATGGTCACGTGACCATTAATTCCCAGAGGCTCTATTGCGTGACAGCCGGGCTCCCAAAATGGCGGACACGTACACGGGCTTTGCTGTGTTGATTGCAGTATTTGTTGCTGCCATTTTTGTGAGAGCCATAAAGATTATAATGTCTTCTAGTTGGTACAAAAAGTCGTTTGCACAGTCACATAGAATCTGGATAGACGTAACCAAGAGAGTCTTCGATCCTGTGAAACGAAAGCTTTTCGATGATCTTGCCAAACACCTGAAAATATTGAACAGCGATGTTGTGGAAATAGGCATCGGTCCAGGAGCAAACTTCGATTATTATCCTCACGGGACCTCACTTATAGCTGTCGATCCGAATCCACACATGGAAGAACTTCTCAAGTCAAATCTGGAGAAAGTTGGCGATAGTGTCCACTTGAAGAAGTTTGTTGCGGCTTCAGCTGAGGACATGAGTTGTACTGGGCAAGTCGGGGTAGAGGACAATTCTGTTGCTGCTGTAGTTTGTACGAAGCTGTTGTGTTGCCTTACCGAAGATCAAATAAAGAAAACCCTTCAGGAAGTGAAAAGGGTGCTGATGCCTGTGAGTATGTTGTGTGTATATTTTCTCGGAGGTAGGGTGTAGCAGAGAGTTGTGGAATGGGGAAGGGGGGGGGGTGGGGGCGTCATTGGAACAATCCATGAATTTTAAGAAACGGTGAAGAACGAAGCAGACGTGTGGCTCGCATCCTCACATCTTAGCAGATAGATGAGCAGGATGGAATCAAAACTTTTTGCCCAACCATAAAGAGGTACTAACTTTCTTCCAAAATATTCAAACCAAACCTTATCATTCCATTTGATATGGAGTGTTAGAAAACAGTCCTACGAAAATACGCGCGCTGATTGGTTAAAAATTGTGTTTCTATAACTCGATAGAAACACAGAACTAGTACAAGCTGTTTACGTAATGATGAATTTACATTTTGATAATCAAAGTTAACAAGCTGTTTTCCTTTTTTCGTTGCGGTGTTTTCTAAAAGAAATGGAAAACATGTTCTTCATGTTTCTATCTAGTTATAGAAACACTCATGAAAGTTTGGGAGAACTCAAAAAAGCTGTGGAAACACTCGCCTACGGCTCGTGTTCCCACAGCATTTCTAGTTCTCCCAAACTTCCACTCATGTTTCTATAACTCAATAAAAACATGGTTCATGTTTTTTATTTCTTAAATGTGGAGTAATATGGAGCACACCCATGGTGCACAAGCTTTTATATCTACCAAAATAATAATGCATCAAAATTTAATCATCATAGCCCAGGGGTCAAGGGGGGACTCCCATATACAGTGAGGCAATGCACTCAACATTTCGCTGATGTGAGTGGTCTACCCACATAACACAATGATTAAGTGAAATCTGTTATTATCATCATTATTTTATAACATTTTTATTTAGTTTTGAGGCAGTTGGTAGAGGGGGCCCTTAAGGGTAGTCCGTAAACCAGTCCATAGATCTCTGTTGACTTGGTCGGATTGGTGGAGTCCACGGACCAGGAATCCATGTTTTTGAGTTACCCAAAGGAAAGCGTGCACTTTGCCAAAGTTTGAAGTTTGCATGATGCCCTGTTACTAAATGGCCCACATAACCTGGAACACATTTCTCTTCCCTTTAAGCTCTGAATGCATGAATTCGTGCAACTTTATGGCGGGAAGAATGAAAAAAAAGTGAGAAACAGGGTTTCCTACATAATGTCCTACATACCTCATCAGGTTCTCAAAGATTTTGTGAGCCCAGTAAATAACCATCATTCTAGAAAGCACTTTGGGGTTTTTGAATACATCTAGGATTTAAAAGGAAGGAAATTATTTGCCAAAAAGTTCAACTAAGTATCTGGGCGGGGTTGTTCAATACTCAATGAAGCTACCCAAGATTAGAGAAAATTTTGATTTCAGTTTTGTAACTTTTTGGTGAGGTTTTCTGAAAATGTTGTTTTCCCCTCAGTTTTGATTTTGAATAATCTCAAGCTGCACAAAACATATTAGAGGCAAAAAACTTTATACAAGAAAAATTAATACTTTGGTTAACTGTTAATCCTGGGTTAGTGTAAATCAGCTTTTGAACAACCTGGCCTTGGGCATTTTATAATCTGTTATTCCCTTTAAAAATGAGTTACTCTGCACTAATTCTTTCCTATATCTGTTTGTTTTAGGGTGGCAGATTTTATTTCCTTGAACATGTTGCAGGTTAGTGTGAATTCACATTGAACTTTGTTTTTCAATGCTGGATTTGAAAAGAAGCTGTTTCATGGTTTAACTTTTTTTCTGCAACAAAATTTTGACCAATGGTTATAAGTGAAAGTCTTACTGTGAATCTAGGGAAGGCACCCAATGAGTCTCTCCCTCCCCCCCCCCCCCCCCTTCAACCCCATATACTGGCAAAAATACTTTACACCTGGAGGGCCAAAAGTTCTTGGGTTCCCACATTTGAGGTGCAAAGAGCCTGAAATTTTCCCCCCACCCCAACTCCAAGAGATCTGAATCTGCCACTGACTTGTACCTTGTGCAGCAAAGGTATTAAGGATCAGGTCCTAATGAACATACTTGTTATATTCTTCTTATACTAATGAAAGTGCCCGTTTGTCATTCCCTTTGATTAAATTAGTCACTGGTTTACTTATTTTACAACAGGACATCCATGGACTGTAAAGTACTTGCTTCAACACTTTGTCTCAAAGTCTCTTCTGTGGCCCTCCTTGTATGATGGTTGCCGCTGTGACCGAAAAACTCTACCTTATATAGAGCAAGGTGGCTTCAAAATGGTGCAGTCCAAAAAAGTGTGGGCAAACTGCTCGCCTAGTATGTATTCTGAGTGTAAGGACACGTTCTCAGTTTGGCACACAAAAATTTTATTGTACTTTGTTGATTTCATCCTTGTTGGTTTTGCAGAAAAGGAACAATAGGCCTTTTACAACACTTGGTCACGACGGATAATTTATAAACCAATAACTATAGCTAAAGGAATTTAAGAATTGGAAAAATAATAATAATAATAATAATAATAATAGATTTGTATAGCGCCATATCCATGGCTCATGGCGCTTTACAGTAAAAAATGTTATTAAAAATAAAATTTACATTAAAAATTTACATCAGTGATAAAAAATTACTAACAAATAAAATAGCTAAGCTGTAAAAATGAAAGTAAAACTAGGAATCATTAAAACCTTTAAATAAAAACTGACTAACTTAACTAAGTGACTGACTAACTAAGTAGCTAAACTATCTAATCTACTAATTAACTAACTAACCAAAAGTCTAGTTATAAAATTTGTTAAAAAGATATGTCTTTATACAAGTCTTAAAATCTGATAGCGAGCCGCTCCCTCTTATATTGTTCGGAAGAGAGTTCCATAGGCTAGGTGCTACAAAAGAGAAACACCTATGACCATAGCCTATTAACTTGACAGGTGGTACTTTCAAGAGATTTTTGGAGGAGGATCGAAGATTTCTGCTTGGTACATAAGGCTCTAGCAGTTCAGTAATGTAATTAGGGGCCTGGCCGTTGAGCGCTTTATAGGTTAAAAGTAAAATCTTATAATTGATGCGCTGGCTTATTGGAAGCCAGTGTAGCTGCTTTAAAACCGGCTTGATATGATCGTATTTCCTTGTTCTAGTAACAACGCGAGCCGCAGCATTCTGGACATTTTGTAGACGATCTATCAAAAATTTTGGTAGTCCATATAGAAGCGAGTTGGCGTTATCTAGTTTGGAAGTGATGAATGCACGTACTAACTTTTCAGTGTCTGCTAGAGATAGACAGACTCTTATCCTGCTAATGTTTCTAAGATGGAAGAAACAGGCCTGAAAAAGGCATGTTTTAAATAGCCAGAAAACCTATTTCAGACCAATGCTGTGTGAGGTTGAAACTTATTGATGCTTTGAGTATTGCAAACATTAGAATGTTTTGTGTGAAAGCGATCGAGGAGGCTTTGCCCTCCACAAACGTTTTCCGTTATTTTAAAATCACCGGAAGCTGCTGGGATAAAACTATTGGAGATAGAAATAGGAGTTATACAGTAGGAAGAATGGAAATTCTGGGCTCTTTAAGTGAAAGACAAAGATTTTCTGGCGGTTTGGAAACTTGCAAGATCACAAGGATTTGTACAGAAAACCACTGGAGTGTGACTGGACTGTAACTGGAGTGCAAAGCGTCTTCTTCCCTTAAAAATCCTTCTTCTAATGTCCATAAAACTTCCTCTTAAAGGATATAAACCTGTAAATATGCATGTAAGCTTATTTGTAAATGTTCTTTCTATTTCTGATAACATCATGCACTACCAGTGACAAAATCAGTGTGTTTTTTAAAAGCAAGACTCGTGACCAATTGTTGCAAAGGCGTGGCTAGCCGTATTAGAGAAGGCTACACGATCCGATGGTAGAGCACGGACGTGCGGAGGTTTGTAACATATAACTTTCTTCCAATAAAATTTGACTTCGAAATGCCAGAAATAGAGCATATTGTACCCTGATCGCTGCCAAGATCTGCAGGGAACGGCAAACGCGGTGTAACTTTAATTGCATGATGTTACTAATTGTCACTGCTCTCGACTTAGAAGTTAATCTTGTTAATAATTGTGACCAGCTGCACGTACATTATATTTCTCGATGACGTCATCAGTGACGCCGTTCACCCGTAGGTTACTGTCGACTGCATGAATCCGCCTTCGCCTGTTAGCACAAACATTTTTAACTCCCATTCTGTAATTCGAACTCTGAAAAGCATAAACCACGGGGTTTAAAGAGCAGCTGCAATACACTAAGAAATATGACACTTTGTAGGACAGCGAGTAGGGTGAAACACTCATTGCCGATATCGAAGCGAACGGAACAAAACATGCTAGAAATAGCACCGTCACTGTTATTAAAAGTTTCACAATCTTCCTCTTGTTGTGAATGTCTTGCTCGTTTGTTTTCTCTCCCTGGTTGGTGCCAGAGGGTAGAATATTCTCACATAAGATACCTTTGACAATGCGGAAATAACTCACCAACATAACAAGCCACGAAAGCACCGTCAATGCGGCCAGCAGACCCCAGTAAACCTTCGAAGCCGACGCTTTCCAATCCATGTGGCAACTTTGAACCTCGTCCACGTACTTTTGCTGTACAAAAAGAGGCAGTACAAAGCTAATAGAGAACGTCCAAATTAGGCCTACAGCGATGTAAACTTGTTTCTTCCGGAGTCGCAGTGTTTCTTGCATTGGACGCAGGAGAGCATTGTGTCTTTCGATGGAGATAAGTGTTAAACTAATGCCAGAAACCAGCAATGTAACTCCCGGAACATGGTGCATGGTAACAAATTTGCAAAGGAAGTTTCCTAGAGCCCCACTCGGGTGATGTTCAACAGCAAATTGTAATATGACACCAGGAATGCAGAAAATAAGAGTTATGGTATCGGCTACAGCGATATTTGCCAGTAAGAAGTTTGTTGTTGTGTGCAAGCTGCGTGTTCGTTTAACCACCGTGATGAAGAGAATATTTCCAGGAATGCCCGCCAACACTACGATGGCATAAAAAGTTAAAAGCACAATGTCGATCTGATGTGCTTCCATACCAGTCGCAAATATGATATAACTCGCTTTGTTCCTTCGTGTGTGTGTCTTTCTTCGTGCAGAACCGCTACAAAATGAACAAATTATGAACAGCGCTGTCCTTTATTATTCATACAGGTGCTGATGTAGCTTTCTTTATATGCCTAACAATGGCAAGCGCTTAACTGAAACCACTTCAACGTTAATGACGTTCTCTAAATAATTAGCTACAAATTATTTTCTGAACTAAAGAGGGCCTCACCGACTGGGCAACGGAGGGAGGGTCTCATTAAATTTGGCATTTACATCTGTTTTTTTTTTTTTTTTTTTTTTTCTGTTTGCTCTATAAGCAGACGGTTCCGTACAGAGTCACGTTCTCAGAGTTGTACATGTACACTTGTTCCTGTAGTAATTGCAGTCAATTAAAACTCTGGAAGCCAAAAACCAGCGACAGGTATGATACTCAAACGCTGGAGACGAATTAATGTGACAAAGTTTCAGCTTTCGAAACTAAACCTCGGCTATACCAAAGTAATATCTTTTTTGCCGGTTTTTTTTTTAACGAGTTTAATTAAACATCTATTCTTTTAGCGAAATGGTCCGTTCATTTCCCAAGGGAAAGAAACCTTTTAATTACAAAAAATGAATTCTGAATGAGTGTCGTGTTTTTTCTCATAATGAAGAATGCTTTCAAGAAAGAAACGTTACCTTAGCTACCTTTACTTTTCAACAACGACGAGAAAGCGAAAAAATGGTCATCGTTTCCTGCGAGACTCACCTGGTTTTTCCTTTTCTCCGGCAGTCAATTACTTTTAATAATTTAAAACCCTTTGCCTTTAGACTTTTGATTGTAAATTCTAATGAAACTTAATTTGATGGTTGATTGGACGCATCTACCAAACTCCAGCATTTCATTTACTGTTCTGTCCATTTTAAAATAAGCTATATATACAGCTGATGTTACTTAACGTATATATGTACGGCATTAATGTATCGGAAATGATTCTGAATTTTATCATTGGGTTCAGCATCGATCTTTCCGAATGATTACTGACACGGCTGAAAGTAATTTGCTTCTTTCGAATAGGTATAATTACAAAGTGCCGTCAAATAGAGCTCAAAAGTAATTTACCGCATGTTTGTTTGATTTACAAGCGGAATTTCCTTGACCTAATTATTAGCTTTCAGTCAGAAAAAAATATTTTTTTATTAACACGGCCTAAATCGTGGGCTAAATTTCATGGCCATGAATTAACCTGAGCAACCTGAGCAATTTTTTTAAAAATTTTTGTTGGCATTCAAGCACGTACGTTAACACTGGTGGTTTGCCTCTATTTTTATAGACGCAAAATCGATTTTTCATGGTTTCTTTTCATTTCCGCAAAAGTAAACTTCTTTGACGAAGATATGTTAGCCAGGATCGGGCAATTTTTAGCAATTGTTAGGGTTTTTAATTGCTTCCTTCACCTGAACCGCAGAGCAACAGAAAGCACGAAAACAAATTGCAGATTGAAATTTACCATGTATCGATACCAAGGACTGTATTTTGAACGAACTTCAGCAGAGTTCGGCAATGATCAGAGCAAGTTTGTTATCATAGATCAGTGCCAAATATCCCAAGTCTCCTAAACTCGGGCAGGATAAATTTTTCGCAGCTTTGTACTGTAGCGGTTGTATAACGGCATTTGAAAGCAAGAATTTAACGATTGTTTTCGGTTAGATGATAGTTTTTTTTCATTGTCAATGCACATCTTTTTCTTAGCGTTTTTGTCCAGTTCTTAAATGGATGGTAAAAATACGCCCAACTGAATTGTAAAATTTTAAAATCCTCAAAACAATGTAAAATTCATTTTTGATTTGTTTGTGATTTTCTTCAATTTCCTGTCGTAAAATATTTTACATTTTCCTTACAGTATGTAAATTTTGACCAAACAAGGATTTTAAACATAAAAACGAAATCTATGCACGAAACACTCTAAAGGATTTCCCGTCGTCACAGCAATCTCGCGCGCTCATAGAAATATCGAAAGGCACTTGTAAAAGTTTTCTTTCCAAGCAAGACGCAATTATATTGCCAAAAATGCGTAAGTGAAAAAGTATGAAACTAGCTTGCACCTGTTTTTAAGCTGATGGACTTCAGTAAGAACTTACCTAATTCGTTTTAAATATAATTTGCTTCCTTGTAATAGATAAACCCATAAAGCGTTGTCAAATATGCCTCAAAAGTAATCTACCGCTGTGTTTTTACTTAAAGCTTTTCTTTAGGTCGTAAAATATCGTAACTTAGGTTTCGTGGCAGTTATCACGACCTCAATTTTAATTGACAAATTAAAATTGTATTCACAATGATGACCAATGATAATCATGATATTCGGCTGAAATTCTAAGGAAGTCTAATCAATTTTTCTAGTCTTGTTTTCTTTAACTGCAAAAGTTGACGTCTTTTTTGACAAAGATAGTGTCATTGTTAGCCAAAATACAGCATTGTTTTCTTTTAATTAATCAGGCCTGCTTATCCGGATACGTTTATGAACTACTTGAACTAAGCAACAACAGATATAGCGAGTATATATTGACTGAAATAGTCACGTACGTGATCCAAATCGAAAGCATTGCCGGAGATCAACTTTAACGATAGGGCACGTTCGTTGTGACTCAGCCTAAACGAAATGTGAAATTCTTTTTTAATAGACCTAATGTCATCTCGACGTATGTCAAAAGAAAGGCCAAGAAAGAAAGAAAAGAAAAAACGCTACTCAGTTCCAACAAAATGGTTTTTGATGTTGTTGCTACAAGCTACATTCGCCAAAGATATCAATATAATAAAGGTTTCACTTGCCATGCAACTCTTCACAAGAAATGTCACAACAGTCCACTTTGTCTACACTAAATTTAAATTCATTTTACATATATAAATCATCGCTCTTCCTACTGTCAAAAACTTATTGATTCCCTTATTATAGGTCGTTGCGGGAAAAGGAAAATTTTAAGACCTTTGAGTTACTCTGAACCACTAATGTTAAATTCTTACAATCCGATTCCAAACACTCAGATCAAAATTATCCAACCGGTCATTTCACTTTCTTTTTTCCTGGGCATGTAACTGGGAGTTAGTCGATATGAAAGAAAGCGAATGTAGAGTAGGGCTTATGTTGGTTGCAGGTTACATATTCCCTCCCTAGTCTCTGCCAGTCGCAGACGAACACGCCAAACAGCCAAGGGCCTGGAAATGGCTCTTGAGCATCGTCCGTTTAATACGAGAATCCCGAGTATAGATCGTTTTCACTGTCACGCAATAAAAAAATAAATCGAAAACCATCCAGTGGAAAAAGCTATGAAATTATGATGTTATAGAAAATAACTAAATAAGCCACTTCTCCAAGTTTTAGGCCTGTGCGTTTCCCCAAACTTCAGATATTCGTCGAAATGTTTCGCCGATATTTACAGAGCACAGTATGAAAACGCCATGTTGGTGTACCTCTGTGGTACACCAATATGGCGGCCGGAAAATAGTGTAAACATCTGGAACTTACTTTGGCTATCTAGGCGACTGATTATCAGTACTGATCAAACGAACATTTACATTTAGCTTTTCCTAATGCTTTAACTTCTAAAAAGGCTCAAAATCATGGGATAAGTATATATTTTTCGACAAACTCGATCATAGCCTTGTGTCACGCACCTCCATAACCCTGAAATTCAAAATTCTCTGGATTCCAAACGAAGCATGCTATTGAGCTGTAAAATTGTAAACAGATATAAATATACCGCCTCTTGTGCCTGATGACGACAAACACTTTGGTGGCTCTTTCGTTTTGGATTTTAGAAAGTGATGACGTCACGTGAAAACGATCTATTCGTGTGAGATTAGGGACGAACCATTATTTTTTTCCGAGGTAGGGGAGGGGGGGGGGGGTGAGGGGGGCAGTTTCCCAAGAAAATTCCTACACAGCAAAAACTGCTGAACAAGCTATTGCCTACCCCAAAAAAATAATCATGCACAACCTAAAGATGAGAAAACAATTTCATGCCCCAGAAAATTGCCAACAAAATAGGAGAACTCGGGTCTTTCACGATAAAATTATTTCTGAAGTTTCTCGCAACGCCACTTTGCTACAAATTAACCATAAATTTTGTGTCATGTTCTATGTAGGGAAAAGCAGCTTTCCGCGGACGTTCAGCGGTGGTTTGAAAGAAATTAAGCCATTCGACCTGAACTGCAAATTTTCTCATCTAATTATTCATGTGTTACTATCACCTACACGCGCAGAAAGATGACGAAGGGTCGGAGTTACAATGGTTTTAAACAACGGATACATTTTCTTCTTTCTTTCCAAATTTAAGAGTTTTTTTTCTTCTTCTTTCCAAGTTTAAACCAGTTTGTCCAAAACACCATCGTTTTCTTGAGGTGTACCGCGAAACTCGGTAGTGGCAACTTTGCTCTGAAGAGGAGTTCGCAGCATGTGTTGAAACGTGATGGCGGATGGTGTGAATTCTCTACTGCTTGCGAAGGTAATTATCAATATTTTTCTGTTAATGAAGGTAGTTCGTTCTTAAAAACTAGTCGTGTTTTCTAAGACAGTCTTTAAGAATCTTATAACACTTTCCGTTAAATTTCGAGACGGTTTCGAACAGAATTAGCGAGTAGCAATGTTAATTAAACTGGCTTGTTGAAGTACGCTAGAGCTGTTGCTGTGTTGTGCACAATGTTGAATGTGTAGATCATTTACGCTCGGACATAATCCTGTCGTATGAGCATGCTGTGTTTTCATCCAATGTACTTTGAGGTAAATAGTGTTTATTCATAATTTCAAACGGTGCTGCCAAAATATCTTTGGGTGTTTGGAAGGACGGACTGTGGAAATAGGTTCTTGAAAGCGCGTAAGAAAGCCTTCGACTCCAACTTACAATATATTCACACACATTATTGCAGATTTGGTGCTTATATTGACTTCCTATGAACTCAAGTTTTAGTCTTGTCATTAATGTTTTAATGTCATCATATTTATTGGGTAAACAGTAAACTGATCTGGTTGTGTTTTCATTGTTTTTCTCATTAGAATCACTCCTCCTGCATTTCTGAACAAGAAAAGGAACAAGGAACATAAGCACAAGAAGGCTTTAGTAAAAAGGTTAGTGACAAGCAGTTTTCAGTTCTAATGTTTATGCCTATACTTACCGTAAAGCAACTTTCGTTTAATTCCGTAAGGGTTTGCTTTGTTTTGAGACCAGAGTTAAGAAGAACCCCCAAATAGTCTTCTTTTACCTTGAGTGAACCTTTCTTTAACTGACACGACTTTAAAAACTGGGGAAAGTCTTTCTGTAAGGCAGAATTGTTTTAATATCTTTCCGCTGTTTCTGATCGAGCAATATCAATCAAAAATTCATTTATTTTTCAATTTATTTTCCGGGGGGTATTCCCTACCATGGCCTTTACTGTGAGTCTCCGCCCGAAAGGGCTACGTTTTTCAGGCTTCAGATATAGGAAGGGTAGGGATTTCACAAGTTGAGGTATATGAAAGGTTAGGGAAATCTGTCATTTGAATCCAACGTAAACATGAACTGAACAGAAAATACTTTTTCTCTCGTTAACATCTCTCCTGCTTAGGCTTGATGTTTTCCCGTAATATTGTTCATTCAATTAATTCCAAGAAAAGGGTACCTTTTTCAATAAAAGGTATACGAAACGGGTACCTTTTCTGTTAAAATCATATACAAAAAGGCTAAGGGGTTGGATCTCCGGGTGGAACCTCCCCGTATAAAACTTTGTAGAGTACCCTCCGGTCTATTTACGAAGATTTAAATCAGCGACTGTAGGTATTCCCGATCTATGTACACCTTCTTCTCGAAAGCAAACGCAGTTATCTTCAGAGAACATGTACAGCTACATGCACTCCCCGATGCTACTGTCTAATAAGTTAGGTTTTTTTTTCCTTTCTCAGGACTGATGCCTTGGTCAATGGTCAACTCATTATCCGTCTGGCAAGACAAGCCACAAGCAAAAGGATTGAAATCAAACTTATTCGTTGTAAAGGTAGAATAAATAGCTTCAAAAGACGAATTCGGCATTTTTGAAGGTGCACTATAAACAAAGAATTTACGCTCGGAGGAAACATTCAGTTTTGACAATGTTAGGGCGCAGAATAATTATCTGTTCAATAAAGGAGAGCAAGCAAAGCTCAACTTCACTTTTATTTTTGCATTCCCAAATTGAAATGACTGAGATGACAGGGCGTGCAAGCCAGCAAAATATTTTGTTCTGACTTTTTTTTCATTGATGTAAATGATTGAGAGCTTCAATATCCACAAATTTATACTTTCATTTCATTCATTTAACAGTGTCGAGTTTTTCTTTAAATATGTATCATCACTTCTATTATCCGGTAGACCAGTTTTATTTCAGTTTTGCGCGATCAATTTCTTACATAATCCTTATTCGGACAACGCGATGTTTCTTTTCAGAAAAATAACAATATTTCCAAAATTCTGTTCTAAAGGGTGCAATTATGACGCAAAAATCATAACAGTGTTCAATTGTATGTCAAGTCATTTCAGTAGTATTAATTTGATTCCCGAATATTCACAGCGTGTAAATACAAGATAATTCAAGAAATTTTTTTCCCTGGGTGTAGATATTCTGGAAACGCACAGTTTCATTTTACTTTGAAAACTTTTCCGTCGAATTTGGACTGACATAGTGTTACAAACAATATCATTAAAAACTAAACACGACAGCTCACTTTCGATCTAAACTAATAATATTTATCAGATTTTTTTGTTGTGTATCTTGAGTTACCAAGCTCTTTTAAAATGGAGTTTTACGAAATTTATGGGCCTTCATATTCTTATCCAAACTCAATATTTTAGCGCTATTTTTGTACTGTTTTCTGATCAAAGTCTGATTTGTCTCTTACCAATTAAGATACTTAAAACAATCAACAACAGTTCATGGATATTTCTTGATCGACCAGCTCTTAAAACTAAAAACAAAATTCATATATGGCAATCAGAAATGAGAATTAATACTTCAAGTTTGCAAGAGTTAATTCTGTTTACTGTGTCATGTAAATAACGTTCAAAATGATCATTTTGATTATTCGATTGGTGTTTATATTCATGAAGACATTTTTTTGGCGCGTTAAAATTGTATCACAAAAGAATTTGTCCAGAAGGAGATGTAAATATTGTTTGGTCGGAAACAAATCAGTGCAAATTCGTGAAGTGTTCTTGCTTGTAACTACGGCGGATATAGAATTGTTTAACCAAAGGTTTCGGAACAGAAATTACAGTTTTTGGGTGCAAAATCTTTGAGATGATGTTCGATTTTGCTGTAACGTTTCTGGAAATAAGCGGTAGACATTTTGTTTTAGAATATTTGGACCAATACAGGCTACTTTGGCGATTTCGTACGATGTAAAAACTTGAGACTTTGCTTGTGTTTACTGTTTTAAAATTACAATGCTCTGTGTTAGAAATTTAGTAGTAATGTTTATAGTGCACCTTCGCGCAAAGAATGAAAGAGATATTTTTGGCTTTGACAAGATTTCGTTTGGGCAAGAAACTCCATACAGAGAAGCAAATGTGATCCTAAATACCTGTAAGATTCTAATTGCCTTGATTTTTTTCACGGGTTTCATAACAAAATTGAACTACTTTCAGGATGTTAAAACGCCAATTTTTTGTTTTCGTCGACGACCTGCAATCTCGATCTCCAAATAGTGAAGGCTAATTTTAACACTTTTACCAAATTTCTTGAAGCTTTAATTTTCATTTTTTGAAAAATATCTCTAATAAAGTTTTATAAAAAAAATTGTCAAAGTTATTGTCTTCTAGACCGCTGTTCAAAATTTTTCAATTTTCCCGCCAAAAGACTTGGAAAAAATGCGGACGCTCAAATACGCATGCGCCGTTTTTTTTTTTTTTTTTTTAAAAAATTCACTTGCTCTAGGTGAGTTCCGTTTAAAAAATTTTTAATTTTCCCGCCAAAAAACTTAGAAAAAATACAGGCGCCCAAAATACGCATGCGCCGATTTTTTTTTCAGAAAATTAAAAGTTAATATTCTAAGTCTTGTGTTCTATGTAGTTAATTGTATCCTTAATAAAATTGAATTCACTTGTCATCTGCTGCTTTGCTTATTATATTGAAAATAATAAGTCAATAAATACTACCAATACAGCTTCCTTTGTCATCTTTATTAGTAATCTTTACTTGTATATTTCAACAACAATAAACAGACAAGTGGTTTTGTCTCTCAATTAACTTTATTCATCTCCAATATTCTTTAATTAGTTAATTGAAATTTCATTAAATCAATTAAAATGGTGTCAGGAAAAAATGTTCCCTGTATATACTAAGACTTTTGGCGGGAAAATTTGGAAAAATTTGCACAGCGTTTCCCCTGACAACAATTTTTGTAAAAAATTGAAAATGGCTTCCCTTGAAATTTCCCGCCAAAAACATTTTAAATGGCATAATGTACAAAAACTATCGGAAAAAACAATTGAGTTTTGATCACGACAAATTTTCTATTAAAAATCTTTAGCCTATTTTTTTCAATTTATCTTTCTTGTACGTGGTTATGCCAAGTTGAACAGCTCGCGAATTCTTCGGCCGTTTTCCACGAGGCACAAGCATGGCAGAAAATAGAGAGTTTCTACGAGAATGTGTCATCAAATAATTTCTGTCAAATTTCATTTCTGAAATATCTACACTCTATAAACTCAAGACAACTGACATAAGATTTCGCTGATCAAATTTGAACGATGTAGCTTTGCTTTAAAGTGCGCAGTTGAGTTGTCAGCAATTCATTCATTTGTCTTCACAATATCCGAATCAAAATTCACGAGATTTTTACAGACGAATGGCAACTAAAACACTACTGCACACTTTCCAACAAATCTGCAACCCTCAGACTTAACCAGTAGAATCTTGTGCTAGTAATCTTGATAATACGGACTGTTTGTATTTCAGAAATTAAACTTTACAGAAATTATTTGACATCAGATTCCACACACACAAACTGTATTCGTGCCACTTCGGTAACTCGTTCAAAATGATAGAAAAACGCCCGCGAACTGCACTAACTCTTAGACAACATGGCAAGCTACAAATTCAACGAAAACGTATTAAGGTTATCTAGAGCTACCTCAATTTGGGTAATACCCAGACTTTAATTTCAATTCAAACTCGCCAAACAGATTTATTTTTTGAATTAGTATTAATCTTCGTCTGTGCAAAGCTCGCCATGTTGTCCCAGAGTAGCTAAAGAGCGACACGCTGCAAGTGAAAGAAGCGAAACATCTTTCGTGTTCAGATTAAAATGCTATTAATGCATGCAGATTTTCGAGGATTGGTCCGAAGAAAGGTTTACAAGTACTCGAGGTAATTTAGGTGTATGCCGCCAAGACAAATTCCTAATATTTAGTCCGCGGATGCCAAAATGAAATGGTTTTGATTCAAAACGATGTATCGCTTCTTTCTCTTCCACTGTGCCGCGATTTACAGTACTCAAAAATACAATGCCTGGTTCGTAGGTCGGTTCAACTTGCTAAATTCGCTCTTGTTTACACGAGTACATGAATACTTACATTTGATTTGGCAAATTAATAAAAGTAATCGGCTAATAAAATCAAAAATCTGTTGATAATTCTTGCCAACCGACGATTCAAAATTAGTTTATATATAGTTTTGTAAACTATGTAGTTAATTCCAAAATTCGTGTTAAGTCTTCCAGAAAATTAAAAAGAGAAAGCTCTGAAATATTTAGAAAGGAAGCCACATCAGCCTTATCTGGTTTTCACGCGAGTCCTCTGTCGTGGTCGAATTGCAATTTGGAAATCATAAAACTCCTTAACAACTTTTTACATCAAACAAGAAAATTTGAAAGCGAATAAACACATCTATACAGCGTGTGAAAAACACATGAAAGGCGTGTTAAATGAGCAAAAAGTTGCAAAATTTGCATACCTTCAACTTGCCTAACAATAACCGACACTTGCCCGTGAAATGTTCTAATTTGAAAATATAATTCAAATATCTTTAACAAAAGGCGTATATGAAGTTTCATCATTGAGAACAACCAAAATTTATGAAGATGCAATTTTAAGTCACTTAATCTTTTTGCTGAAATTGTTCCTTCTCATGCAATATTGCTCCTTCCATCCAATTTGTATTTTTGTACCTTTTACAATTGACGGTCGACAGTTGACAATTCTTCGACAAGGTCAAAAAACGCTCAGTTTATTTACAGAGAATAGGACGTCGAATTTCGACCGCTCCCATATTATCACTGACAGTAGCGCTAGTCTGCATGGTTGACACCGTTGAAAAAAGAACCCCCAAATTAAATTTACTCAAGCTTCTATATATTTCACGAACGAAATTTTGTCATGCAATGTCAAATTTGAATAAAAATTCAGTTCAACATTGTCGAGAAAGCTCTAAACAATTGCGGAAACATTTGAAACGAAACAAGAATTTTGTATGGATGAATAAAATGTAAATCAAACTTTGTCAATGTTTGCGTTAATTTGAGTTGAAATCTGTGTAAACAGAACGGAAATTTGGAAGATTGATAAATTGAAAATCAGTTGAGCATAGTGAATTACCTTACTGTTTAAGATTAAACCAAAACTTCGAAATCGAAAGTGATGCTTTGTGTAGTCCGTTCAATTTACTTTTCAGACCATGCTTATAACGAGATATGCTGATTGCAGCGAAAATTTGGCGAACAAACTTGAAAACGATTGAACCAGGCATTGCTTTTGAGTACTAAACTTAATTAAAATACCACGAGAACAGAACATGGTTTTCTGAAAATCTGCTATGTGAGTTCTCTCAAAAACATACTAATACTGGAAAGAAAAACCATAAATATGTAGCATCACCTAATCCCGGCCCCATTTTGGCTACTTGCGGGACATGGACAAAAACGAGGGTTTTCTGAAAATTTGCTTTTTATGTAACCTCAAAACAGGCTAATATTGAAGAAAAAAGCTATGTAGATCGCCCAACCCAAGCCCAATTTTGGGCTTTTCCAAGACAATTACATTTTCGTGAGAAAAAAGGTTTGTCATCTATATTTTGCTAAACCCCTTGAAATAAACCAATGTTCTGTTCTCAATAACTAAATGAAGTACAGCAGCTTTAAAGTAGCACAAGAGAAAGCCTGGCGAGCATAAATGCCGGTATTTTGATGAATTTGTTAGTGATCGACGAGGCGAAATAAGCTAGGAGGGAAAGTTTAACCCCCTACTTGCCAGCATCTAGTTTTTCAATTTGGACGAATTTGTATAGTGCCACTTTAAAACAGCATAGAGCGTTGGGTCAAACTTAAGCACTCTCAAATTTCTGAAAGTTTTGTAATCTTTTACAACACCCCTTATCTCGACCAGTACAAATTTAATATATAAACGCGAGCCTCCGAGAAAAAAAAATAAAACTAAATACTAAGAAAATTGGAATGTTCGTGTTTGCAAAATTGAGAGTGAATTTGAATGTCCCAAAGTTAGATATCCGAGAAATATGGTGGGCTAGAAATTCCAAATTTCTAATTCTACAGCGTCCCGCGCGAAATATGAAACAAAATTGACTGTTCTTAATGTTCGCTAGAGTTCATTAAGCTGTTTTGACAACAGAGAAACTTCAGGACATCGCTCAAATCAGTTATTCAGTACTTTTGGTCACAAGTATATCTCTTTCATGAGCCCTTAATGTTAACCACCATTTTTGTCGGAATATCTGAGCGTATTTATTATACACTTGGCTTATCTTTGCCACGCTCCTGCAGTGCTCGATGATCCATTGATTCGGGAGGTGAATTTCTTTCTTCTACATTCCTTGAAGCATTTTCAGTCTGTAAATTAAACAGAACAGCAGACATTTATCTACAGGGCTAGGAAATTTCACAATTAACCAAAATATGTGTGATACGCAGCGCACTAGCATTTGAGAAAAGAGAAAAAAATCAGTTTGGTTCAGTTGTGGTAAATAACCCTCCAGACTTGCAGTCCTTCGAAAAGGGATAACAGCTTTGAGCTATAGATAACGGCGGGACAGCGAAAATTATTTTCAAAGTTCCTGTATAACATGTAACATTGCTCTTTCATATCTGGAAACCTGATGTCCTAGTTCACAGTTTGGTCAGTAAATTGCTGTTGAACCCAAGGAATGGATGGTTTGGAAATAATTTAAGTTCTCGTTTTAGGCCGAAAATAGCATTCAAATCGTTTTCTATGGATACACAGTTTGAGTCAATTCGAATTCTCTCTTTCTTTTGGCATTATATTTTTAGGCCAAAGGAAACTTATTGTGCAAGTCAACTCCCAAGGCGAAACACTGAAGCCACGTGGAAGTTTTAACGGCACTTCAAAACTCCTTTCTTCTGGCTAAGAAAATAAATCTAGAGCACAATCGCAAGAAGCTGCTGTTGCTTACATTTGCTTACATTGATGAAGTTTGATGAAATACATTTGCGGTTTCTTCGGTCGCTCGTCACAACGATTGTCAACAGAAACTCCAGCACTTCGTTTCATCTTCACATGGCCGCGAACTGTTTGAAACGAAGCAAATCACAATTTGTCATGAATATGGATTAAAAATCAAACCCAATCGCGGTTAAGTACGTCACAGCGTTTAGGTGTGCACTGCATTCTCACGCTTTTTCCAGGCGCTTTTGTGGAATTTGTCATTCAGATAGCATTTCTTGGAATATTGTTGGCGAATTATTCGCACTGTAAAGTCGCTTTCAGAAGCGGATTTTTTTAAAATGACAATTTGCATTTTACGTATAGCTTGGAAAACTGAGATGTGTTTTTTAAACAAAATTTCTCGTCCTGTCAGGTCGAATGGAATCTGAAAAACTTGAAAATAGAAAAATAAAATTATTAAACGAAAAAATACTCAAGCACTCTGGCAAGCTCATTGGTCAGGAATACCAAAATTGACGTGTGTAGTGTTATTAACTGGCTTAATTTTTAACTCGTCATTTTTATTGTAATAAAGGATGCAGAAATACTTCGCAGCAACATAATTACTAAACATTCCTGAAAAGTATGTGAGATAGAATCAATAGTTCGAACTTAAATTAAAAGAAATGTCCAGCCGGTGATACAAGGCAGGCTCTGGTATCTAAAACCATGCCTGTTATTTCATTGGGTAAAAATATCACTTCCAAACCAGAAACTATCCTATTAGGGCAGATATAGGACACTGGAATGGTTGAATGCATGCAGATGGTTTACAAAGGTAATAGCGCGATTTTGATTACAATTTGCAATTAAAAAGTATGAGTATTAAAACGAGACTATTGCCATTTGCGGTGTTTCTGAAATTCCGAAGTCCTTATTTTCCCCGTGCATTACCTTTAGAAGTTCCTCGTCGATCCCTTCAGCCATACGTTCCCATTCGTTCTATTATGTGCACGTACAGGCCCCATCGTTTCCAATAGATTCCCGGCGGATTTCCTCTTACGTTCCCCTCCGTTTGCTCGACCGTTGCACCGTTTGTTCCCAGTCCTATACCTCCAGCATATCCTTCTGTGTTTACCTGGCGTTTCCAGTGTCCTCGTCTTGTGTTTCCTGTGCGTTCCGCAATGCGTTTCACCAGGTGTCACCGCCGGGTACGCAACTTGTGCGATCCCCGATGAGTCCCCGGTGAGTTCTCAGTGTCTTCCCTGTGAGTTCCCAGTGTATTTGTGTTGAGTGCCCGGTGCGTTCTCAATGAGTTTCCAGTGAGTTCTCGATGAGTTCCCGGTGATTTCCCGGTGATTTCCCGGTGATTTTCTGGTGAGTTCCGGTGAGGTCCCGAAGAGTTCCTGGTGTGCTCTCGATGTCTTCTTGGTGAGTTCCCCGTCTGTTCCTGGTGTGTTACCGGTGACTTCCTGATGAGTTCCCGGTGTGTTCCCGGTGCATTATCGGTGAGTTACCGGTGAGTTCCCCGTGTGTTCCTGGTGTGTTACCGGTGAGTTCCCGGTACGTTATCAGTGAGTTATCGGAGAGTTCCGATGAGTTCCCGGTATGTTCCCGGTGTATTCCTGGTAAGTTCCCAGTGTGTTCTCGGTGTGTTCCTGGTGAGTTCCAGGTGTGTACTCGGCGAGTTCGCGATGTGCTCCCGGTGAGTTCTCGATTAGTTCCCGGTGAGTTCCCGGTATGTTTCTGGTGTGTTACCGGTGAACTTCCGGTGTGATCTCGGTGTGCTCCCGCTGAGTTCCCCCGTGAGTTCCCCCGATCCAACGTTTGTATTCTTTGTAAGTTCCCGATACTTCTGCGACTTCGTTTCTCCTTTCGTTCCCTGGCGCATTTCCCTACGAGTTCCCCTATTAGTTTCTCCTGTGTTTCCCGGGTGTTCCCTTTTATCTCCCACGCATTCCGTCATGGGTTCCCCTTGTTGTATGCTACATACAACCTCATTTGTTTCCCCACGGGTTCCCGGGCGGTTGTTTCCTAGTTTGTTTATTTCCACGTGTTCAATTATGGCTTTTCTCAGGGCTGGAAATCCTTGTAAAGCATCGCAGGTTGGGCGTGCGTCATATTTTGCGCAGGGTGTTGTTCATATGAGACTAGGCGGGGAAGTATTTTGTTTCGCAAATTGTTGAAGTCCATTAATTGAATTCGGAGGCTTGCATTTTCCGATTATATTTTTCCTTTTTTCTTCCACAACACTCAGTTTCAACCACAATGTATTAACTTTTCTTTATTCAGATGTACAAATATAATTATTTTGTTTACAACGGACAACATATCATTCTTCTCACATTACTGCATCATAAATAAACAATACACACCCCTGAATTAAAATCAAGAAAAAATGTGCCCATAGTACCCATGCTTTCTCCTTAACAGCCGTTATATGATAAACGGATTCTGCTGACGTGTTAACATCCTTGTCGCCACCCAATTCAGATCACCTTATGATTCATTTGAGCGGTTACAATTGTGGAATTTGTCACACGCAGCTGATTGCACGGGATTACATACAGACAGAACAATTGTAACCTCCCAATTCACATGATATGAATTGAGTGGCAACAAGGATGTAAAACACATTAGCTGAATCTCTCTATTGCTGTGCAATGCTGTTCTGCGACTTAATTTACTCAAAAGAGTTACATGATAATCAACCTCGTCCCCAGGGTCCTCTCCACTTTTCCGCCATTTTGAAACTTGTCGAGAAGAAGGCCCTGGGACGAGGTGGCATGAGAGCCCAACTTTGCCTAGTTCCTAGGCCTCAGTATTTCGCCGCGGTCATTCGTCTGGAAAACGTCACCGAAATCAATTGACCGTGAAGGCCTCGGAGAAAGCCGAACTGGAACTAGGCAAAGTCCAGATTCAAATGAAATCCTTTGGTGTAAAGAGAGAAAGTTTAAGATAACAATAACAAGCAATTTTCCACAAGCCTTCTTGCTGAGCAAAAAATTTAATTTTCACAACATGCACTAAACATTGCTTTCAATTATCTAGAGAAAATATACTTCTAACCCTCCGTGTCTCATCAAAAATCGATTTACCTCGTTCGGTTGAGCAAAAATAACTGTACAATGTTCCATATTTAGTAAAGGTTTTCGCTGATTTCTTAGCCTAACTCTTAATTCTCTCGTATCAACAGTACAATATTAAATATCAAGGATAAAGGACATCAACTAGTTATGAACTCGAAAAAATGAGATAAGTTCATCAAGGCAAGCTTACCAAGTGTCATCATCAAATACATCAAAATTAGGACATCCAACCTCCTCCCCACCTCCTGCCTATTTGGGGGGAGGGGGGGGGGAGGGGATGTGGACACCCCCATTTTGGCAACTGATTATACTTTTTAGACAAATATACTATTAGTTATTATTATCAAGTATTAAATAGAAGCTCACAGAGCCTGTAAATTTGATTCCACAACAAGATCCAAAAACCAAGTACAATGATTTCTCTTGTCTTCCATTGATTACTGATATAAAGGAATTTGCCAATGATATCTCTCGCAAAATAACTGCAAAATAACTAAAACCATTAGTTTCCTACAAATATTTGCCTAAAAATTATTTCTAAGAGTAAAATTAATGTACAGTAAAACGTGCAATTCTTTGCTGGGTGAACATTTTTGGATAGGACAAGCAAATGCATGCACAATGTAGCTGAACTTTAGTGCATATTTTATAAATATCACTCAATGACAAAATTAAAATGTGTGGCTTGTCCACTCTCTGTCAAATTTGTGCTGTTAGTATAGGGCAATCTTCACTGGCTACCTCGCTCTTATTACAAGTAAAAGCTGCCCCAGAAGAAAAAATGCTCCGTCTTCTTTGTTGAGTAAAAATTTTGTCTTTCAATTTCATCACATGTTCAACTCTGGCCCCAACAGTTCCAAGGATTGATAAAGTAATCCTCTGGATAAAGCACTATCCGGTTTTATTCAAACTTTTTGCGAGTTGAATAACGATTTAACTGGTGAATTAAGTGTTATCCACGCTAAATAGCCTTTCATGCAGATGTAGCCTATCCACAGACCCTCTATTTTGTCTGGTGTTTGAC
>NC_138153.1:17235564-17400564 GCF_964199315.1 Orbicella franksi
TAAAACTTTAGGTAACTTTAGGTATTACAAAGAAATAGTCATTGCTACAACTAAAACAAACTGATATTTAATAAATAATAATATCAATTTATATTATGTTATATGCTCACCAAATAACCACAGGCACCAAATGCAATGTACAGTGTTGTGACTAGAAACAGCGTCAACTTGAATACACTAAAAACAGAAGGAAAAGTTATTTTTATATGATTACTGCCTTTGCAGTCTTATGTGGACATGTGATGAGACTCGAGAACCCAAGAAAAGGATCAACTACAGGACATTGTCTTGCCCTACTTCTATATTCAAAGATTACAAAATCATGTACAAAATAGCTGAATGCAAATTTCACTTGATCTTTTTAAAGTCATGTACTCACTTTCTAAATTTATCTCTTGAATCTCTAGCACAGGATGCCTCCAGTGACAATATTAGTCCAGCACCCTATATGTGCATGACATACATAATTAATATGGACATACCTTTAGTTATTAAGGTGTATGTGTGTACATTAATTTAAATTGTTTTAATTTTTGTCCCTATTATTACTTAACATTGTATTAAGCTATTTTCATGCCCACAAATTGTTATGTAATTTGTTATTTACCACTTTTTTTTCTCTTAGAGCAGTTTTCAATTGAAGGGGCCTTCATGACTTCTGGAAAATTTTGAGGCAGCCAGGAGTGAAATGCCTACCAGCAATTTTCAGAGTTTACCCTGGTTTTAGTTATTGTCTCAAAAGAACTAGTAATTATTACTAGTTCTTTTTAGACAATAATGAAGACAAAAGTAAACTGTATTAATTGCTAGCAGGCACTTCAATGCTGATTACCTCAACGTTTTCCAAAAGTCACTTAGGGCTTTATTGTGAAGAAAACTAAATATTCCATTATTGCCACTCAATACAAGATCACTCATTTAGATCATCAACCTGATGTACATGTAAGAATAAATGGTCATTCTGTAGATAGAGTCAAAACCCACAGATACCTAGGGGTCGAAATTGATGACACTCTAACGTGGCACTCCCAAATTGATCAGATTGCTAAAAAAGTGTCAGCTGGCCTGGCAATTCTGAAGCGGGCTAGGGCCTTGGTACCGCGGGATACTTTAATTAACATGTACAATGCCCTTGTTGTCCCATATTTTGACTATTGTAGCCCAGTATGGGGTTGTATCGGAAAATGCCAATCCAAGAGACTCCAGAAGCTACAAAATAGGGCTGCTCGCATGATAATAAATTCTGATTATGTGACGCCATCTTCCTGTTTACTACATGACCTTGGCTGGGATACGCTTGAAAAAAAGGTGTACTAAACAGTTAGCGGTTACTATGTATAAGATGGTAAATGATCACTTTCCACATCGCCTCCATGAACTTTTTCAAACAACATTGCAAGTTCACACCTATAACTTGAGGGGCTCCGCTCATAATCTCATTATTCCCAGATCATTCTCTGAGGCCACAAAACGTAGCCTGCACTATCGAGGTGCTACACTATGGAACAGCCTTCCAACTACAACCAAAACCCAGACCACTCTTACTGGCTTTAAAGAATCCTTGCCGACATAGCAATCGCTAATTGTTATAATTTTAATGATGTCTTATTTAGAACTTAATGCGTTTATTATAAATATGATAAGTAGTAGCAGTAGCAGTAGCAGCAGCAGTAGTAGTAGTAGTAGTAGTAGTAGTAGTAGTAGTAGCAGCAGTAGTAGTAGTAGTAGCAGTAACAGTAGCAGTAGCCGTAGCAACAGTAGCAGTAGTAGGAGTAGTAGCAGTAGTAGTAGTAGTAGTAGTGTCAGTGTCAGTGTCAGTGTCAGTGTCAGTGTCAGTGTCAGTGTCAGTGTCAGTGTCAGTGTCAGTATTAGCATAAGTTGTATTAGTAGAAATAGTGCTTGTGGTAGACTACTTATAAATTGTAACTTTTATATCTAGGTTAGACACGGCTCGATATTTTGTATGAATTTGATACCGTGTATAAATAAAGCTTAAAAAAAAAAAAGAAAAAAAATTCCACACACCCCTTCAATTGAGTGTCAAACCAAAATCAAAGTAATCACTCTGGCCAATCACAAATTACAGACAGTCATTGAACCAATCGAAACTCAAATCAAATTTATGTCCATGCACTAGTTGATTGGTTTTACTTCTGATTGGATAACAAATAAGTGGAGCAAGTTTTTTAAGCCAACCACATAATCTCTCATAATGTCTATTTTGCACTTATTTACTTGCCTCGTAACAGTATATTGCAACACCCAAGAAAAATGGCAGACCACTTATTCTAGCAACTTGAGGGTGAATTCTGAAACAAAAAATCAATGAAGAGAACAAAATTAAATCTGAAGATACATTGTATATCCATTCATAATGTAGATTGACTTATTATTTTCGAAAAAACTTTATTGCATAGATCACAACAATTGAAAACAATACAATTACAAAATGTTATTTTAAAATTTTTATATTCAACACAGTGTCCGCCTCAACTGTGCGGCATCGTGATGACAATTTTATTTATATTTGAATGTTTTATGATGTGTAAATATTGTAAATATAGATCAGGTTCTTATAAGGTCAGTAGACAAGTTTTTAAAATTTTTACTTGTTGTCACATTGTTATAAGGTCTTTATTTTATACACGAACCCACAAGCTTTTAGCTTTAAAACTCGTCGTGCTGAAATAAAGGCTTACTATCCTATCCTACAGAGCAAAAGGATCTCAACTTTGATTTTCAAGTAACTGGGAAAAAAATGAACAACAACCTTGTAAAGTTGAAACATCAATAGTTCTACTTGACATAAAAAAGCAGCTTTGAATTCATTGTAGTTCCAGAAAATATCCATACCCCCCTCACAGAAGGGATTTTTTCCACGACCCCCCACCCCTCTGGAAATTCCAATAATAATAAGTTTGATACATTCCTATTAATATTGAATGTTTTGGTCTTAGACAACCCCCAGCCCCCTTGGAAATTCCAATATGGAGGATACAAATGTTTCCCAATGCAATACAATGCAAACATTTCACACAGAAAAGTAGCCTGCATATAAAATATTAAATAAATTGATTTAAATCATGGTGATGTACACAGTCATTTACGATCTCATGGAGATCTTCGAATCACTTACTTGACTTTATCAAAGTGTGCAAAGTCAAACCAAAAGACCACACAATAGGCAAACACATTTGCAAAATCTGCAAAAAGACTGGACAAAAACAGGGATTGGTTGAAATAAAAGACTCAATAATCACTAAAAATCTAAAATCTCATGGCTATGACTGAAAAAATATTGGCAGGTATGTACTAGCAACACACCTCATGTTGAGGTTTTAGTTTTAGCAGAGAAAACTGCTTCTCTTCCACTTTAAGGCAGCGGTCTAAGAAAAACTATGAGGAGTCCAAAAATTTCCAGCCATGAAATCCAGGCTACCCAGCACTTAAGCTCAAATATGAAAAAAGTATACTAAGTTTTTCCAGTCGCCCAAAGGCAAAAGTTAGTTGCCTGTGGCACCCGGGCACCTCTAGAGCACAGCCCTGTACTTAAGATGGCTTACTACAGTTTTGATGGATTATAACAGCCCAACTTCTAACTCTTTTGAAAAATGTTCCAAGATATTTTTCCTTTCTCTATTTACTGTTTACCTAAGTCTTTCACTGTTCTATGTGAAACTTGAACAATTAAACGTCAACCAATGGCCAAAATGAACAACCATGTACCTAAGGAGAGACTGGGCACTAGTAGGTTAAATCACGTTTTTCTCAAAAATCTACCACCTCAGTTTGGCTCTGATTTAATATTCATGCAAAGTAAAATAAAAATCTGTAAGACAGATTTTTCCCAAACTAAGAAAATGTGAAATCAAAAATAGCTCAAAATCTGTCTGACAGATTTTTTAAAAATTTTGGCTCTAAATGTGATTCACACCTACAAATAAACTGTGAAAATTTCATCACGGGTTGTACAGTGGGTTTTCAAGCAATCCTCAATCAAAGACTGGCTTTCACAACCTTGGACGAGAATTGAATTACGCATGCCCTTTATTTAAGCCCGCGCTCATGTGACGCCATGTATCGCATGCGAGAAAGCAAGAGTAATTTAGAGCTCTTTTACCAGTTGTTTATCAAGTTTTTTTGTCATATTCTTTTGGCCCTAGGCTAAAACACATGTTTGAACAGAGTTTGAAACTATTGCTACGTATACTGAAGTGATTTAACGCCTTTCAAGTGCTGAAGTAAGCCATATTAAGAACTTAACTGTTCTGTGTCTTCTTCATCTTCACAATCACTCATAAAGAAATAATTATTTATAATTAATCAGTTTTAAAATGAAAATTTGTCTCTTGTCCATCAGCAAGCATATGTGTTATTTAATATGCTTCTTCCTGTTTTTGAGAATATTCTGATTTTAGACTTCTAACTGAAAGGAGGCAAACCTGAATATAGCTAATTTCTTCAGATGTCTGAAGTTCACAAGAACAGCAAGTGGTGGCAATAAACTCATTAGGAACTGGTGTCTGGAAATAAACCAAGAAAAACCATTAGACACACTATAAGTACTACAAACTTTGAGGGTATCAAGGTATGAATTTGAGGGTATCAAGGATTCACACTAAGATTGGTATCTGAAAATTCCCTCAAAATTGCACGAGCCTTCAGGCAAGTGTGATTTGAAAGAATTTTCAAAGGAGTCTACTGACTGCAGATTGTGTAAATTCTTTGTTGCTCAAGCTTTTATACAATTTCTCATTTATTACGTGACTCAGAAAATTGTGAACATGCCTGTATTAATTTGAACTGCAGGGCAAATTAAAAGTTAGTGATCAATTGCTCTGCTCTCAGCTAATCACAAATTTTATAATTAAAAATGATTTCCTCTGTCAGTAATTAAAAAAAAAAACTTGCATATTTAGAAATGAACAACAGTTTTATTTGTGCAATTATTCTTTATTCCGATAATTAAAAATTCCATTTGCTGTTAGTAGTAGTTATGCAAACTGTGCTAAAATGAAAAATACTGTTTAGTCTGTATCCATGCCATGATGTATCAAAACTTACTTTTTAGTCTCTTACTATAATTTTTTAAAATCTCTTACCTTTAAGCCCCTTTTACTGATTTTGTTCAGTTCCATTACTTAATACATGTATTACTGTATACAATTCATAACAAAGGAAATACCTAGGTAGTACATACCTCTCACTAACCAAGTTTGAGGTCCGTACTGTACATGTAAGTTATGGATCAAGTTTTTTCCCCTTCGATTTATGGCCCAAGAACAAAGCATGCGGGCCATAAATTGACAGGGAAAAAAATGAGGATCCATAACTTACAGTACAGACCGAGAAGATGAGGTTAGCAAAGATTTTATGTTATCTCAATCTCCTGTGGGTCTGACTGGTTCAGGAAAGATTTCTATTCATTCGGAACAGCTTCAAATTTCTGAAGCACATAGAAAGTAAAACAAGTCAATTTGAAATTGTTGTTAAGTTATTAGCATGTTTTAATACACAATTTAATGTAAAAGAAAGTCTTATTCTTTTACTTGCTATAGAAGTTAAGAACACTTGGTGATAAATCACAAAACATTTTGGCAACAAAAACAGCTTTAAATTTTAGCTGGCTGTACAGTAGAGTGCAGCCCACTAAATTAACCAATCACAGCGTGTGTGGTAACTGAGAGATATAACAATGTTAATTCCAGCTCATTGTATTTTAATCCCTTCACTGTGATTGGCTGAGAGCAGGCCAGTTTATCATTAATTCTTAATTTGCACTGCAGTGCAAATAAATGGGTGCACACGTGTTTGCATTTTTCTCAGCCATATAATTTAAATGGTTGAGTAATTGTATGAAAGCTCGAGCAATTGAGGATATACACTACTTGTGATATTTGAAATTTCTTTCAAATTGTACTCGCCTACGTACTCCTAGTGAAATTCTCAATTACACTCACATTCATACGACTACCTAGTGTACTTAGACTACTTAATATACGGCCCTTCTGAACTATACTACAGTAAATACATTGTAACATTATCCATTCTGAAATTGCAGACACATCACTCCAGCAACAGAACAGAACATGTACATGTATTTCATCATTTTATAAATACAGTTGTAGATCTATGCAATTGAACTGTTTTTATGTCAATATTCCATCAGTAAGGTTCAAAGAAATTTTACAAATCTCAGCAGCTGAATACTTACCTGCTCAAAACTGGGAACATGTTGTTTAGAGTATCAGAGATGAAAATCAAATATGCACATGAAAAACCTGTTGACACAAAAAAGTTTAATTTTCAAAAGGATGTTAAATTATAATAAGAAAAACATATTAACAACATCTAACTTGGCTGCAGAATCAAGGGGAATAAAACAAATCAACCTACAAGACTTCTAGAAATTTCAATTATAATAATTTAATTTACCTCCTCAAAAACTTATTTTCTTAAAACATGAGTTTTTCTGTTCAGAGAATTTACACTAAAGTGCCTTCAAGGAAACTACGTAAACTATTCAACATAGCATATTGGACACCCCTTTTAAAGAGGCAGGGTTCAGGACTTTGAACGTTCTTCATTCTTATAACTACTGAAACACTGAGTCACAAATAATGCAGACCTTGTTAGTAAGAGAAGTTGTACTGAGATACGATTCTAAATTATTCACAATTGCATGACAAATATAAAGAAATTTATATGGACATAAAGAAGAAAGGAAAAGGAAATAATTTTTAACACGGTCGCGAGGCACATGTACATATTAAACAATTTTAGAAGGACTTGAAAATACGTTGCTCACACTCAGGTCATTCCTTATAAAATTCCTTAATTAAAATCAATTGACCACTCATTTTCATATTCAGAGGCCAATCATCATTTCAAGGTCGAGGCTCAAATAATTAAATAATTTCTTTTGTTTTCATCTCCTAAGCCTTCAAGCCATGTTAGAATTTTACTGAAAGGGAAACTGTCCTGACAGAGAAACACTGTCTTGTTTATCAGCTCTTGTTTCTCCCTCCACTTCTTCTGTGTTCTTGCTGGTTCCTGGACTTGTACTTTATAACAGAACAAAACCCAAGCAGGCTTTTTTTAATTTGTTAAGTAAGGTAGAGTAAGTCTGCACACAAGCCAAATGGTCCCTCAGGCCAGCATTAATCTCTGTTTTCTGTAGCATGAGGAGTATTTCTACTCCCCCCTGGATGGAACACCAGTCCATCACAGGGTTCCCACCAGCAATAAATTTGCTAGTACCCATTTTTATACCTGGGTGGAGAGATGCACTGTGAGAGGTAAGACTGTTGCCTGAGAACATAGCACAATGTCCCTGGTGAGGGCTTAAACCTGGACCATTCCTTCTAGAGTGAAGCACACTAACCACGAGGCTCCCGCACGTCCCTAAGTAATACACAGTTACATGTACTACTTATTTTATTAGTAACTGTTTATGAAAAATAAGTACTGATAAATCACCTATTTGAGAAATGACAATGCTTGTATCAACTAGGGCTCTACCAGAATTTCCAAGAGCATAATAACCTGAAACAATTAGAAGAGATAAGAATAAGTTAACACTGCTGCAGTTCATGTACATTTACTACTCGGGAGTAAGCAAGTATTGAACTTATTTGACTGTAAAATATTTTTTTCCATTTCTGATAACATTACCGATGACTGAATCAGTGTGTCCGCAAAGCACGTCACATGACCAACTGTTGCAAAAGGCCTATTAACAATATTTTACTGCCACCTTTTTTTATTTTAACTGTCACCTTGCATGAAAGAGCTGAGCCTTATTACTTGAAAAAGTTCTAAATTATTGTGCCAAGAGTTACAAGAGGAAGTCATTCCCTTTAATGGCTGGAGCTAAGGTAAGGGATGGTGTAGTATAAATGAATGAATGTTATATCATTGATTAAATAATGATTCAGTTACATGTAACATGATTGTTCAGGTAAGGATTCTTGCAAAAAGTACTGTTGTCGGTGACTGCGTTTACTACAAAATTAGCCAATAATTTGATTGTCGCAACTTGAATTATTAACACTAACCCAGATCTCCATAATCAATCTCATGATGTGGATTCTGCAACTAAATATTCAAGAAAACCAAAATCAACCTAACATACAAAAATGAAGTAATTATCATGCAATCTTCTTAATGTGTATAATTATATTGAAGTGTCCGGTTTATTATTAATTTTGGATCCCTGTCAACATACAAGAAAGTTCAACACCAAATTAAGGGTGCTCACTACAACAGCTTTGTGATTAATATTATTGACCTCTCAAAGTACAACTCACAAGATACAGACTGCAAAAGACAATTTGGTTTTTGAAAAAGGGTACGGTAGACCTTCAAACAAAAGGTCTGGAACAAGCATTGAAATGGTGATCCATGGGAATCCATTCTTTCAGCACTTTGCATCGAATGAAAAGCAGCAAAAACCACTGTTTTGCATCGTACATGTACACAATATAATAATTATTCACTCAGGGCAGTCCACATGGTTTAATTTAAAAATTTTGTCTAAAAAATGTTACTTGTTAACTGTTTGGCCTAGGGCATATGTAGAGGACACATTTCTGTCCCTTTATGCTTAGTGGGTCTTGAGCATAAAGCCCCAACCAAACAATTGCAACATTTCAGCACATCATATTGCAATATTGTTGGGCACAACATGTTATGCACATTTGGTCACCCTGATGCAATGTGTTGCAACATGTTGGGTGTTGTTAGCTCAAATTAATTATGATTAAGCACATTCTCATCCCCAGAGCCAGGCCCCTTTTGGCCAGCACTGAGAATCACAACATCTAGCTGGAATTGATTTTCTGAGCATGTGCAGAGCATTTATTTTGTATTTTCAGCCAATCAGATTTGTCAGTTTTGACAGATTTGACGGGTAGTCCAAGAATTACCGACTTCCAGTGTTTGACCCACCCAGAGGATGTGATTCTTGCTGACAGTCAAAAGGATTGTGGGCTCTGAGGATGAGGGTGAATAATAGCATCACAAAATGCCAAAAACACATTACAATCCTGATGAAACTAGACAAGAGTGACAAAATTATACATCGCTGAGCCCCTACGAGAAGCTTGGTGTTTCTTTGGTCAACAAAATGAAGTTTTATCACCTTATAATTTGACAATACACGTATAAAGAACCTGATTTCAGTGAATATTGGCAAGTCTGCATACATATTATGTAATAAAACGATGCTGATGTACTGTATGTACAAGCATCAATTTGAAGAAGAGTTTGTCTACAAGGGAACTGTTTTGTATTCAGCAAGATTGCTGTAAAGAATAACAGTATCATATGATACCCGTAGAATTTAAAAATCAAAAGAATTAGGCAGAGATCACTAAACTGAAGGAGCCAGTGAAAGACTGTGGATTAAGCATGTAGACAATTCACTGCAAGTAATCATTGTGCAGTTCCAGAAAATATCCATAATCCCCCACAGAAGGGATTGGAATTTCCTGGGAGGGTGGGGTTTGGGAGTTCTGTAAGACCACAAAATGTAAAGAAATGTATATTTCGCTTAATTTGAATTTCCATAGGGGTAGGAGGAGGGGGGTCTCAGAAGAAATCCTGTCTGTGGGAGAGGTATGGATATATTCTGGAACTACACATTGCTAAGTAATTAATACTGACTAGTAATTCATCCACTACTTCATCCATTACTTTATCCACTTCTCCATTTTCAGCCACCTTCAGCAACTCCTTCTCCTCTGAAGCAATCTTTCCATCACTTGACAGGACAGAACCGTTGATGTGGTCAAGTTTCTTCCATGTTATTTTTTTCTTGCAGTCAATAATCAGTAACATGGCTTTGACACTGGAAGAAGCACAAAAGCAAAACTTTGTTATTTAATAGAAAAAGTATTTCTCCAGTAAATTTATTTCTTCATTTTTGAAAGATGATTTGTTGTAATTTAATACTAAGTTTTCACATTATTTTGCAAATAAAGTGAAACCTCTATTAAGCGGACACCCTTGGGACCTTCCCAAGTGTCTGCTTAATAGAGGGTGTCCACTTGATAAAGGTTTATAACAATTGCACAATGTTTGTTAAAAATTAACATTCAGCAGTTCCTCTGTACTATTATAAAGTCCCAGGTTGTTAAAGAAGCTATCCCGAGTTCAAGTTAATCAGCTTTCATTACCAACTTTAAAGGCTCTACTGCTTGTTTCTGCAGCTCTACCGTTTGTTTTTGCCTTGTTTTCTGCTCTCATTCAAACAAAAACTACCAGCTATACCAACTAGGGTGCCCATTTGATTTGCAGCATTGGAGCAGCCCAAAGGCCTTCCCCTGTACTTACTTCACGTGCCAACCGAGAAACCCAAAACGACAAGTGATGGGAAAACTCCACTGAAATATGAACTTTTGGGCAAGACTAACTCCACTGCATACATTCCACATAACTGGAATGTAAAATGGAGATTGTCCAAGAAATGCTTACTATGACCTTCTGCTTGCCTGGCTCAGAAGCTCTTTCTCTCAGCATATAGTGAATCACATTTTTTTTTTTTTTGCTTTATTACAGTGAACTTTACTAGAATAAATGTTAAAATTATTCAAATTATAATTTAAAAGGTTTGGAATTGTGTGGTTTCATTTCCTTGGCAGGGCTTTTTCTCAGAAGGAATTTAAGGCCCTCACTCATTCATAAGTACTAATAGTAGTCTAATTTGCACATTCAACATATAACCCATGTTTGAAAAACTGATTCAATGTTTACAGAAGTTTGCGAAGCTCTAGCTGGGAGGAGAAATATTCATATAAGAAACTTAATTTAAGCTTAATTTTATTTTAATGGTTAAGAAGCCTATCGCAAACAGAAAGTCAAAATTATAAGGTTAATTTTACCAAACTGTATATAGATGTAAAGTCAAGTCGGTAATATGACTAGTCAAGAACCAAAAAGGTCAACAAACGTTCTCGCTACTATGACTACGGGCATTCTCTAACAAAAATCCAAGGTTTAATGCTTCTCGGGGCAAACTTTGTCAAATACCGAACGTGAAAGTTGGATATTGTTGTAAGAGAGGATGGGGCAGTAAAACTTATTGTTCGCTTATGATTATAAATTAAAACTTACCTTAATGTACCAATTAATGCCATGATTGCACTGCCCTCGATAACTCCAGCCTAATGAGATAAAAACGTACGATTTAGTTGGCCGAAGCCTTCATTCTCCAAATATGCGTTCGTGGCACGTACTGTGTTCGAGCGAGCGAACGCCAAAACTTTGCATACCTCCTTGAAAGCATGAGGCATTCCCAAAATCCCAGCGCCGATAAACGAAATAAATATATTGGCGAACATCTTGATGGAACTTTTGGCTCCATCATCTTGATGCATCCTCCGGAAAATGACATTTAATGCACCCTGACTTTCACCATGAACCAAACCAGAGACTGTGTCACCTTTTGAAGAGAGACTGGTATCTATTCTCCAGGCTCGACCCGCGATGGCACAGGGGTAGGGTGGTGCGTAAACACATTGTCCCCCCAAATTTAAATAGTTTATTCTATAAAACTAAATTTTCAAACGAATATCCTGAAAAGTTTTTTTCTCTTCATTTTCATCATGTGGTAGTAATTTTCTTGTTTTTACCATATTCAAGTCAGTGAAGAGTCAGTGATGATCCTTACGATATTTTCCTTCCCTCACCCCAGCCCTCAAGAATAAAAAATGTCACCCAGCCTGGCTACTAAGCAAGTTACAAACGCGAGACTTTCTCTTTCCTTCCATCTTCGGCGAAGGTATTAAAGCAGTGTGATATCCTCGAATACTTGCCACTCTTCTGAATCATCCGTCGCTATTTTGTAAATTCCTGTGAACTACTTAAACACATTTATTGTTTCAGTAGCTTATTTTGTTCGAATCGCCCTTTTGTCACGTAGAGTAGTCTCGTGTACGTACAAGATGAACACTTACATGTATGGTGACTAACGAGTCTGTCATGGCCTTGTTTTTATTTTAAGCTTATTTTAAACATATCACTTGACATACTACTAAGGTAATAGAACAGACGACGATGTCAGAAAACTACTTTTTTCGTAATATTCAGCACAACCAAAACAAAGTAAAGAAAGAACATATAACAACATTAAGTTGGCTTTGCGATGAGAAGAGAATTTCAGTTAAATGGTCCCGTTACTAGAACTACTGGACCAAAAACGTTCAACAAGCAGCAGCAGCTGTGTTGCCTACCTTTTGTGACAACCTTGTCATTTATTGAATAGTTAATGAAATTTACTTATGAGAAAAGAACTTCCAAACGAAAGTATACTGCTCAAAAGTTCTGCTCAGTATCAAACATTTGGATGGTAAAACTTTTAGATCTCACACTCGATCTCAATAGTTGAAGCCATCATGAACAGCGTAATAAACAGTACCATACTTTTTAAGATGTTTTATTTGAATACAGTTTTTTTTTACTACCAATTGACGGATGGTGTTACAAGTACACTGTAAGATCAACAGCCTGCGACTTTTAAAATCTTACTCCAGGAGAACAAGGCTTGATAGACACCCTGCATCTTTTTTGGTCTATTTCAGGTTTTCTTTGAGCCATGAAGACCATTCTGGCAAGTGCGACAGTTGATATACCTGACAATGGTAAATGTTGTTAGAGTGTGTAGTGAGATGTTTCCTGATGGTCACAGACGTTTTAAACCCTTGGTAAAGTTTGGGAGAGGGGACTGAAACATAAACACAACGGGGGAAAAGTGTTGGTCTATACAATAGCTATATGAGGGGTGTTTACTTTAAATTGCATTTGGCAGCATATAATAATCAGGGATGTAGCTAAGAGCTTGATTTATAATTTTCTCCAGCTGATAAAGAGCTTGTCACTGGCTAAAATTTATCAACAAAACAAACACTTAGGTCAATAAGGTCATCAAACTGAAAATGGGTGCCGAGGATGTCTAGGAACCTCAGTTGTGACCAGCCAGCCCCTAGACAGTAAACCTCTCCTGTAGCAAGCTTACAATGTCTGCAACCCAGCTATAAGCCCCATTGCATTGTCCTTCAGGCATCCTTCACATAGAGTTAACACTGCAGAAAAAGAAGGAAAAGGTGGAGGGGGACAAATCATGTGTTTGGTCAAAGGTTTAATTAAGGGCCAGGCACTGGGTAAATTGATCTGCTGTGAGAATGAATTTGCCTGCCTGGCTTGACCATGTAGAGGAAATATTTTCTTAAAAAGAAGTTCAGTTCAAAAAGTTTTGCCTGCTTGTCAAAACGTGTTGCCTTCCTGCTGAAAACATTAATTAAAGCCTTGGTTTGATGTAAAAATTATTGAGAGCTCTGAATAGAATTCCTGAGACAGCTTTTGTCACTTTCTTGGATGATATTACACTGCATCATGTAAGCAACGATTAACTATGACGAACTGCATTTCACTCTTCTTTTTGCAGTCACAATCAAGCTAAGGGGCCGTGAAGTTACTGTCATAGGGCCTCGTGGTACCCTTGTACGAAGCTTCAGACACTTGAACTTGGAGCTGACTCTGGTTGGCAAAAAGAGGTTACGTGTTGATGTGTGGTTTGCTAAGCGCAAAGAACTGGCTTGTGTGAAGACCATCTGCACCCATGTTGAGAACATGATGAAGGGAGTTGTGTATGTAAGTAGAAGACAAGGAAAAAGCAATTTAGATCTTTTTAGCTTTGGCGGTTTGTTTTCCCAATACAGGCCATGTGATATTCTCTAGAGAATTGTTCTTTTATTCATCTAAAAGTTATTCATACATATACATGTACAGGCAACCATTTGAAGTTTTGATGGTAAGAATTCTCAAGAGCATCATCACATGGTCTGAAATGGGGCAACAAACTGCCCAAGCTGAAAAGGTCTATTAATTTTGGAAGTCTTGACATGTTATTGAAATGTGTCAAAGAAAAAGCTTTTCATTTCTGACTGAAATTTGTCATCTTCAGGGTTTCAGGTACAAGATGAAGGCAGTGTATGCTCATTTTCCTATCAACATCACTGTATCGGAGAACAACACCCTGGTAGAGGTGCGTAACTTCTTGGGCGAGAAGTATGTACGACAAGTGAGGATGAGGCCTGGTGTCACCTGCACCAATTCCACTGTGAAAGATGAAATCATTTTGGAAGGCAATGACATTGAGCTGGTTTCCAATTCAGGTTAGGTTATAATTTACCAAATTTTTATACAATGGAATGCAGATTTCTCGAACCCTCAGTTTTTCAAACCTCCCGATAACTCGAATCAAAAGTCGTTTCCCCTCTACAGTAAAACGATGTGACTTAACCCCCGATTTCTCAAAATATTTGATTTTTTGAACCAATTTTCCTTTCCCTTGGAGGTTTGAAAAATTAGAATTCCACTGTAGTTACCTATGAGCATCCCCCTTTCCCACTAACAAGCATTTGGGTTGCTACACTGCTTTCAATAAGATTTGAGGTACGTCGCTACCCTGGTGTAGCACCCATTAAAGAGCAACAAGAGAGGATGACAACAAATTCCAAGAACTTAGCATCATGATGTTAGCTGGTAATTTACAACAGAGTACCTGCCCAAGCTTAGGTCTTACTGAAAGTAAATCATCATTACTGGTCTTACTGAAAGTACTGTGAAACCTGCCATATTAAGTGGACTCCCTTGGGACCCTCACTAGTGTCCCCTTAATACAGGGTGGCTAAGGTTCTAATATGTTGTGTAATAATAGTTAATTATTAACCCTTTTTGTAATTACATAGTGTAAGATCAAAGCCTAGCTAAGACTGCTCATAGCATAATGTCCGGTCAATCGATGAATAAATCTTGAACAATCACTTAGCTTTTAAACAACATCACTGAAGAATATGGAGTTTCAGCTGAACCTTTAGAAGTAAAAAGCCCTTGAAGCGTCCACTTAATGCAGGTTTTGTGCACCAAAGTGGCGTAACATTGGTGTCCACATCCGGTTAATGGTGGTGCCCGCTGAATGCAGGTTTATTTTACAGTAAATGTGTGAAGAAAATTTAGGGACTCAAGCTGTTGTCCTCTTAACAGAGGGTGTCCACTTATTATAAGGTCTGCTTAATACAGGTTTCTGCTTTCACTGTACATGGGTTAAGGCCCATCTGCAGGGATGTCACAGTTTTAAAATAAGCAGCTTTTCGATTGGAGTAAACAGCTGATTTTGCTGTGGTTGTGTTAAGGCTGGGTTTCCCTTGCAATGGAGTCATAGTTGGAGTCATTAGTGCTTTTAACCTAGTGAAAATCAAAAATTTGAGTCGTAAGCGGAATCAAAAGTTCGACAGAATCGGAGTTGGAAGAATCATAACGTTTCCGTTTCATCTATTTCCATTTACGCTTCCGTCACTTATGATCCAGTGAAAACTAGATTGCCACAAGAACCAGTCAATCACAAGGCCCTGAATCGACTGCATTGTAATTGGTTTATTCTTTTGCTTCTGCTTCAGACTCGAACAATGTAGTTTTCTCTAGATCATAAGCGATGGAGTCATAAGTGGAATCAGTATTCTGCTTCCGATGCTATTGGTTTGATTTTCAGTAGATCGTGTGATTCTGCGCCTCTGATTACAGCTCTGACTACGACTCCGCCGCTAGTGAAACCAGCCTTAGGGAGAATCAGATGAATAGCTCACTGGAGTAGCTGGCTGAGATCATGAAGAAGATGGTGATTTTGCTAGCAGCAGGCTACTTTTAACAACTCTGCATCTGTATGCTAGCAAAAAAAAGAATTGTCTGCTCAAAAGCCCCACTCAAGATATACACTGTAGTTCCCCATCCGCAACGTTTCCTTATTTCTTTACCTTATGAGCACTTAACCATTACAATCTATAATTTTCTGTGATCATATTGTCACTTCATTTTGTGTAAATTTGTCAAAGTGATCCCTAGACTTCAACTAACTCACATTCCTTTTTTCACAGCTGCTCTGATCAAGCAGTCTACCACCGTTAAGAACAAAGACATCCGTATGTTCTTGGATGGCATTTACGTGTCTCAAAAAACAACTGTTGTGTCTGAGGAATAAACTTGTAATAAAGGAATAAAAATGTAGCTGCCACTTGACAAGGTTTTTGTTTAATTTACTTCCCTTGTTGTTTATTTTTCCCCTGCTTGACTCTGGATCGAGCGCAACCTCGTTGCTAGAGTCTCTCATCTTTCCACCCTCCTCTCTTGCTCCGGGAGGGCGGGAAAATGAGAGACTCGAGCGGTTCAGGCTCTAGCCCAGGCCGGGACATTGTGTTGTGTTCTTGGGCAAGAGTGGGGGATGCAGACAATGCTGGCTATATTTGGGTTGTTGATCCAGGTTGAGTTCAACATTGCCAATTGTTTTTTTGTCTGTTTTTTTTTTTTTTTTTGCGTGTTTATGGACCGACTGTTTATGAACGGTCTATAAACAAGCAAAGACTATCAATCTTGGCCGAATAAGCTTGGTCAATAAAGGATTTATTGTATGGCATAACGAAGATCATTTTCTTGCGAGAAGCAGTAGGCAATCGGTATGGTAAAACACTGCGTGACAGAGAGAGGGCCAGAACTGGAGTAAGCTATACTGAGCACAGGGTTGGACTGCAAGCAGTCACCCTTTTCGACCTTCTCCAAGGAATGTTTAGTGGTGATAATGCAAATTGACCTTAACAGCAGCCAGCGTCTACACAGCTTGTCTTTTTTTTTCCCGCACTTCGCTTGTGGCCGCTTCTCGTGCCATAGAAAGACTTCAGAAAAGCAAAAGGCTCTCGGCACAGAGTGGTAAGTGATTATACTGGGAAGAAAAGTGTCAATAGGACTTAGATCCAAAGAAATGGTGGAATAAAATCCTTTGATGCCATCCCCCATAGTAATGCTAAATCAGTCTGGATACAGTCCTCTCCATGTAAACTCATTAAGTATGATGGACGTCCAGTGGACCAAGCAGGACTGCATGCTTTACTTTTCTGCTTTTGAAGGAAGCAAGTTTGGAATGGAGGTTTTCTATAACTTGGGGTGTATATGTTTTATAAAATTGATCCGGCAGTATTGAAAACCCCATATCCACACTGCATTCGCTACATGCAGTTCAATGTACCGCTTCAGTTTTCTCTGTTTCGTGGGTTGTTATTTGTTTTGTACTTTTCTTCATCTCTTACCCTCTATTTGCTTACGAATATTCGGTTGTATCATGAATAACCTTTTAGTTTAAGGAACGTCAGAAACCTGAACACGGGATTCGGAATTCAACATGAAATCGGAGCCGAAATCGAATACAGGATTATCGAAGGAGCCTGTGACAACCTCGCTTTCTAACAATGGACCTTTTTTACCAACTTTACGCCTTTCCGATTTTTTCGTTCAAACAAAAAACAAACGCACCATTCGATTTATCCTGTCGGATTCAGTAAATATGTGAAGTTTCAGAATCCCGCACCCCTAACTTGCCAATTTTTACAAAGAAATGTAGGGGTGGTGAATGGTGAATGCAAGACTTTGCGAGACGGCGAACAGATAATCTAATCGGCGCGGGTCGCGGGTCGCGGATAAATTGTCGCGGGTCCAGAAAATTGTCGCGGGTCCGGAATAACAATAAACGAAAGAAGGAAGAGTTCAAGATAAAATCAATGGACTTCTCCACAGCCCATCAAAGAGCCTACATCGTAGTAAATCTAAGAACAAATTCTAGTCATAAAGTAGAAATAGGAAAAAGTCCCTCATGTGGTTGTGCAGATTTCGTGAAGAATTCTGGATAAGAATTGTGTAAACATATAATATGGACATTACTTAACATATGCCGACTACCGGAGAACAGTAATCTGTTGCATCAGCTGTTTTTAACTGATAACGAGGCCTTGTCTGTTGTTGGAAATTCCTACTCAGTCATTCCACAAAACCATGAGCCATCCTGGCAAAACCTGATGTATAAAAGGGCACCAACAAAACTAGAAAAGAAATAATACAGGAACTTCTTTCAAATGACCCTCGTAGTAAAAACCAACAAGTCTGAACTTTATAATTAAAGAAAAAGAAAAGAGGACCAGCACCAAGATGCCGGGCTTGTAGAAGAATTCAAAATGAAGATGAATTAACCATCAACGTTGAACGTTTATGTCCCTTATGAACAGAATTTCGTTACAGAAACAATGTTTTATTTTTGTCCGAAACAACAATGCATAAACAATATTCCGCATTGGACTAATTTAAAACCACCAGATAGAATCAGAACGGAGAGATCAATTAGTCACGTCACAATAGCAGCTTTGAAAAATAATGGTTTGCCTTTGTAATACTGTAAACTAATTACAAATTTTAGGGGTCGATTCGTTTGAACTTCGTGGCTTCGTTGTTTGTCTAGCTGAAGGGATGTGTTTGAATTTTGGGGGTTTGTTGTCTGTTTTGCTCCCTACTTCTTGCAAATAATAGCAAACTAAAATTCTAAAATTTATTATCCGCTAATTTTAAAGCTATTGCTATTGTTATTGTTTTTGGACAACTAGGAAACAATAAAAGTTTAATTTTTCGGACCCGCGACAATTTTCTGGACTCGCGACAATTTACCCGCGACCCGCGACACGCGCCGATTAGATTATCTCGACGGCGAGACCAGCGCTTTTCTTTGCGAGCCCGAGACATATTGACTTTTTAGATTGCGAGACCGAGACTTCAAAGTGTTTTGAGTGCGAGCGCGAGGGGCTCAGACTCTTAAAATTCGAGCCCCAGATTTAGTTGAGAGCTATGCAAGAATGAGCGAGAGTGAGCTTGTACAGAAGTCTTAAAAAGGAGCCTTTTGTCGTAAATACTTGTGCCTTTACACAGTTCCGCAAGGATAAAGGGGACAACAGATAAGTTCTTCGACTTTGTGGGTTTCATCATGAGCTATCGTGGGTTGTGTGTGGCTTCTTGATTCTCCTTCTAGCCTTATAGCCAGCCTTTGCGAACAAGCTGGAACTGGAAATTCGGCTGTAACACACTACGTTAGGATATCCTAGAACAAAATAACTGTTTTTTGGCGCCAAAATGGTTGCGGTAAGTTTTGTAGCTTTTTGTGGAATTCAGACAATTTGGTAGAAGTTAGGATTAACTTTTTCTCGGAAATTTGAAAGTTGCTTTATTGAAATTCAATATCAAGTGACGAGAAGACGTCATTTATTAAAACAAACAAACGAATCGGAACTTCGAAACCCTTAACCTTGCAAGAGGTCGAGACTCCGAGAGAGCTTCGTACAAAAATCGAGACTGCGAGACGCACGTAACCGCTAAAAAAGACGAGACTGCGAGACCTGTGAAATTTGGCTAAAATTTTGCGAGATCCAGAGTTTTTGAAGGACCATTCGCCACCCCTAAATGTATGTCAGGATGCAACACTTGCCCTCTATCCATCTGGTTTGGGGTCTCATATTTTTATGAGTTTGCAACAGATTGTTCTGAAACTTCGTAGATTTACTAAATTCGGCATAAATTGAACAATGGGGGTCCATTTTGTAGTCTCATCCCGCATCCTGCATCTTGCCAAACCTCTGATACGAGTCCGCATTTTCCTTTTCTTGATGTCTAGAAACCTCGCCATGGGAACTTGCATGGGAAGGCCGAGCATGACAAATCTTGAAATTACACTAATCAGAGACCCAGCGACTAGAGATGCGATCTGGGAAGAATATTATTTCCAACAGTGGGGAATATTGGCCAACAGAGATCGTCAGATTATCATGCAGACCTTTTGGAAAAATACAAATACTACAAGAATTGACGAGCTGTTGAAAGAAAACTCGGAATATCGACGAATGATTAGAACGGGATCGACTCAAGTCGTAGCTCGAGCGGCAATGATGGCTGCAGTAAATCAGCTTGTTGCACAAGAAGTGGTGAGGACTACCATTGGAGGAACTGTGCGCCTCGGGAGCCTGGAATATGGAGTGTCTGCTTTTGCAGAAACAACGACGCTTAGAGCAGTCCATGGAACATCTGCTATGCACGCTTTAGCTGGTATTTCTCTCGGGCCAGTCATTTCCTCGATTGTAGGTGAACAAGTAGCTCGAATTGCCGGACAGAAATTCGGAGTGACCGATCAACATGCAAAGGACGTTGTCAACTTTGGTGGGGCCGTGGCGAGTAGGGCCCTTGCTGGCGCCTTTCTTAGAGGCCCTACTGGGGCTCTTGCAGGTGCTGCGCTTGGAGGCTTTGTTTGGGGGCTCGGTGAGCTCATAAGTGGTGTTGTAAAGCGAACCACTAAAGTACCGTGTAAAGTACAAAGGGATAATTGGTGCTTTTGTGAAATTGGATCGTTGGGTAATGGTGAGGATCAGTTATGCTTTGGTACCTATAACGCTGTAGATACTGTTTACCGCGAAACTTTCCAATATGAGTATAGAGGGCAAAATTCAGATTGGACTATGAATGCGGGGCAACCACATGACGGCAGCTTTCAACTGTGTATCTGGGCGGGAAATGCCATGATCAAGCTTCTGAAAATTGTTTATCATCGAGACCGAATTCGTGTCATCAGGAAAAAAAGAGCTTACTACATAGCTCATTGTAAAGGACAGTTTCATCCGGGTAACGACTCTGGTACAACTGTAGTTTACAAAATCAAAATACGACGACATTAGAATGGTTATAACTATAATCAGTAGACAGGTCTGGGGAGTTCGGAGCCGCTGATTTCCGTTTCGTAAACGGTCAATGCCATTTTTAACAATCGATGCCATCAATGGTAACCAAGCCTTTCAGAATGGACGATGCCATATCTGCTTTAGTATAGGCCAGGACAAGGTAGAAACTGGTTTTAATTTGTTGATTGAGTAAAACGCACCCGTCAAATGCTTGATTGTTCATATTCACACTGGTTTGCTTGCGGTTAGCTTTTATTTGATGGTCGGGGCAACTTTATCATTAATAACTAAATTCTGCGGAGATTTGGCGGATCAACCTGGTAGCGTAGTGGTAGAAGAGGGATGTTAGGAAACAGGGGTTTCGGCCGGGTTCGATACTGGGTGTTTACTTACAAATGTTCTTTTTTCTTTAATTTCGTAGAGAAAAATTCGTTGATAGTTAAAAAATTTCCAATTGGCATCGACCGTTTACGAAACGGACAACTGCCTCGGAGCCACTGGCAAAGTATTACTGTAGTCAGTTCAAGTGTGTTGCGTTTTTCGAAGTCTTTTACGATCAGAGAATAATTCGTTTTCTCAGTTAGCAAACAAACTGAAAAACTTTATTTTACCCCACAAAAAGTATTTTCAATTAAATTGACAAATAATAGGGGTATTGGTTACCTGAAATAACCTCAGAGGTATCAAGGAGGATTGAGGAGGTGGTTAGTTTAGTACAGATCCGGCAGTGTGTTTTTCTCTTGAAATGAGGCAGGTAGTGGGAGGTGAGACGCCTCACTAGTCTCACCCCAATCCCTTCTCGTCCATGTTCGCATCTCGGCTTAACACTCTTTAGATGGTGAGAGAAAAGACCGCCTACCAGCAGTCTACCATTTATGAGAAACCTGCAGCTTTATAGATTCAGGAGTTCAATCGGTCTTTTTAGAGATGACCGCCTTATAGAGAGGTTTTCACGTTTGCTACAGCGGTGTACATTTCATAAAGAGGTGCGTGTGCGCAGTCTTCTTGCTAGCGTCCGAGAGCCATACCCCCAGTAATGGTGTAAATCTTAGAATTGTCCAGTTAAGATTGTCCTTCAGCCTCTTAGAGAAGTATCAATAGATACCTTTACAGTCTCCCGTTCTACGGATAGAGGATTCCGCTTTATGCATCTGCCGCCGGCGATAATTCAAGCACGTTATTTTGTCCAAGTACATTATTTTATCCATGGTCAAAGTCAAATGCCCAGGCTGCTCCTCGCGATCGCGCACTTCGCTGCTACCTAAGGAATGAGGCAGGGTTTCGAGCGAGAATAATAAAAGTAAAGCTTAGTGATTTACAGTTTACTGATTTCGTTTCTAAAATCAAAGAAATATACCTATCATAACTTGACAATTTCGTTTTTGATTTACCGCCGAATTAAATTTTCAGTCATTAGAAATCTCACTCGAATACGCCTAAGCCAGTTTATCACAAGTTTGTTTTTAAGTTTTTAGCCTTTTTTGGTCAAGAGGAAAGGTAAACAAAAGAAGTTTCATTTCCTCTTATTTCTCGAGTGACGTACTGTCTGTAGGATAGGTAATTCAGCACTGTAAACTGACCACTTGAGATTAAAGTTATTTTTGACTTGATAGTTAATTATAACTTTTTAGTGGTGGAACTGCTATCGTTTAAAGGGGTGGTATTCAGGAAATTACGTGAGCCTACGCTATCGATAATTTGGAAGCCTATAAAAAAGCACCATGATTTTCTATCAGGTCACTGGCCTGATTTCGTACCATGACAACAGGTTTTTCGCCATCTCCGGTCTACCACTTGGATTTCTGAAGAGAAAAAAGAGAATCTTTGTTCGTTCTAGGCATGTCGGCGTAATAATATAACGCAGCGATACGTATACTGAGGTGAATTAGTCGGTTTTAATACATATACTTTTGAAAGAGTGGCACGGAAGTTATCACTGCCAAGAGAATATGATAATAATATCTTGTTACTGATAAATCAATAAACTTGTGATCGGGCATTCTGTTTTTTTTTTTTTTGCGGCGGTGGAGGAAAGGAAAAATGTGTTGATCTCGTGACGGTCGTCTGTAGCGATAGGAAGGCCAGGTCCGGGGCGTAGGTCCAGAATCTAAACTATGTCCCGATTGGTTTCCTGACTAGAAATGTGACTTGGTTCTGATTAACGATTTAAACTCGAGATCCGCAACCGTCAACATGGATTGACCGATACACATGATTCCCTTTTGTCTCCCTCTGAGAATCTAACCATATGGCATTTATTTTCAACTATACTGAAGCAAACTTTTTTGAGATAAATTCCGAGTGATGAATTCGAAATTCCATTTGAGATAAATTCCAAGGTTCATTCCTGAGAGACGAAATTACTTTTCTCAGAGTCACGTTCACATGTTACGTTAAGAATAACTCGCTTTCTTACTCAGCTCACTGTTTAGCCCTCAGCCATCTTATTTTCTTAGGCAAATATTTTCTGCATGTTAAATTTAGTATTACAGTCAACTTTCGCGTTAACTGTAACACCCCGCTATTACAGACATTACAGACACCCGCTATTGCGGACATACGTTAAATCCCCGGCCGAAACAGAAATGTGCGCATCATTGTCGTCGGAAACAACTCCCGCTAAAACAGACTCCTGCTATGACGGAATTGCGGACGCCTGATGTGGTACCCAAGTAATATTTTTATTGTTCTTCTCTCGTTATACGACGGACAACTTGGAGCTGAAATTCTCAGTATTCTGCCGTCGGACGTTCTTGCAATGTCTACTAGTTTGTGCACTATTTTGGCCTCTACAATTAGATGATTATGTGTCAAAGTAGATGTGCACTACAAATTAAAAGAAACTCGAAATCTTAAAAGAGTACAGCAGTAAACGTTATTTAAGACACTTCACATTGCAACCAAATGAAAATTGTGTCACTCCTCTCTGATCTATTACGGACATCGTCCCACAAATGACGTATGATCCCGAGGGTGTCCGCTCTAAAGAGAGTTGACTGTGGATACAATTTTTTATAACGCACTTCGTCTCACCGGTGCGTGAGAAACCTAGAAAAATACATTGTACAGTCATTTGTAACAATGAGAATAAGGCAAAACTGGAGAACTCATGAACTCAGAACTTCCTTTGGAGAACTGGGATATTTTTCCGTTCATATATGTCACTGCCTCTCCTTCTCCTCCGCTTTTACTTTAGATAGCGTGTACGGGTCTTAGTTCATTAATAAATTAAATTTAGCAATCAAGAGAAGACGACTTTTGTGTCAGTGAATCAGGCATGCCTTGTGAAAGGGAATTCAGCGTCTTCCTGCCCGGAAAATAGTAAGTATGCCTTCTAACCCCCTCCCTCTCCCCCCCCCCCCCCCCGCCTCAGCAAGCAGCCGGCACCTTCCGCGAAAAAAGCCTTTTTCACGGTTACCTTTGCTCATTTGCATTACAATGAAATCTAGCATGTATGTGAGACAATTTTGGGCTATTTTGTAGTTTTAGCCCGAAATTGCCTCGCATCCACGTTGGATTACATTGCAATGCAAATGAGAAAAATTGACCGTGAAAAGGGCTATTGCACGCGTAGAATCTGCACGCGCAAAAGGAATTCCACGCGTCGAAGCGCAATCGGGTAGTGTTACTTTACTGCTGCTTGATCGAATTTCACGTCGTCGCGATTGAAGGAACTGATCCTGAATAAGTGTATCACGCGGTTTATTCTTTGGTTGTTTGCGCTGAATCAACGTGAACTTTATACCACTATAATGATACCTTTCTCGAAACGGCTGTAGTGAGTAATGTACTCATTATGCACTTTAATTTGTTATATGTAATGTAATGTTAAATGAAAAAAGTGCTAAAGAAAAGTATCAACGAAAAAACTGATAGAAACTCCAGCAAACCTTATCCCCCTCCCCTCCCCCCTTATGAACTCGCAAGAAATTTACCGCCAAATTATAGATTCAAAAATTCTTTATTTTACATGTAATAGATCCTGCTGAAACGTAATCCCGTGGGTTTATATTTAAGTATTAGCTCTTAACGAAAGCAAAATTTGTCCGTTTACAAAGCTCTCTACTTTAGGAGCTGCTTTGTATGTATTATTATAATATTGATGGCAGAAACTGTTTGCTGATTACGACACGGTTCGCAGGCTACTTTTCCGATCACCGCACGTTTGGAAATTTTTCAGTTACGTTTAAGTCCCTTTCAAATGTTAGCCCGAACATCCATCAAAATCCATCAAAAAAGCGTTTTTAACAAAACTAAGGCCTTGGGGCGGCGATGCATAATATTTACTCAATGCAAGAGGCTACAGCTAGTCTCTTGTGCAATTTAAATGACTGAAATAAAATCTTGCTCAGCCAAAGGCATTAAACTTACCTACATACATTCATATCTTTATTTTCATTCGAATTTCAGAGAAGCACGGTGGTGCTGATATCTCCTAACAAAGCCGATAAATAAATAGATGAATTGATAATGACGAGGACGCCGGCTCGCCCGCAAGTTACCGAGAAATATTGTACTCTTCAACTTACATTTTCTTGAAGTGCTATTGGTAAAGCTCAGTTTAAGAAAGCGCTCATTTCGAGGGGTATAAAAGACTCTACGGTTGAATTTCGCCAGCGCAACAAATGTACCTGTACTAATTAGAGTTTTATGCCACATTTGGGCTGCACGAAAATTTTTGCACGAACACTTGCAACGATAGCAACTGTTTGCTGATTGCACATATATATAATTGGCCGTATTGTTCGGTTTAGTGTTAATTTACTTTGTATGCCGTCGGTGGATCGGTACTGAGGTTTAACCCAACTCATATTAAAGATGGATCTTCATGGATTTTTAAATAAAGAAGGATTTTTCATTAATAATTTTTACGTCGGAAAATCGTCAGTTTTATCTTCAGGAAATTAAAAAAGAAAATTAGCACTCCCGGCTCCACGCATTTATATCACTCATGAACCATCGCACGTAAAAACTACACATTCAGTGACATTGTTTTAAAAATCGGCCTTGCTTGACTGTTAGTATGTTTTAAAAAGCCATTTTCAAAATTTCGAAATAGCTGTTACTGGCTGATTTGCTGTGCATACCATGTATGGCGCAAATTTACCTCGTACGGGTATCTGTGATTGCCAATATCGCGATATCAAAGTCATAAAGGATATAACGAGGCAGAGTAATATTTGTCTGGGTCATGACGTAGCATTGCGTGGAAATATCACACAGGTGTGTCAATCCTGCGATCACGTGACTTCCTTCTTCATTGCGGCTATATCCACGATCGGGCAAGATGGCGGAAGAGTTGTTGCGCTCTTTGTACTGAAAGTCGTTCACAAGAACTTTGAACTCGACTTATTTCCTTGTTTACGGGAATCGTAAAGACTACGTAAACTGTTGAAGTACTTTGGAACGATGTTGTCGTTTGCGAAGCAGTTTGTTGGTCGACTGAACATCATCCTTGCCTTATTATTGTTCGTTTGTGTCAGGAATTTTGTCGATGGAAGTCTCTACGATGAAAAACAATCCCCGGAATACACAGAGGCCAAACTGAATATAACGTATTGTGATAACTCTGGGAAGAAATGCCATATAAAACCGTATGATGGAAGTGGGAAGTTTGGAAAGCATAGCCCCAAACACGGCTCGAAAGGCTGGCTTTACACCTTGGTCGAAAACAACGTGAACGGCTGTAAAGAATTTAATGTGAATGTCGACAAAAGTCCATGGATTGCCCTCATTGAAAGAGGAGTGTGCAATTTCAAGGAAAAGATAAGAAATGCCTACAAGCACAACGCAACTGCGGTGATAATATACGATCATGAAGACCGAGACGACGAAATTATAATGTCACACGACGATGCTGATTATCTAGTTGCCGTGAGTATAACGAAGACTCTCGGCGAAGACCTAGCCCGAGCGCTTGTGAACAGAACCAAGGCTGTGTATGTAGAGATATCTGTTGGCGATAGCTACACTAATAATAAATGGGTCAATCCGGCCTCGGTTCTTTTCGTTTCGGTTTCGTTTATCGTTTTGATGGTCATTTCACTCGCTTGGTTGGTGTTCTACTACGTACAAAGGTTTCGTTATGTGCACGCACGCGATAAAACCGAGGTAAGAAACAAGCGTTGAAAACAGGAAATCAGCGGGTTTCTTTAGTTGTACGTCATATTAAAACACAAATTCTCTCTCTTCTCTATTTTTATTTGTTTTGGAATTCAGTGTTTCACACTTGCGCACAATTGGTTTCCCAACATTCGCTGTGTTACTGGTACTGTGAAACTGACATGTAACTTGCAAGTTTAATTTGCCATAAGTCATATTTTGCCACACATTTTCCCTTCTCTCTCTCCTTTGCCCTCTCTCCTTTGTTACACAGCAATTAACTCGTTTGGAATTTAAGAGTTCGATCGTGCTTGCGTCATGGTGCTGAGCAATTCAGAGTTGAATGAAGACAACAATGTTGTTCGGTGAAGCGTCTAGTTAATGCCAATTGTCAACGGAAATATTCAGCTATTGCGTTTCAAGTCAAACATTAGCGTTAACTTAACCAAAAACCACCTCAAAAAAGCTTAATTAAAGCCATGTTAGATTTGTTCCACTTTCGGAAATTCAGCGCAGGCTGACGAGGAAATTGGACAGACATCCTTGATTTTGCATTGTGTGTGTGTGCATAAATTTTTTTTTCATTTTGAAGTGCAATATTCTAATAAGAAACAACAGGTACTACTTAAAGGCTTCAGCAAAGTAAATAATTAATACAGAAAGACGTCTAACGTAATGGGTAATATTTTATTAATATTACATGTACAAAAATAGAATAAATGAAAAATTTGTGTGAACTTCATTGTGATTTTCTTGTAATTTGGCCAAATCTGGGTTATTGTATTTTACAGAAACGTCTGACTTCAGCTGCCAAGAAGGCTATTGCAAAGCTCCCTACACGTACTGTTAAAAAGGTAAGTTAGATTTCAATATTGGCATGTAAGCCCCTCTTGTCTCCTGTAAAGGTAGATAGGACCAGGACAGTAAATGTTACAGAAATTAAGGAGCTTGCATTCCCTTCATCTTCTATATGACAAACTTTGTGTGACCATCCTTTTTTTAGCAGATATCTTTTAAAACATCCTATGGTAAAACCATCAGTGACAATGACATCCTTCTTAGAATTCCATAAAGAGAACACTGAAATGATTTTATTTCAAATTGAGAGTTTTATTGAAAAGGGATCTGAAGATAACCTTAAGTCCGTTTAGTTCAATAAGGTTTCAATCTAGCAATAACACAGGTTTCCAAACCACCATGTCTTGTCATAAGAATCCTATGAGAGACAGTCTATCTTAGGAGCTGTCTGTCTTATTTTCGAGATTACAATTGTAGGAGCCAGTCATAATTTAGAAATCACTTTTAATGAATACTTTGCATCCATCCTGTCCTCTAGACTGAAGATGATGAAACAGACAGCTGTGCAGTGTGCTTAGATGGTTACAAAGCTGGTGAAGTTGTCCGTATACTTCCTTGTCAGTAAGTACATCTTTCCATAACTCATTGCTTTGCAAAGGAAATAACATTCCTTCATCATGCACATAGCAGTTTCCCCATAATAATTTTGAACCAAAAGTTTTGGTCGCATTATTGGTATGCTAAATCTGCTCATTGTACTTGCATGAAAGCTGTTTGCAAAAAAATCCTCCGCTATTTTGAATAATGCTATTTGGGTTACTTGTGGGGTGATTTTTAGAAAGTCTTTAAACATGATTTTCTTCTTGCAAACTTCTTTTTGTCCTCAGTAGAGATAACTTTAAGGTTCAAGCCCAAACGTTCACATAGCTCATAGCAAAACAATGTCACTGAAATTTAAATTTGCATATTTCCCAGCTTGCATTTCTCTCATTTTGGAATGTTGCATTGGTATCAGCCAGTTGGAGATGTCAAATTGATTTATGATAAATATAAAATATTGTAGACTGACATAATTAATAGCTTAACCAACTTTTACAAAGCCAGTGATGTTGTCTGTGAGGTACACTTTCTAGCTTACAGTGCATGAACCTACTGTTAGTAATAATTATTATCCTTGTTAATGCATGTGGCATGGAAGTTATCACTGCCAAGAGAATATGATCATCATATTTTGTTACTGATAAATCAATAAACTTGTGATCAAGCGTACGTTCTATATTTTTTCTGTGGCAGTGGAGGAAAGGAAAAATGAGGAAATACAGTTATGTATTGATCTCGTGACGGTCGTCTGTAGTGATAGGAAGGCCAGGTCCGGGGCCTTGGTCCAGAATCTAATCGTGACTAGAAATGTGACTTGCTTCTGATTAACGATTTAAACTCGAGATCCGCAACCGTCAACATGGATTGACAGATACACATGATTCCCTTTTGTCTCCCTTTTGAGATAAATTCCGAGTGATTAATTCAAAATTCCATTTGAGATAAATTCCAAGGTTCATTCCTGAGAGACGAAATTACTTTTCTCAGAGTCACGTTAACGTGTTACGTTAGGAATAACTCGCTTTTTTACTCAGCTCACTGTTTAGCCCTCAGCCATCTTATTTTCTCAGGCAAATATTTTCTGCAAGTTAAATGTAGTATTACAGTCAACTTTCGCCTTAATAACACCCCGCTATTACAGACATTACAGACACCCGCATTGCGGACATACGTTAAATCCCCGGCCGAATTATTATCCTTGTTAATGCATGTGGTAGTTTCACTAAACTCGTGTTCGCGTGCAGTTTCACCAAATTCGGGTACAGTTACCACAGTGTACTCAGTTTACGTGGTGTTCTTTTTAATCACCATGACCTCATTTTTTTTCTCCAGGCACGAGTTCCACAAGATGTGTATTGACCCGTGGCTGGTAGAGCACAGGACCTGTCCCATGTGCAAACTCAACATCTTAAAGGAATTGGGTGTGGTAAGTTCTGTGCTCTCTTACAGTGCAGGTTTCAGTAAAATGAAGCTTGACATGTACTGGAAGAAAGTCCTCATTTACAAATTACATATTAGTCATGAGCGAAAACTTCTATTTGGTAATGTTTTTGGGTTTTAAATGACAGCTGTCTTAACACAGACCTGCAGGAAGGCAATGCTATTGACCTTTTGAAATTGATACATTGATTGAAAACTGTTATATAATGAAAATTGTGTGATGAGTTTGAACTCTTGAAATTGATATACTGATTGAAAACTGTTATATAATGAAAATTGTGTGGTGAGTTTCACATTGTGAAATTTCACAAATTATGTGAAACTCACCACACAATTTTCATTATAAAACAGTTTTCAATCAGTGTATCAATTTCAAAAGTTCAAACTCATCACAAAATTTTCATTATATAACAGTTTTCAATCAGTGCATCAATTTCAAAAGGTCAATGGCATTGCCTTCCTGCATGTCTGTGTTATGTGCAGTCTTTTTGTTTTAATGTAAGAGTGGTTTAAAAACTTTATTAAACAAAAGGAGGTATTCTGAATTACTGCATAGTTTTTAAGCCTCTTGAAGTGTCATATATTTTGCTCTTTGATTCTGGTTATGGCAATGCTATGAGATAAGGAGACAAGGAAGTAAATGTAAATTAAGCGTGTTAAAAAATTTAGACCAAAGAGATAATTTAAACCTAAAATTATACAACTCAGACACTATAGGTACCATGCATAATGCTCATTAAAATGTGATTTCAGTACATTAACATTAAGCATGCCATTACAGTTGAACCTCAATTATCCAGACTCGTTGGGATTTGAGTAAATAGTCCAGATAATTGAAAATATGAATATTAATGAGACAGTAATGTGAACAAAAGAAATATATATTAAAGGAAACAGAATTTAAGGAGGTTCGCGCCAATTGTTTCTGCCCATCCTTACTGCGCATGCGAATTCACAAGCCAGGTCATGTACAAGAGCACGCGCTAAGTAATAAAATGAACAATGATAGGGCAGGTGGCCATTGCTATAGCTTTGCCTGGATTTAACGATCTTGGACGTTCGGTGGCCCCTATTTTTCTTTCCAGTAACATTTTATTTACAATTATCCCCACATTGTCCAAAAATGAACAAAAATCAAGGTGGGAAGTTTAAAAAATTTCAAGATTTCTGTCCACGGGACATTGAATCCTGCCATCTTGGGGCTGCAAGGCACATGAAACTATGGTCGCTAAATGCGAAATTGGTTATTAAGGAACCTCACCAGTGGACTAAATTCACTTAATAGGTCCACTTAAACAATATTTGGCAGAAAACATTTCACTTCAAAGATCTAATTGCAATATTTTTGGCTTACAGACACTCTGGCCTTATTTGCCAACAAAGCCTGATTTTTTTCAGATTGAGGGTGTTCTTCCGGGCATGTTCTCTCCAAAATGGAGTTGGTGACCCCACATTTTTTTACATTTCTGACACAACTAACTCATCATCTTACAGTGGTAAAAGTCTCAGAAAAAAAATCAATGTTGGAAAATTTTTGCGCAAACATCCTTAATAGTGAATAGATCAGAATTGCATATATGTAGAGCCTGTATGCTACACGACATACTTGCAAATGAAAAGTTGCTGTTTCAAGTGTAAGTGTATTCAAAGTGCTCTGAAATGTTCAAGCATGCTTGTTTGTTTCAAGGAGCGACATAGTGATTGCATAGCAAAGTCCATCATTTGTTGAAGCTGCATTACATTTGTCGAAGCTGTATTACATGTATTTGGATTGGGTCAATATTGCTCTGGCCCTTCCATCCAGGACAAGCATTTTGCAAAAGATTCATTTGCTTATCCTTTATTGAGAGAGCAGACCGCTTTTGTTTCGTAGACATGGCTGGGATTTGAGTTTATGATTGATTGTTTGCGTGTTTACATAACCCATGCGGAATGAAGTAATCAAGCATGGGATTCCCGTGAAACAAATTAAAACCCAGAGTTAAAACACACTTTTGGAAGGATTTATGAACTTTTCATCGCTTCAATTTTTCAAGATCACATCTTATTTATATTTGTGAAAAAATCGGGACAAAAGTAAGTCTGGATAATCGAAAAGTCTGGATAATTGACGTCTGGATAATCGAGGGTCAACTGTATTTAGCACATAACAATGCACAAGTCATATAACATTTGATGTAATGTTTTACCTTCTTCTTCAGGCCAGTGATGAATGTCGCACTCAGGATGTGGAGGTTGGAACTTCTGAGATTCCAGAGGAAGACCATCACACTTCGGCTGATAATCCTGGTGTGGTCATGAATGAAATTGAACCCTCTGTCAGTGAAAGGAGGCCAAGTTCCGACACTTCAGGTATAATTTATATCTGCTTCTAATCTAATCATAGTCGTGTGTCATCAGGCTGATGTTTAACGCTGCTTTGTGCAACCTTTGGTAACTAGGGCATTTTCCTTTCGACAGAAAGTTCTGCAACTTTTGGAAATGGGCAGTTTCCTGGAACGGTTTCTGGAAAAAGTAACAACAAGAATTAAAATTAAAATTAAAATTACAGAAATTCTGTAAAAATTAATGGAAAAAAAATCGGTTTTACCAACTTTGCATTTAGTCTTCACCCCATTTTTTGGTCTTGTTTACAGAAGAGTGAAACCTGGAAGACTCTTGACTAGTATCAACAGTTGTGATACTACTGTATCACCAATGGATGTTGCCTCTTCCTCCATCCTCTATAAATTAAAGTCTGGGTTCAAAATTATTTGACAACACTAGGAGCTTAGAAATGTGGATGATTAACAATGAGACTACAAGCCCAAGTTTTTTATGAGTGATTAGTCAATGAGGCATAGCTGGGTCGACTCTCACTTATGGAAAACGAGAGTAAAAAACGTACAATTTTGTGTATTGTTAAGTCTAAATTTAAGAGTAATTTTCAGTTTGTGTAAGCAGTTGTTGTCTATCGGTGAATAGAAAACAACAAGAGAACCAATCAGATTCACACATTTCTGATAGAACACAGCTGGGTGGCTACTAATGGTCAATAGGCAATGGCCTGAGTATGAATCTCAGAAAGGGGAAATTTACAGTCCTCTGTGGTGTTTAGTCTCTTAAGTAATAGCTAAAAGCAGTGAAATGATGAAAGGTTTTTGCTGTCTTTACGCAGAGAGCTCCAGTGTTTCTGGATCTGGTCGTGTGCTTCATGTAAGTGCAGAAGTGAACTGGGAAAGAGAAGATCAGTCCAGCTCGACATCAAACTTGGTTGAACATCCTAATCTAAGGGCTTAACAATGTCAGCCATCATTTCTTAGAATTGTATCGAATCATGATTACCGTACTTAGAACTGGGGTGCATGTAAATAGATAGGCATCGTAGTTAGTAGCTTAGTTTTAACTGGAAGGACGCTGTACATGCATGTCCGGGCATGTGTAGTAGATAATCACTGCAAATCATAGTTCAGTCATCAATGTCTCTCTCCAAGTCAGAGACCTGCTAAGGCAGACAACAGAGCTGGCACCAATCCTGGTTACATTGAAGGGAGAATTTTTTTTCTTTTTTATAGTGGCTTTGTTGCTTCTATTGTTTTGTTTAACGTCAATGATGTTCTTTTTAGTTTGCGTTTGTGCCTCCCCCAGTTGTAGCATGTAAAGACTAATATAATTGTAATACTGTATTAGACCTTTTTTTTATTTCCCATGTGTCAAGTACATTCAATTTGCCATTTTTGAAGCAATAATTGTTTTGCTGCTAAATTCTCTTTTATGGTAAGTGTCATTTATCTAAATGGTGTAATGACTGAAGATTATTTGCAGCTGGGTGAACTGTTTCTTATTCACCAAAACAGGTTAATAATCTTAGAACCAGAAATCAGATCGATAAAATTTTCTAAGGAGAATTATTGAGAAAAGTGTCTCTAACTGTAATAAATTTTTGCATCATTATAATTTAGCATTAAAGGGTAAGAAATATTATTTTAGGATGCTTAATGTGAATTTATTTAAACCTTATCCAGTAATTTTACTAGTTTTGTGGAAACATCAGAAACATAGATTCATGTACAGATTTAGGTCAAGATAGCCGAAAGTCATGGTCATATTGTAGTTGTTTTGCAGTCTGTTTCGTGTATTTTTAATAAAGCAATATTAGATGGATACAAAGAAAACTGGGTTTCAGTGAAAAATATTCTGTACTGAGTAACAGAACTGTGCATTAAGAGTTCCTATTAAATAGACCCAAAATAGCTTAAAAGATTGATGTAATCATCACTTCTATGCAATTGCAAGTCCTCTATCAGGTTAAGTGAATTTGATTTGACTGTGAAATGAATGCAAATTCATGAACCTTCTGGAAAAGTGTATACATTGATAAGATCCATTGCGAAAACTTATCCATTTTTCTGTGGGAATGTGTTAAGTTCCATAACAGTACAAAGCAGTATGTTCTGGGTAAGCTTGCAGACTGGCTGATTCTGAAGGAAAAACAGTCAATTTTTTACCGGTCCATGTTGTGAAAGTCCATCACTGTAAATCATTAGAAAGGTTAAGTGTGACATTTACGACAAATGGCAAATGACAAACATTTTTGCTGTCTGTCTTCAGCTGTTTGTAGCCTGTGTACAGCTGCCTGCTCCCCTCAAAAAAATCAGGGAGGGGAGGGGGCAGCTGAACACAGGCAAGCAAAAATATTTTTATTTGCATGGAATAATACAAGAGGTTTTAACTTATTGATCAAGGTTTTATTTTTATGTGATTTAAGGATTAGAAGAAAAGAACACAAAAAGATCAGATGTAATTTTCGTCAATTGCTGTAAACATCATACTTAACCAGAAAACGTCCATTATTTTGACTGCCTCGATCTCATTCCTGGCACTGCTTCACGTTGTATTGCTCCAGAAAATATCCGTACCCCACCAGAGAGGAATATCTTGATTAAATACCCACCCACCCTGCGTAAATCGCAGTTCAGTTGGATTTTGAGACTCTCCCACCCCCATTAGAATTTCAGAATGCCACCTAGAGTGGGCAGGGATGCTTTCTGGAACCACACATTTTCATACTCTTCACTTCAAGTGATGATCCCAAACACTGCTATATGTGAGCCCAGCCAAAACTCTGAAAAGTTTGAAAATGTGATTCTTGAAAAACCTTTATGTAAACATTACATGTGATAGGTTATATTTTGAATTTTTTGAAGAAAATGACTGTATGTACGTGTAGCTAAGTATTATGTTATGCCCGAGTAGTGATATTGGTTCAAGCAATGAGATAGCTCCAGAAATCTTGAATCAGATGTAGTTACCAGTAATACCCTAGAAGCCATGGACTCATAAACGTAGAAATTCTCCTTTCTGTTCAATACATGCATATATGGAAGAATTCTGCAACATTGTATAGTTTTAGGACATACTCTTCATTATTGTTTTGGGCAGATCTAGGGGGGCCTAAATTGAGAAAGATGAGACTAATACATGCTGACTAGGCCCCAGAATGCTGGAAATCCTATTTTTGAAGACCTCAATTGTACATTTTCCAGGGGAGGAAGCCCCTGGACCCCCTAAAATCCTGTATCTACCCCAGTTGTTTTATCAACACTTTGAGGAGAACTTTGATGCTGATCAGTCTAGGGGTAAAGGATTTTGAGTAGTTTACTGTGAATTCTTCCTCTGTGGTATGTGGCTTGTAGATAAACAAGGATCAAGAAAGTGTTATTTTACCTGTTGTCCACAGAATTGTGATAAGTCTTGTATGCTAAAAGCGAATAAATGTACAAAATGTTTGGTATTCAGTAATGACTGTTTTGCTATCCCAAGGGAAGATAATTATCAGTTACATGGTCACATACAGGGACTGCAGGGATAAAAAGTCTAGCCAAGACAAACAAGCATTAGGGGTGACTGTTCCACTCTTACTTTCAAGTGGCAAAATTCGTGCATTATCCCTGCCATCTGGAGCCCTGAAAAAATCAACCTAAGCAAAAATGGGGTAGCTTTTTAGCACTACCAGTTTTCACCAAACTACCCCTCCCGGTTCCCCAAGGGCATTCAATCTTGGGGACAAATTTTGATCCCTGCCCAGATGAAGTCTTGCCCTTGCTGATTTTCTTTGTAGCAACCTTAGCCTCCTTGGCTTGTGTCGACCCTCCGTAGTGAATATAGGCACAGGAGGGGTGGGGGCCGAGGGTCGGGGAGGTAGAATGGTACTTTCTAAAATAAGAAGTGAACCAACTGAATATGACCCCCGGAGGCTGGGCTACTTCTTTGTATAGGCTATATAGGTATGTGAGGCCACAAAGGGTATGGGTTTTCAGCCGTTTTGGTCATAAATAAGGTATCCATTTGGCCATTCTGGTCTTAAATAGGGTATGGTTTTAGCACTCTAGTCTTGAATTGGGTATGTTTTTAAGAAGAAGCTACTCTTTCATCATTATCGATAAGACCATAAACAAAAGCCCTACAAAAATTATGTTTAGGGCAACTGTGTCAGCCGTAACGGTCATAAACAGGGCATCGAATTTTTGGTCTGGTCATAAATAGGGTTGGGAGAATCGGAAATTTTCGTCATAAATTGGGTAAGGTGGGAAGCGGGCCGCACAACCCCACCAAATTTTTCTGGGAGTTTCCCCCCCCACCCCCCCACCCCCACTCCCGGGATGTGACCATTTTGCATTCAGATTGTTTATCTTATTTGAAGCTACTTAGTTATGTTCCCGCCGAGGAGTGTGGTTCTTGAGCCCTTTTGGTCTGGAATAGGGCATACATTTTGATCATTCTGGCCTAAAACTGGGAATCTTTGGATCTCTGCCCTTGAATATGTAGGGGAATCTTTGTTTACAATATTTGGAATTTCCTTATTAGCGTAAGCGCTTTAGTTTCTGATCAAGTTACAAAAACATCTGAATATCTGTGCCGAATATTGAAAGGGCATAGCACGATTAACTGTCCCAAGGAATTTGAGCCTGATGTATTGAATACGTTTGGTGCGACTCGGGTTTAAAAACTCAAAATTTTACAGAGAATGACTAAGAGCTCAGTGCTTTTGCCACCGAGAAATTTCTCCTTCAATGTTACACCAAAAGAACCAAAAGATCTCCCCAATTGCAAAGTTTTAGAAGTTCTTTAAATGTTTTCGAGTCAGTGATCGTATCATTTAGCATGGCACCTAATTCTCTGCTCAAAGTACGGTATGCTTATATGACCTTCTGTAAATCAGAAAAACATGGTACGTCGACGGAAAAATGCAAACAGTGCATGATGTCAGCAAAATCGCTCTTCATAGAGTTTGCAGTTTCAATGAAACAAACAATTTTTGAGGCCCTTCTCAAATGTTAGTATAAATTAAAGCCATTCCTAGTTACCTGAAGCTTTTTTGTTGTTTTCTAGTTGTTTTGTAGCTAGCAGAAGTTATGTACCAGAGATGAGGTACTAATTTTAGAGGTCATGTTAGGTATCAAGTTTGGGGTCAGATGTGACTGAAATACGTAAAATATAATCACGTACAGTTGGATTCTGTTAATTCGATCTCACTAATTCCGATTTCCTGTTATTTTGATCTCAAAACTATTTCCCTTGGATTTGCCCCTCAGTCATTTAGACCATCTACTATCGGCTATTTCGAACTTTTGTTCGTTTCGCCTTAGAGTTCGAAATAGCGGGCTTATTCAACTGTCGTTTGTGTTCTGAAATAGTTAATAGGGGTTAAGGACTAAAAGCTACTAAAATTGTTTACAGAAACCCTCTGAACTAATTTAATTGAGTAATTTTGCCTTTTTATGGCCATAATGGGCATATTAGCTAGGCCTTCGATTTCCATAAAGATGCAAAAAAGACAAATAAAAATGAACGTGGCCAATATCCAGGTAACCAATATCACAGCTGGCCCAACTGAATACCTTGAAGTTTCGATAGTAATTACTGTTTCGGAGTCTTTTTCTTCCAACTCTTTTTTTTTAGATTTTTCTTTTTTGAATAACAGACGTGAGTAAAAGCTAAGAAGTCCCTCACAACCACACGCTTCACTGAAGCGGCGATCGTTTGATTTTTTTAAAACACTTTTAGTCGTGTGATAAATCTCTTATGGACCAAACACTTTATTTAACACTCAGGTTCATTGTGTGAAAATATTGGCCCTTGTTGTTTTCGTTTGTTTTTGTGTGCTTTTGTTTTGTATCTTTGAACGGACACGGTAAGCACTGAGGAGACCTCGACCTAATTTCATTACAGTACATGTGTGCAACTTGTCCTCCGACCGGCGGTCAATTAAAAAAAAAAGAAAACTCACCTTCATGAGAGGCAGTAGCCCTCGTGGATGCAAAGGGCTGGGCCTATGGACCCCTCACGCATTATCAATCAAGAGAAGAAATCAACTACCCTCTCTTTGAAGATTGCCAGTCATTTAAACAAAACTTAAACTTGGTTGCCTCTGTCAGCAATTCAACAACCATCCTTCTAACAAAACACAGAGTAGGTCAGAGTGTTGCTAAAACTCGTGACATTCAAACGACCATGAGGCGACGGTCAAAAGAGTGGTAGGACACGTGCGCGTGACGGTTTTGGCGCACGCACTGCGTGACAGGCCCGTGAAGTACGCAGCTGGGCCGTACGTGACGGTTTGCTAAACTTCTCCAGTTCTGTTTTTTTTGTTACAAATCAGAGAAACGCCCAGAATCAGGCCAACACTTTACATGCTGTCAAGCTACTATACCTTGCAGCCGAAACAGACATGTTTGCCTGTTCCCTTGCGGTAGCACATAATGGAAGCCGGACTTCTATGAAATCGGAGACACTAACACTGTGCTTCTCTCCATTGGGTAACTTGCGATAGAACATCATCCCAACCAGTGGGATGGAGTGGAGGAGGATGACTACGGAAATTAAGGTGGTTAGGTGGCCCCAGGTTCGAACGCGGAATTGACCATTTTTCCAGTTAAATTTTCCTTGCTCTCTTTAGCTAGTAGGTTATTTATTTCCATAAAACTGCATTTATTGCTTCAAATCGATGACGTCACTACATGACATATCTGAGCCTGCGGCAAAACGGCAAAGCATTTCCGATAGAAGTCTGGGCACAACTGGTAGAATCAAGATGGCTTCCGTAGCAAGAGCGTACATTCTCAACAAGAAAAGGTGAGTAACTTAACTGAAACCTTTGGCTTACCTAGTTATTCTGTTAAAATTTTATACTATACAACTTAAATCTTAATCCTTGCTATTTTTTCGTTTTCTTAGACAAGAACAGGCTGGAAATCAACGATGCCAAAAGTGTCTTCAAATAGGTCACTGGACTTATGAATGCAACAACAAACGAAAATACTTGCAAAGGGATTCACGGACGGCAGTCATTAAGAAGAAAATAAAGTTGATGAAGTCTGCCAGTGAGAACACTGATACAACTAACAGGTGAGTTTAAAATTCACCAGTTTTCAGCAAAGATCGCGCCTTCAAATATATTCAGTAATATATGTCCTTGATGTATTACAAATCGAACTTTCAGTTTGGAATGTGCTTTCTCCTTTAGTAAATTAAAAGGAAGCTGAACTTTAGGTTTTATTTTTACAATAACTGCAGAAATTTTTCGCAAACTCATTGGCTAATTTTTATTGTCATTAAGCAGAGACACATAAATTTGTAATTTATTCGATGTTGATATTGCAAAAAAAAAACAAAAAAACAAATCGACATCAGTTTTTCATGCGTCTGTCCTGTTATTGACAATGAATGTCAACATAACATTGTCAAAGTAGTCTACAGATCCACTAGCTATTGCCTTGTGGATACTTTGACAATGTTATGATGTTAATACCACAGCGTCACAGATTTGATGATGAGTCCTTTAGATTATTGTTGGATGTGATCCTGTTGTTAATAAATGAAAATTTGATACGTTATTCTTAGTGAGGCTCTTGACAAGGAGAAAAAGACGTCAGAGAAAAGGTATTGTGAATTGTATTTTCTTTATTAGATACACAGACATCAGAACTCATTTCAAGCTTGACATTGCAGAGCCTGTGTTTATGGTATTTTCTCGATAAGTAAACGATGGGTCATGAATAAATTCCAGTTCTCCCAGGCAGATTTGTATTTCAGGCCCCAAAGATTTCATTTTCGAACGATGAGGGAAGTTTTGTTAGATAATTATTGCATTCAAAGAGATGTCAGCATTTGAATAAATGTGCAGGTTTCACATTATTAACTTATCGTAAATCACTGTACTTTTTTTTTTCTATAGTTTACTTAAAGATGATTTCCAGTCTGTACTGCGCACTCTTGAGAGTTTGTTTGCGTTTTTTTATTTTGTTTCATGTATATATAGCATCACAAAATGTAAACATTTTTCAACTACTTACATGAAGTAAATTCAAAGTTTTAAAACAACCACCATTATGGATGCTGAGCTTTTTGCTTGGTTCTTTCTCATATCACTTGATGAAACAACTTTGCAGCTGTAAAAATCAATGAAGCTGTTGGAAAAAGAATTTGGAAAGCCTCAAAGATTTGTTATGTGGTTTGTAATGAATAACATAGATTCACATTCCATCGAGTGAGGACTTGTAATTTTTATAAACATTAGGCTGCTGAGACTGTACAGTACGGACTGGAAATCATCTATAAGAAATAGAAACCATGTTACGTGTTTCTATAGAGTTATAGAGAAGCACGAGCGGAAGATTGGGAGAACGAGAAATGCTGTGGGAATACGAGCTGACAGGCGAGTGTTTCTACATCGTTTTTCAGAAAGAAAACAACTTGTTTACTTTGATCATCAAAATGTAAATAATATTTTTCTTTGTTTGCATCATCACTATGCTAGTCCTGTGTTTCAGTCGAGTCATAGAAACAGGATTTTAAACCAATCAGTGCGCATATCTTTGGGCTTTTTTCTAAACCTCATTATTGTTATTATTAAAAGCAGCAGTGATGAAAGTGATGAATCTGATTCTGATTCTGATGAGTCTTCAACATCCGATGACAGTGACTCGTCCGATGACAGCAGCAGTTCTTCCAGTGGCAGCAGCAGCTCCAATAGTAGCAGCAGCTCAGAGGAGTCAGATAGTGACAACAAACGCAAGTCAAAGAAACGCTGATAACTGGAAAGAAACATTTGACGGGTTGAAGAAGTGGCGTCAAATTAGAATTTGGAAGTATGGTTACATCTGAACCACAATGAACCTACTGAAGGAACTTATGGTGACATAATGTTCTTGTTCACTGCTGCATGCTACAAATTGAATTGCTTGTGGAACTGGTGGTCTTGAGGAATCCTTGCAAAGCAAGAAAATCTTGCAAAATTGCCCAACGTGTACTGTGGATGCCATTACTGTTCATGTTAACTCCAATCAGGGACTGTTTCTGCAACTGTTTTTTTTTTCAATATGACTATTAGAAGGATTACCGTAACCTTTTAATTCCCTATCGTACTTGACATGAGAAGAACGTTGTGTTGAGTGGTATCCAGTCTTTTTATCAGACTCCTTGTTTTATTCTAGCAGATGACTGAAAGGATGTGCAAAAACGTAGGACAGTCCTAAGCTTTTTTTTTTAGTGAGATCTAGAGACTACATACAATGTGCTGTTCCAGAAAATATACCACCTCATGGACGGTTTTTTGGGTATTACCCTCCCCCCTGGAATTCCGGTTCAGCTTCATATTTTCTTTTAAAATCTTGCTTTTTGAGTTCCCCCTCCCCCATTCCGTCAGAATTGCCAAAGACCTTCCATGAGATGAGAAAGTAACGATATTGGCCGTGTTTATACTAAAGACGCATTATCCGTCTGGACGAACTTGGGCAAACATTTATAGTTCGTCTGATTATTCGTCTCTAGTATAAAGACGGTCATGAGACGTATTATGCGTTTAGATAAACTCTCTCTCCTAGTGCGTCCTTCAAGACGAATTTTGAAGTATAGTTCGTCTAGATGCATAATACGTCTTGTGCCCGTCTTTATACTATAGAAGAATAACTAGACGAACTACAAATGTTTGCCCAAGTTCGTCCAGACGGATAATGCGTCTTTAGTATAAAAACGGCGAGGACGTATTATCCTTCTGGACGGATAATGCGTCCTCTAGTATGAAAACGGCCATTTTCAGGGGTTATGGAATAGGCTTCAGCCAACATGGTACTGTTGTAAATTGGAGACCTTTGTTGTTCTAAACTAAGCCTTTTCGCTGAAGTTTCAAAATGAAAAAGAATCTTTGTCACATATTTTCATTATCAAACTTTCTACATTACAGTTTTCAATTTCCATTTTAACCAATTCTGTTGCACTTTAGAGTTGCATATCTAGGTTCTGTTCTTAGCCGCTTTGTTTTGGTGGTCTGTTGTAACATAATACTTCTGATGTCATGAGACTGATCCACTGTACTTGGAGCTTCCTACTGCGTGAGATATTTTAGAGGAGCTCAGTCACGGTATTTTGGCCACGTACAAAATTTTCTCTAAATTGAAGTAAACCTGAAAATAGTAGTTTACTAAGATAAATAAAGGAACAAGGATGGTTAGGGATGGAGAAGACTAACACGGATTACAAACGAAGAACTTGAAAAATTTAGGCTGAACTTTTTAAGATGCGCAAACCGTGACATAGCTCCTTTATAATTACAATTTTGAAAGAAAGCCTTCAGAGTCAGTGACTGAGTGTACTGAGCATGCTCATACCATGACTTGTTTACTAAGTAAAAGTTCCGGTGAACAGTGTTTCTATTAACTGCGTTGGTATGAAGATGTGCACTACGTATTGCCTAGTACTAGGCCTTGATATTTCGCCTCAGTCAATCCTTTTCGGGTCACGTGGTCCGAGGCGAAAAGTTCCGTTCGTCTTGAATACGTCTCTGAAATCAATTGACCGTGAAGGCCAGCCGGGAGAAAGCCGTACAGGGACTGGGCAACACTGCGTACATACAGGGTCATCCGGGTGTTTTTTATATTTTAAATTTCGTTTTCCGTCTTTTCCAGCCGGAGATACTGTACGATTACGCCTAGCTATATAGCCAATCAACTTCACACTTACTAAGCTCTTATTTCATGTGAAGTATATTCCTGAAACTCGCGTTCAATGAGGAGCAAAACGCACTTGCGTTACAGTTTCCAAAACGTAGAAAGCGCGCGGTTAGGAACCCTGATTGGGGTGAGCTCGCGCGGTAGATTCCTTGTGACGTGGTAGTCATTGTTACGTCGTTTTCCATAGTTAAACTTTTTTCTTGTTGCAAGAAGCCTGCATTTGTGAATTATAAAGAGAAAAATAAGCCGTTTAAAAACCTGTGGAAGAATTCCAGATATTATGATGTCACTTGATCACGAATCTGCTTCGGAAGAAATGTGGGAGCAACATGATTTTGACCAGTCGTCAGGGAGCGGTCTTACTTTGGAAGATAACCTTTATAAAAGTGGAGAGCTAAGCTTTGATTCCTTACCCCAAGAAATGGAAGAAATTAGCGACGAATCTGCTGGCCACAACCACGTGGAAAATGAATTTACCATGTACAGTCAGTTGACGTTGTTACAAGACACTTTCAAAACTGTTGGTGGAGACCTCGAGGAAATCAAGACCCTGATGTTCAAACTACGAGATGTACTGAAAACGGACGCAGAACAAGAACTTGATTTGAACAAACAAAGACATTGCTGTTCTGGGGAAAGCTCCAACGACATATCAGTGATAGAAGTAGACGAGGGTACCTCGCACGAACTTGAAGATGAAAAAAATTGTCCCACGAGAGAAAGTTCGGCTGAGTCATTGGACGATAGTAAATATTCTACGCTCATAACAGATATAGAAGTCTTGAAAAACAAACTTGTGTCACTCAAGAGAAATCTAGCAGAATAATGAAGGTTCTTGAGTCTTATTTTTGAAATACTAAACTTGTACCTGTTTCTCCAATATGAAAGAATTGTTTTTTTTTATTTTTCTATTTTTGACAATAAAATTAAAATTAAAATCGAAAAAATTTCCTTCTGTTTTGGCTTGATTTTAAAAGCTAAGAACAATGATTATAGGTAGAAGGTAGAAATATTTTTATTTTCTACGTTATTGTAAATCAAGACCGCGGTCCTGTTCCTCATCTTCCTTTGTTACTAAATTCTCCTTGCAATATTCTCTGGCACCGTCAAAGAATCAAGAAGTCAGACAAATTTAGCAAATCACGAATGATCATGGCCTGTTGTCTGTTGAGGCACAAAACCTGGCGGGAAGTCTCTAGGTCTGGTGCAAGGTTATCTACTGATTCAGAGTCTCCCCCCTCTCAGGAACTTACAGCAATTGATTCTGTTGTCCTTGAAAACGTTCGGAAACGTTCGTTTTTGTGCTGAACTACCTACTGTAGCTGGGCTCATTTTCATGTTAAAATTGCTCTGTTTCTGCGGTTGGAAGGAATACTAGCTAAGATACTTTGCGTTTGTTGTGCTCGTTACTGTAAAATTAGGATTTCCGATTGGGCAACGTACGATTATCCCCTCAGTCGTAGAGGGGGTGAAGAAGAAATTGATGCTCTCTTATCCTCCAAGTCCTTCTTCACTGAAATCGAGACTTAAAACTCTGGTTTTCCCTGCCGGCCGATTCAATTTTGATATCATTTTGAAAATCATGGGAAAAAACAAAACAGCGACAGTTTTGTGTTTTGTATTACGTAATTTGCCAGAAATAGACCTTTTTGTTGTTTTACAGCAGTGAAGTCGTAAGTCAAATAATTTCATATCCGCAAAAAAATGACCAAAATTAGCTGCTGTAAAACTATTTCCCTGTGGGAAGTAAATACCAGCTTGAAGAAATTTACAGAAAGGTCCATGCTGATGAAACGGACTTTGCATACACTGCATCGCGTGTGATTGGCTTACAATTGCGTTGTTGTCAATCAACCTGTCGATTGTCGTGCACCGTGTTGAATTCAAGATGGCGGAAGGCGGATGATGCTTACATGAGTAGTAACAGTTGTCCCGGTGAACAAGTACCTTATGGGGCTTTTGGAACTACCATTTTGTCATGAGCTTACTAAAGAAACTTGCGTCTTTGTCCCCTCTTCAATCACCGAGCTCAGACGCTGACAAGAAGCAGTTAGACGATGGTTTTGTGGAAGGGGCCTCAGATGACCTGAGACTAGTTGACGTACATTGGAATAACGCAAAGGCCATAATAGCTCTGGACGAGAAAACTATTGGACACCATGAGCGATGCAATATTTTAGTGTCTTATTTAAATGAAATTGTTTCTGTTTTAGTCGACGAAAAGGACGGCGATCCGGGACCGTGTTTACAATACGTTCTGGACGAACATGTTTTTCAAAGGGTCTTCACCTGGAGCGCGTCGAACAAAACTTACGTCAAAGACATGAAGAGGGAACAGCTTAGGTTATTTAGGAACCTCATAGAAAAAGGCAGAGCGCCTTTGCTTATTTACGAGCAAGTTTGGAAACCTTTGCTTTATCTTTTGCACTCCTGCGTCAACAGCATCTCTTCAGATATGGAGGAACATTTCGTGGCTGTCCTGAAAGGCCTTTGCGTGAGTGTGAACCGGGATATTGCCCTGCTAGATCTGTTCTTCTTGGATAATCATCATCACACCCAGATTGCCAAACTATCAGTGTTTTCACTGCTCATTCCTTTTGTCCACCGAGAGGGAAATGTGGGAATCTGGGCTCGCGATGCAATGTTGCTATGCATGGCACTTTCATCTGTCGACACTAGACTGGGCACGTACATCGCCGAAGAGACAGACTTTTGTCCCGTAAGTAATATTTTTGTTTTACCACATCGTTTATAGGTATTGTAATATAATGAAATGTTTTCAGCTGCTGTAATCCTTATGTCACGGTAGATATCTTTCAAACTTTGGCGCGACATTATTATCGTTTTGACCATGTCAGCTTTGTTTATTTTTATTGACTTGGCCTTCAGATGGTTTACATTTCGGTTTTAAAGAATTTGTTCAAGCTAAATGTAGTCTTTCCCTTTCATATTTGGTTACAATTACTTCCAGACGTTGTTCACTGAAACAAAGACTATATTTCATGCAGAAAATTCAGGTTGTCTAGTAACTAATACTCCCTACAGTCAGCAGGGAGTCGATGCAAGGTTGCAACTTGGAAGGAGCATTGAATGTTTTATTATTTGATCGTGATCTTTTATATTTTTTTTGTTGACGTTTCTTGAGGTCATGGTGTCGTGTTTGCCGAGTAATTTCATCTCGAATTCGTTCCTCACTGTTAAGTCTGTACATTTGAAATTCTTGGCAATTTTTGATGCCCCCAATCGCGATGTATGCAAATTTTTGGATTTAACATCGAATTTGAATTTACTACTATTGAGTCATAGTGGCGTTGACAGCTGGTAAAAATAAATGAAAGAAGTGCCAAAATAAATGAGAGAAGTGTCGTGTAGCTGGAAGGTGAACCATAGAGTGGATTTTTTGTGGTTCTTTTATCTTGTCTCTCAAGTAGTTTATAGAAAAAGAAAACTCTTATTCATGTTTTGCCTATCAAGGGCTTTTATGAATACTATTTGGTGACAGTGTAGCAAGAGCAGTTAGATTCACCTGACTGACATTTTCATTTTGCATTAAAATCCAGCTTGAGATAGCCTTACGACAATTTTTTGTCATTCAAATATACAAATATTGTATCTGGGCTGCATTTCCTGAACAAGCAACTGCCGTGGTTTTGATCAGGACTGTGCACACCCAATGGCTGTGATTCCATCCACTGTTTAAACATTAGAGCACTTTTTCCATGTTTACATAGCCTCATCTAGACACAGCAAGGTTTCAGAGAATTTGAGACAGTGATATGCAAACCCGAGATGCAGTCAGGTAACTTCTGAGAAATATTCTCCCAACCCCCCAAGTGTTTAGATGAGTTTCTGTCAACATGACAGAGCCTTATCTAACCACTCTAGTCATTGCTTTTATAGAATATTTCTCAAGAATATGCACGAATCTAAAATGTTACAACCGTGTTTGCATACTCTCATCTAGACACACCTATCAACCAATAAGTACGTGTGTAGTATCTCAGTTCTTTTATAATGCCTGTTATTATATGGCTGTGTCTCACAAGGACTGGGAACTACCAAATTCACGAATTTGATTGGCTGAAATCGATATTGACCACGGTCTACATTTTCCCATCTAGACTGACATCTAGACCGGTTTCATTTTACGTTGAAAAAGTAGCAAACTAAAATACAAAAATGTTCCCCATTTCCTTTTATTTTCTTCTCAATCATTTATGGAAGTGCCAAAAAGCCTGATGACAAAAAAAAAAAGTGAAGGGGATGAGCAAATTTCGGCACGTTTAAGTTAAGCTCATCGCCGTTCGCAAGCAAAATGTTAGCAAACCAGGTACATTAAACGAATTAAAGTTTTCTTCTTTGCCATATAATAAACATCTTATTAACCGAGCTAAGTCGGTCTGTATGGAAGAATCTTGACCTTGGTCTTGTGTACAGACCTCACTGCGTTCGGTCTGTACTCACGACCTCGGTCAAGATTCTCCCATACAGACATCCAGCTCAGTTAATAAGAACTAAATATTAAAACTTTTCCACATGGGAGGATCAGCTTTAAGATTTCAACTGGTTGAAATCTGCAGTGTTGCTAATGTATATTGTTCCCATTTTGTAACATTTCAGGTGTTGGCAACAGGACTAAGTGCGTTGTATTCTGATCTGCCAACCTCTCTGGATATACCATCAGAGGACTGGTATTCCTTGGAGAGGGGACTCTGGGCAACATTTCCTGAACTGGTGTCCTTTCTGACATCACTGGAGTTCTGTAACAATGTTGTTCAGGTACGTAACTCTGTCATGGGATCCAGAAATTCAGAAACAGTGGGCGATTTGTAGAAGTTGCTGCAATCGCTTGAAAGTGGGAAATAGGGATACGCCCTCCTTTGGAAAGGGTTAAAATCTACATTCTCCCAGAGATTCTCTTCCTTGAAGTAAAAGAATTAACTTACTTAAGCTTATTTCAAACTTATTACTGTAAACTGCTGCTTAAAAGCTGTGGGCTTATACAACTCCCTTAGGGTTTTTGGATGGGCTTATATCTTGGGGGGGGGGGGGGGGGGGAGTGGGCATTTATAACCGGAAGTAATAATTTGTTTACCAATAAGTTGATTGGCCTATAACTGGGGGGTGGGAGCTTATAAATGAAGGGCTTATAAGCTGCTGTTTGATGTAGGCGACCTTGCCCTATTGGGTTTCATATATTGAGTTTTGTAGGGCTTGGATGTTTTACTTACTGGCTGTGTAAGAACATACAGTTTGCTTTGAGTGTCATTCCTGCTTGCAATATGCTTTTGCTCCCTCACCTCCCTCCCTTTAGCTGGATACCTGCGTGTTCTGCTTGAGGCTCATATCTCGCTCAGCTCCGCCACTCTGTAGGCATCTTTCCCAAGCTCGTCAGTTAGCAATGAATTTACATGTAACTGTATTTTAACTCGGTCAGTGTTACACTCCACTTCATCATAATTCAGATTGCCCATCCTCAAGTTCAGTTCAAGCTGCTGGATCTTATCTATCACGGATTTCTTGTGTCAGTTATGGCATCATCACTAAGTCAGGTAGGTAATGTGCAGATCTCTGGTTCAGTCATTTTTATTTTTGGAAATCAGAAAATGAAAAAGAAAAACATTTGCAGTTCAGTTTTGGTTTTTCATTGCTGAAAAAGAAAATGTCAATTTGTTTTTCACTCTTCGGGAAATGTTGCCAAAAAAGCAATGGAACACAGAAATAAGCATTAGTTGAACACCCAACTAGTAACCTAGAGGTCATGGGTTTGACTCCTGTTGGTGGCTCAAATTTTTCTCTTTCCTATGCTCTTGACATACATACATGTATGAACATTTTTTTGTCATTAATTTTATTCAATCACTGAACTTAAAATATATACCATCTTTCATTATCTATCAGAATGTGACTTTATTTTTCTTCTGTGCAGAGCTCCACTGAAGCCTTAATTGCTGCCACGTCCTACCTGGATCTTTTCCTACGCAGCATTACTGATGCTAACTTGATGAAAGTGTTTCTGGAGTTCATTATGGTGGAGCGATCAGATGGCACTCCCATTCTGGACTTGCTTGTGTCAAGAATCTCACATGAATCACAGGTAAGTAGTCTGGGAAACGGTGTGGTTCAAATTGTTAATGTTTTGGTTCAAAGGTTGTGAATGAAGTATGGGTTATTAACCAAGTGTGAGGTAAAGATGGCTGGATATTGGCCAAGTTCTTTTTCTGTGTGTTTAAAGACAGAAGTGAGGTCCATAAACTTGCAAAAAAACAGAATGAGGCCAATATCTAGCCATCTTGACAGAACAAGCTTGGTCAATAAAAGATTTATTATATGACTTTCTTGCGGGGCACAGCAGGTAATCTGGAGCAGGCAAGATAGCACCATCTTTCCTGCTTGGGTAGCGTATTGCAACAAAGCATTTGGTTCATCTTGCCTGCTCATGGAGCTACCCATATAATAATGCTACGTACTAGGACAAGTCTGGGGCAGATGTTGGTCAGGGACTCAGGTTGGGTAACCCCAGGCTCCTATTCTTGAGTTGTTTCTTACAAGATGAGTTCAAATATGGGAACTGCTTTTACTGAGAATCTTTTCTTTTGCCACCCTAAAATTGTTGTCTGTTGTTGATTTTTAAAGAAACTGTTATGCTGTGTTGAGAGACACTTGTTGTACCACTTGCTGTGTAAGTTGTAGTACATTTAAGGCTGGTTTTCACTAGCAATGGAGCTGGAGTCGGAGTTGTGAGAGCACTTATGACCTAGTGAAAATCAAAAATCAAAGTTGTAAGCTGAGTTACAAGGTTGATGAAATCAGAGTCAAAAAACAAGAATGTTTCCATTTTCTTCTGCCACTCTGTCACTTGTCATCCAATGAAAACTAGACTGTCAGAGTTGGAAGCAGACGTGGAATGACCAACCAATCACAATGCTATAAATTTCCAATGCTAACTCCAACAACTTAGAGCAGAATTCATGTTCTTAGCATGCATTTTTCATGGAGTATGCACCAAAGAGAAGGTTAATCGCATGCCAAAAGGTGAAGCTCCTGGAAGGAATGGGGGGGGGGGGGTATGCCACTCTCAGGAAACTTATATTCTAAGGGCCTCAGAAATATCATTCCCCATGTTTTCCAGAGAATAGTCTTATAAATCAAAAGATGGAAATCGTTGAGTATTTAGTAAATCACGTTGTTTAGATGTGAACCTTAATGATGACAATTGATTATTGATAGCAGATTTAACAGGATAGACTGGAGACTGACAAACAAGCCAATTCAATAATTAAAGATACTTTTTGCCCATAAACTTTTGATCAAAATAAATTTGGTAAACCAAAGACATGCAAAAATTAACTAAAGGTTTATTGCCCGATGTTCGGTGTCGTCAAGAAATATTTTATTCCAGAGGTGTGCATGTACACGTGTATGCGCTTACATTGTCGCTATACCCCTGGAATCGGTATCCTGATTCTGACTCCATTGCTGTTGATGTTCACTAGATCACATCGCTCTGTGCTTTTTGTTAGTTCCCAATGCATCGCTAGTGAAAACCAGCCCTTATTATGTTTGATCTTATGATGTCTCCTTTTTGTATTGCTGTTTTAGCTTGCTGTTGTGTCACTGGGTTTGTTTTACACTCTTCTGGATCTGAATTGTGAGGACATCTTGTATAGCTTGGTGCTCAAGTGAGTTATTTACAGGACTAGGAAATGTAGCATGCCATTTTATTGAAATCTTATCATCACACTTTTCCTGAGTAACAAAAAAGCAATTGCAGCACATGTCAAATGCCTTCCCTTTTTAACCTCAACCATTAAACTTGTCTCAAATTAATTTTAATATTGACAATTGTACCTTTTGTTCTCCATCACCAAATTCGTCCGAATGAAAAATATTTCGTTCTAAATAAGGCTAAAACGAAAAACAAAAGTTGAAAAAGAGAAACAAAGCAAAGCAAGTTATAGTTCGTAGTTAGGAAGTGTAAGAAACTGGTGTTCAAGGAATACACAGAAAATAGCAAACATGCAAAATTCCGTCCTCAAACGAAAGAAAGTTCATTTGTTTATGGGCCAACTACTCCCTAGGAGAGGGGCAAGTGGCTGTAAAATTTGGCAAATTCTTAAAGTGATTTTGATAGAGAGAGTTATAAATGAACAATCTTTAACAAAAGTGTTGACTGCACAAGTGCAATACCATGACTTTTTCTTGTATCTGAATTAACTAGAGTGTATAGAATGTCTAGCTTTCTTTCCTTGACCCCATGCCATCAATCAAATCCACAGATACCTCCTTCCTTGTAATCATATTCTAAGCAGCCAGAAGAGAACTATCAAGGAGGTGGATCTTTACAGCAAAAGCGCTTTCAAATTTCTGTCGCTTATTCCCGCTTGCTGCTCCAGTGAATCCTCTTCGCTTTCCTCTTCCACCGAGAATTTAAACGCTAGCGCCAACACCCCAATGAAGATTGACCTGCAGACATCCAGCGAGTTGGTGTTTTATCGGTCACCGCTCCTGAGCGATCTTTATGCCGACGTCTGTGCGGATTACATGGAGTACCTCGCGGACGCGCGTGGCTTATTAAAAGCTTGCCAGATGAAGTGCACGTGTTGGTCCGCTCCCTACGACGGACAAAACCCAGTCCCACCGGACCCCTCCTCGGTAGAACGTGAACGGTCGCTCTCCAACTTGTCAGCACCCGTTACCAATGGCGACATTCCCAACCGGAGATCCCTTGGGCCAGAGGATGGTCGCGCTCCGGTAAAGCGATCCAAATCAGCGACGGAGTATGAACAGAAGCAGAGTAAACCTGATTTAGGACCGTTTTTAGTGACGCTGTTTCAAAAAATCGAGCGAATGCCGCAGAACTCTTTTTATGTGAACTTGATTCTGACCGGGGTAGTGTCGAGGCTGGCGTTGTATCCTCAACCGCTTCTACGTTCCTTCCTTCTCAATTATAACATGGTTCTTAAGCCAGGAGTACGCTCGTTGTTTCAGGTAAGTAACCTGTGTCTCAGTTGTTTGTTTTGATTGAAATGTTTCCTGTTGGTGTTTCACATTCTTCTCTATGTTGTTACGCTTACTGAGAAAAGAAACCTGAAAGTTGTTGTTTTTTTTAAAAAACGAACTGTCCCATTGAGGTTGATTTTATCATTTTTTTTTGCTTAGAATTACATTCTTATGAACTTAAGGTAATTCCTCTGAAATAAAAGTGACAATAGATTTTTGTTCAAACTTTGTCCACTGAATATTTGTCATATGATAACTTCAATTTTGAAATAAAAAAGGGGGGTGCCCATGCTCATTAAGGAGCAGTGAGGCGTTGAAAATGCCCCATTTTGGCATTATTTAATGCTTATGATAAAAACGCATTCCCAGTAATTGTAAAATCTTTGCGAGCCCAGACTCATAAGAACACGCATTAAACTACAGTCAGTACATTGTGTCAGACACAAATAAACATTTTAAGTTTGATTCAGACAGAAAGCTAAATCCTTGATGAAAAATTTGAACCAAATTTCTTGACGTGGTTACCGACTGCCAAATAGAAAAGACCACAGTGTATCTGCTATTTTTCTTATTTATTCAATTTTCAGCAATAGAAATTAGATTGGTCTTTTCTCACGCAAAGCTTATGATTAGTTGATTACAATGACTGGAAAAAAGATTGCGGTGCCCGTGCTCGTTGGTGAGCTAGAGCCATTTTTCAACTGACAGAGCTCAATATCAAGGCAAATCCGTCATGTTTTCAATGTGCGCGTGCACGAGCGCGCGCTAATGACGCCATAAATTATGCGCAGTAAGGATGCGCAATGCAAATGTGATGAATGACCTTAAGCTTTGCGTTACGCACAGGGCACGTTGCAAGAGGGAGACTGGCTTAAGAAGCCATAACCTCCTTCGCAGACGCTCTTTGGGTTCGTCACACATTCTTTCTTCTCCACGAACATCCTCTGAAAAAACCCCAGCACATTTCTTTCCCTTTGTTTGTAAAGAAGAAGGTTACGTGACGAGCCCAAAGAACATCTGTGATGTATGTAAAGAGGCTAAATAAGCCAGGGCATTATTCCTGCTGACATGTCGCTGTATGGGATGCTCATAGTACTCCGACTTGTTTATTCTCGAGAGTAAAGTGGGCACTGTCAGCAAGAGAAGTGAACAACAAAGTGACCTTTACTTGCAGTCTAACGCACTAACCATATGAGCTACCCGCATTGATTTTCAAGTCAAAAAATTATTCTCAGATAGAATTTATCACCGGACTCCGCACTGAATCTAACTTATTTTATTATTCTTCACTCAGATCCTGAGCTCAGTGAAAATCAAGGTAGAGAACATTCTGGATCAAGTCGACGGACTCGACAAGTTATTGCGTCGAGCAAGAAAGAACTTGATTCTCCGCGAGGAAAAGAGCCGTGTAAGTATACAAAGCGTTGTTGCAGACGTGCAACAACCGCAGAAAATAGCCAAACACTCCGAGCCGCGAAGCCCCACCACGGCTCACAAGCTGCTGCGACAAAAAACGGATTCCTCGCTCTTGAGTAGCGTTCGCTTGCTTCAAGACGGGCCTGCCCCCAAAAGTTTTGTCAAGGGGGGTGCTATTCTGCGCAAACAGTCTCTTGACCCTCCCATGAGTCCGAAATTGGTCAAAGCCAGTCAAGAGAGACGAGGTAGTAACGCTAGTGCGAGCACGAGCTCAAGTTTGTCGCTGAGTGAGTCGTGGGAGAGTTTGAACTCGCTAAGCCCGAAGTTCGGAAGCACCGCCGATGTAAGCGCGGAGAACTTCCCGAAACCGGGGACAATTAAAAAACTCGCCAGCCCCCAGAATTCGCCCAGAAAATCTTTGTCGAAGAACACGTTTAAGAGGAAAAACCCAAAGACTGCGAAAAACGCTGTTTACTGTATCGTGGTCTTGGAAGAATGGCTGAAGGAACTCGCCGCGATTTCCCAGGAACATGCTTTGTTGCTTGGCGCGGGAGATGAATGGCATGCCACTACCTTGTAACGCCTGGGGCTGTGTATCACCCCAGGGATATTACAATGGAAAAGCAACGGAGTAACAAGATGCTTTGTCGCCATTGGAAGAAAAGATATTCCCCCAATTAAACTAGTCTACGTAATAGTATCGAAAATATTATATTCTTGGGCTATTTCGAACAATTTTTTGGGAAATAGTGTTTTTTAATCAATAAGACCGAAATGTACCTTAGTCCCAGAGGTTTCCCTTCTTTCCTCTACAGTCAAGCGAAAGTTGAGCCTTCAAAAATGTCATCGTTTTGTCGCTTAAAAATGTATGCTTTAAGAGGAACGGAAACTTCATAGACGAAGGCACCGAAAGTTGTTCGGTGGAAAGAGATGCGACTCATTGTCTTGCGGAGATATATGTAGTTCCATAAATATAGTTGTTGACCATAGAGCGGTTTTCACTTGGGTATGAAAACTAATTCGCCCTTGCTTTGGTTTTGTATTACGACGTACGTTGATTGGCCAAAAAAATCTGGCGCCACTTTTTCATCCAATCAGAACTCGTTCGCACGCGTTTTCCCGCTCTTCGCCGCGGGTCCATGTATTTTCTTCGCGTTTTGATTGGTTTACTGGATTGTCTGCATCCTTTGTGATTGGCCAAAGTGATAACATCGATTTTGATTTCGATACTCGGTTGAAACCGCTCTGCTTAATTCAAGTAAAAATTTTCTCTTTTAGTCAATGATAGGTACCGTGATGGAAAATAGAAAAATTTTATAATAACGGGCCAAAATTAGTGTTTAAAAGAAATTTTATACCATCCAGAGTTTTTCTCTTTAATATTTAAAGAGAAGCTATCGATTAGAATGTTATTTTGTTATTGGTTAAAGTTTATATACTAGTTTATCATATGGCTGTGTCTCACAAGGACTGAGAACTACCGAATTCGCGAATCTGATTGGCTGAAATCGATATTGACCGCGGTCTAGATTTTCCCATCTAGACCGACATCTCGACCGATTACGTTTTGCCGTGAAAAAGTTGCAAACTAAATACAAAAATATTGACTATTTTCTTCCAAAATATTAGTTCCAGAAAATATACATATTATGGAAGTGCCAAGGCTGATGAGGAAAAAAAGTAAAGAGGACGAGCAAACTTTGGCAGAAGTAAGTTCAGCTCATCGCCGTTCGCAAGCAAAATGTCAGCTAGTACAAACCAGTTAACATTAAACGAATTAATTTTTTCTTGTTTGCCATAAAATAAACATCTTATCAACCGAGCTTAGTCGGTCTGTATGTGAGAATCTTGACCTCGGTTGTGTGCACAGACCTCACTGCGTTCGGTCTTTACTCCCGACCTCGGTCAAGATTCTCCCATACAGACCTCCAGTTCGGTTAATAAGAGCTAAGTATATAACTGTTTTGTAAATTCCAGTTCCAATCGAACGTGAACTGAGAAGCTATGTGTAGCTCTCGCTCGACAATAAATTCACTCCTGACTTATTGTCGTAAAAAGATGTTATTTTAAAGAATATATACATCTAAAGGCTGAATGGCTGTCCTGCTTAGTTTTCGTGGATTTGAAATGAGCTTGTACTTATTGCTACGGCGGTGTCGGTTTTGTATAGAGGGGGCAGTGTTACGATTGGCGGTAATTCATAGTGACAAACAGAAAAAAAATAGCGGTCACTTCTTTATTACGAACAAGAGCCGTGTTAGCTTCGACGCTCAACATCCTTTGTAATGCGAAAATACTTAACGTTAGTTTTACTTGTTTCAAGAACATCTGTCCCAAGGATTGGTTTGAACAAACACTTCCATTTAATACATATAGCAGGTGCCCAGCCTCTCCAAAGTATCTGGAGTGGGAAATTGTTTTAGCTGGTTGAGTTGTGTCAGGCGATCGAGTGGCACTGAAATCTCGTTTGTAATGGTGTACGAAATCGGTGCGTTTTCACCCTGAAATGCTCTGGGCACGGTTACCAAATCCGAATTTTCGACAAAACACCGACCGTTTCATATATGAAGAGAAATTCAGTCGATAGTCCAATTTGACGAGTTTGAGCTGTGTACCTCTAGGAAAAAACCCTGTTGAAATTTTTAAAAGCTTTCGTCCTTGTCTGTGGACTTCATCAATCGTTCTTTGGTGGCATGTGCCGGACATAATGAGTCTAATCTGCGATCATACCCTCCCTCTCCCTCCAATCTGATCGCAGGTTACGGTGAGCCCTAACCCCAGTTCTCGGCCGAATTCTGTTCCCCCAGGTAGTTAACAAAGCAGTTGAAAATGACTCTTATTATATGGCGAGCTCCGTGAGCGGGCAAGAATTACCAAATCCTGCGCTGTGATTGGCTACCCGGGCGGGCAAGATGGCGTATATCTCGCCGGCACGGGATTACGCGGTGTGTCCCGCCATACGAATTTCCCCGAATCCCATATAATGAAACTTTTATTGACCAAGCTTGTTCGGTCAAGGTGGCTGGATATCGCCCTCGTTCTATTTTTCGCGTTTATGGACCTTGACTCCATCAGTTTCGGCCATAAATATGCAAAAATAGAACTTGATTGGCCAATCTCCAGCCATCTATCCCTCGCATTTGTTTAACACATATTTGCGGCGAACTGCAAACGTCAAACCAAACTTTTGTTGTCTTTCTTTAGTCGTTTGCGCGCTAAAGTGAAAATATTTGTATTTTCTGCGAATAGGACAATTTTTCCTATATTTTATATTGTAAATTAGCTGCGATTTTTTCCCCGTTTGCCGTAAACCTCATTCTTGATCCCTGTAATATCCCCCCCCCCCCCCCCCGTCTGCGATATGGAGAGGTTTGTAGGTTTCGGAGATAAATGGCTCACGTTACACCTTTCTTAAATCATCCGTGGTCCAACAACAAGAATTCAGGGTCACTGTGTTGGGGCGTGACTGCTTCTTCTCTTGTGCTCCATAAACTCTACCGTTCTCATTGCGTCGCTATCATCGCAGAAAATCACTTGTGAGAAGCTGAACTTGCCATTCTCCATTTATCATTCGCTAAGACTAAAAAAATAATTGCTTGAATGTCTTGGTCAGTTTAATTGGTGTGAATAAAATATACGTGAATGGCCTGTTTATTTTGTTTTAAAGCGAACAAATGTGTTCAAGGATTTACGCCAGGCCAGACAGAAAGAAAAGTGGACTCGCAATATTGTTATAGATAATCTCACACATTAAAAGTATTATGTACAAAGAGACCGAATTACGAATATAAGATCTCGTGCGTCTTCTCTTCGAGAACAATGTGTAATCTTTTTCGTTCCATGCCCTGAAAATTGGAGGATACAATGGTAAGAAACTTGAACTAATACCGTAACAGAACAATCAAATACCAAAAGGAATTTTTCCCTTTAGAAGGTGCCTGTCGTGGGAATATCAATTTCTAAGCAACGTAAACAAAACACTACTCTATTTTATGACGTGAGCGTTAATAAAGAACTACATTTTCCTAGACCCTGATTGGACGTTAAATGCCAGGTGACAACAGTGGTCAAGAACAGTATAGTGGCATGCGATAGATAAACAACAATTCATTTTACAGTAGACTGTACGTGTTTTGCTTTCTTTCTAAAAATGGTTTTGTAAGGGCAATACAGTGATTCGTTTGGAGACTTAAATGGTCTTTATGTAACTAATGATCACACACTGTTATCCGCCCTCAAATCATGAATGAAACATGTCATGGTATGTTGGATAATTATTTTACCCCTGATATATTACATTCTAGTTCATTCTTTAGCACACGTTTTTCTTTATTATTATTTTCCTTCAAACTCCAAATATTATGTTAAAAATACTTTATTCCATTCTGACTCAAACACCGTATGACCCTTATATAGAAATTTAAATGGTCCTTCGAGTCGTTGAAGAAGTGAACGTCAATCTATTGTGTCACGTAATGACATAATGTCCAATAACATATAAAACCGTATATACAATGAGTAAATTCTGTCACCTTGAGAAAACACGGCGATTTACGTAATATCTTACAATACGATAAAAGACATCATACACAAGAACCTTCAATGCTGAAAAGGTAAGTACATCTTGAGTTTCGCGGAGTTAGAAATTGTCCTGTCAACTGTATCACTTTATAGCATATCCTACTAAGTGTGGAACCATGAGGTATGCTATCACCGGGAGTTGTTCAGGTGAGAACTTTTCATACCAGACACTCGCGAATCCAGAATTGTTAATGTAAGTCCAAGTTTCCCTGCTGCATGAACATCCATCGCTCAGGTATTTCCACTGGTTGTCGAATGTTCTCTGAAGAGAATTCCTCCACGTCTTCGGCTCATCTGAAATGGAAAGAATTTCTTAGAGGGTGTGGCTGGGGCTAAACTGATTGCTAAGGATTAGGCAAAATTTTCTGAACTGTCGGCTGAGTTCTGAAGCATTTTCTAACTGAAAATGCGTCCGCGCCACGCCGGAGAAATTTGAAAACGCAGCTTTATTTATCCGGTTTGGCCTACCGTCCACATTAATCCGTCACGAAAACGGAGCTTTTCGAAAACGCAGCTCAAACCGGAGGAATTTGAAAACGCCGGCTTATCGTTTTCGTGTGGACGGAAAACATTTTGAAAACGGAGCTTTTCGAAAACCATGTAGACGTAGTCGAGATATATACATGTGATTTCCCTGGCCTGACAAATCCAAAATGACCGGCGATTGTTGTGTTTTTAAGGTCTTCCCGCGTAGTGTGGACGGAAATCATTTTTATGCGTTTTCAGAGTGAAACCTCCGTTTTCAAACTCCTCCAGCGTAGTGTGGACGGGGCGTGAAAGGTGTAGATGGGGCTAAACTGATTGCTAAGGATTAGGCAAATTTTCTGAACTGTCAGCCGAGTAATGACGCATTTTCTAACTGATAACGGAGATATGAGATCGGCAAATACTGCTGATAGGTAAGAAATGTCTGAAATTTTCTCTGATAGCGAAGACTGGTAACTGAAATTCTACAAGACCCTCCTCTTGTGCTTCTTTTAAGGTTACTCCAGTAATCCTCATATAGGCAAGAACAGACTTTGCCACCGTGCCAATATTTGGAGTGATGCCGGTAGAGCATTTGGTTTTCTTTCGGTTTCACGGTAGTAACGAGAAAACCGCTGTATATAAGAAGTTCCAAGGCAGATTGCCTTTTGCTTGAACACAAGCGGCATGGCGTTTTAGATCAATGCAGACAGGACCGGACCTTGCTTAGTTAATATTCTGACATGTTGCCTTAATTCTGTCTCACAAAACAGACAACTTCCAGCTCAAATATTTTGACTTTTACTTTGGCACAATCAAAATCTTATAAGCTTCAAAAATTGTAATTGAAAGGCACGTCTAAGCAGGCAAAACGCAAAAACAAGGCAAAGGTAACGAACGTGGTGTTCAAATCGATTAAAACCGCCGTCTCACGCTCGCGTAATTTTAGATAAAAGAGCAGCGATAGAATTCAACACGAGACTCGAAAACGTGTTGAAAAACAACGGTGTTGTGTAGACTCTAACAGCCTGGAATTACTTATTTGTCTCTTAATAACTTGTAGAATAGGAATGACAGATATATTTGCACCACGGAAACCGGCCCAGGCAGCAGGAAATCTGCTAAAAGCCGGAATCGCAATTAAACGGAAATAACGTTGAGTTTTTCAGAGAAAAAGGGGAAGAGAAGTTGATACTCCTAAGTTGAAACGTTAACACTGAATGGTAATTCAGAATACGTGGTTTTAAAGCTCAGCAAGACTCGGCCAAGAGGAAATAACATTTTAATCTTAAAATTTAATTAAAATTAAATTTTAAGAAAACCAAAAAGAAACTGACTGCGTGTTTTTACAAACGAGTTTCAACAAATTCTACCTTTCGTAATAAGTTCAGTTCCCGGCACAAATATCCTCTTGAAGCTCGGCCAGACAAGAGTTGAGTAATTCAGGGAAGTTATGATAAAATGCAAGGAAGAACTTTCAGATTTCACAAAGGAAAGACATTTCAATACGTGTTCGATTTCATTCAGACAATAAATTTACAGCGAACGGCAAGAATTGCTATTGATTTTCTTTTCTTTTCTTTCGCAAGAATCCTTAAATCAATCCAGCAAAAAATAGTAAAAAAAAATCCTTTCCACGGCAGATATTAACATTCTTACTGTAGTGTAGACAGATGGCAAGAGTATAATTTCTGTCATTTGCCGTTTGACATCATTCTTAACTTCTGCTAAAATCTCGGTTGACTTAAGTCATCTAAAAATCTCTTCCACAAACGATAAGCCGTTGTTCAAAATATTCGATCACTTCTTTGAACGAGTGGAATGAAAACAGTCAGAATGATAACAGATTCAGCAGATAAACAGATTAACGAAACAAAACGATAAGATGTACAAGGAGTGCAGAAAGGTTGATCAGCATTGTTGTTTTTCAGTTGCCAGTAAACATAAGTGCATTTGGAATTTTCAGGTTGATCTACATGATTTCTCATTCACGCCCTTAGTTTAGCCCTTTTTTTTCGCGCCATGGACAATTTCAGAACAGTTTATTTATAAATCTGTTTAATTTCCGCAATTCGAAACGCACCTCACGCTGAAAAAGGAAAAACATTCGAAACTCGAAAGTGTTAACCTTAACCTTGTCTGAAAGAGCAACAAATCTTACGTAATCCTGTTGCACACGTAGACACGTTGGAGGCATCAGCTTCTATTTACGGGAGTTCTGCCTCCGAACGTCCGCTAGATATTTAAATTGGTTTAATTCAAACGTGAAAAAAATTCAGAACGCGTGGGACAATTTTTTTAGTCACGAGGGCTCGCACACGCGTTGGGTGCACGTCAAGGATCTTCAAGCGAGAGCAGATCTTACATAATATAAAAACTGAACTTTAGTTATAAAGATAATACATACCTGCTACATGCTCCAAGAAGTAGAAATAACCACCCTGAAAGAGTAAACAGAACAAGAGTGATTTCAAACGCGGTTCCTGCCCGTTCGTGGATATGATGTATCCAGAAAAGAATGCTAATTGTTCTAATTGTTATTTGTTATTTGTTAGGTAACTGCCGTTATGTTATTTTCATTCGTTCATTTTGGAATCACAAAGAAACGAAGTAAAAACAAACGGAAATGATATTCGTACGTAATTCTTGTTTTGTTGTGTCAATATTGAACGAAGGAAATGTCCTAAATTGTTTGCGCACATGGATGAGGTAAGCAGCCTAGCACCTGATCGGTGTTAAAATACAGCTGCCTTAATTAAGATAACTCAATAATTTTCATGACAATTTTCATAACAGTTTATTTCCCATGAAAGTTATTGAGAAGGTAAACGTTGTTAACTATCATTACGTCGCTTGCATCAGGGCGCTTAGGACTTTTACAAGATGTGATATGACACAACTTATATTGAAGAGGAAGATATAGCAACACCGGTGTCACAGTGATATGTGTATCCCCGTGATATGTGTATCCCCGCACACATATCATTAGTGATATGTGTATCCCCTCCAAAATGGCGACTAGTGATATGTGTATCCCCCACCCCCCTCCCCTCTACTTTAAATAGCAATATCCTCCTTGAAAGCGCTCTCGTCGTCCGGTCGCTCACTGAACGAACGACTAACCCAAACAGACTTAAAACACAAATCTCAATTTTTGTATTTGAACAAGCTTACGTATCTGCTGCTGGAATTGTGTTCTTGATCCTAACTGGTTTTCTGCGAACAGGAGATAATGAATTTAAAGTGGAACACCAAATGGATCTAGATATGTTTCAATTTGAGTTTCCCGGAACGGGATTTCTAGGACGATATTAATTGTGCGGTACATTCTCACCCCTCGAGTAACGCATATTCTCCACTGTTCATCGCCTTGTTTGCATCTGAATTATTCGTGGAGTGAAACACGTATCACTGCTTCGACCCGCTCTCCATAAAATGATTAGTGGCATTCGTGTATCCCCTGCACCCCCTTTTCAGTTCGACTTTTTGTAAGATATGTTAAGTCTCAAGCTGTATACATTGCTATACTGCGAATATTGCTAGCAAGTTTCATAATAATCGACGTTTACTCTTCGGCAGTTAGCCTAAATAACGGCTGTCTTCAGGGGATACACATATCACAGCGCCATGTAATAATTAGTGATACGTGTATCCCCTGCATGCGGTCGTGTACAACCGAGGTCAGTGAAACTCCAGTCCCAAGCTATGAATAAATGCCGGGTGTGAATATTTCTAGCAAGCCAGTTTTGACAACGCAAATGTAATGGGCATTTTTCTTCTTGGGTAGAAAGCCAATATAACAGCTGTGTCCATGGGGATACACATATCACTAGTTCATGAAATAATCAGTGATATGTGTATCCCTTATTATCCCGTGCACGCGTGCACGTGTTTTTAGTGGAATTATCGAGTTTCAAACTCCAGTAAACCCAAGCCGTGTAAAAACGTCGGGTGCTAATATTGCCTGCAGTTTTGACAAGGTTGATGCGCTATATTACAACAGTTGTGTTTATGGGGATACACATATCACTGCGCCATGAAATAACTATAGTGATATGTGTATCCCCTGCACGCGATTGCAGTTTAGATATTTAGACATTCGAGTTGCAAACTCCGCAAACCTCAATCTGGGTATAAACGTCGTCGCGAGTAAGCAGCCAGCACGTTTCGGCAATAATTGGCCCTTTTCTTCGATCAGGTAGATAGCCAATCTAACGGCTGTGTTTAGGGGATACACACTGAGATCACTGCGCCATAAAATAATTAGTGATATGTGTATCCGCTGTTCGAAGTTTTAGTCAGATATACAATCGAGTCGGTTGGAACTCAACCAAACTCAAGAAATCCTAATCTGCTCCGTTGGGCGCGAATTCATTTCTGGTTTCTCCTACTCTTTACAGCCGGCGCTCGTTGGAACCTCGCAACCGAGTCGCCATTTTGTTCGTTGAATGCCCAGGCGCGTATCAGTGTTTTGTGTATCCCCACGGGGGATACACATATCACTAGTGATATGTGTGCGGGGATACTCCGGCTTTCTATTTATGGCCGGGCGAAATCCGGTATAGATACCGTATGCTCAATACACAGCCTACATATGAAAGTTGTCTTGTCGGTGAACGGGTGTGTATTAAGGTCGCAGACGGATAGAAGTATCTTTTCATTCATAATTTCATTCCAATCATAGTCTCACTTTTTCCATGTTGCATAACGAAACACAGCAGGGAGTTTAAGCATATCACTATGGCTGGTGCTACTACGGGTGCCGTGACTGAAAAGGTCTGGGGTTTAGCGAGTAAAGCGAGAAACATCGGCTATAGCTAAGGAGTTTAAAATCTCTTTTATTTAGTTTCTCACAGCCAAATGGCTTCGCTCAAAGGACGATGGCCGTTATTCGCCTTCCTAGGACGGACCGATTATTTCTGAGCGAAAGCGAATAACAGACACTTTGTTTCATAACAATTTGATGGATGAAACATAATTTCAGAGACAAATATCTCAAAGAATATCGAGTGAAGAACACAAATATATCAATACTCAAAGAAGCAAAATAACATCGTATAGTTATCCAGATATAAAACATCTTCACTAAACCCTCAAAGCAAACTTAACCGAAGAAAGACAACCTCGTGCACAACACGAATATTTCACTTGACTCACTTCGCCATTCCAACACCTTTGCCAAAATTTATCGTAAATTCAGGATACTGATTTACAAGCTTATGAGAGGTAATCTTGACACAATCTTTGACTTAAATTGACTTTAAAGGATATAGTATCCAACAGAGTTCTTAAAATGCCGAGATGTCCGTTAAAAAGGGCCAGAGAAGCGAAATAAACCCGACGTAGTAGCCACTACGACAAAACATCCCGACTCACGTAGTCAAATTTCACGCTACGGCTGGATGCAACCGACGTACATGCGCAGTGTCTCATTTTGGGGGAAATTTACTTCCGGCAGCCGTATCAGCCGTAGCGATTTGCTTAAAGTCCCTAGCATTGCCATGTTTGGTTCTACTTGTCTCCAAAATCAGTCAGGGACAAACCTTAAATGATTGATAAACGGAAAAATAGCTTTTAGAAACACTTGTAAATTTTGAAATAATCTGACTGCTTTAGTTATCCGTTGTTTAGAGCCAAGAGGGCGAAACAAAATTTCGAAATATCGGCTTGAACATTTTAGTAGCTACAGTTAACCATAGTTAGTAGAGGGTACTAACTATGAGTTACCTCAATGCAAAATTCTAGGTACGATCTTCGCTAGAGGCCAGCAAAAAAATTCCAAAAATAACTTATGAAAAGTAAAAATGATATACAACATTATTCACCCCTGACCCATTTTGACGTCGTTTGTAAAACACAAAGTAACGGGGTGACTGGGAAATCTGATAACTAGAAGATACTAGAAGGACTACTTAACACAACATTACAGTGTTTTGAAATACTTTAAATTCGCCCTGTGCCTGTGTATTGGAAAGTATTTTCACGGGTTGAAGCTTACAAAAACAGCCAAATACGAGTTATTTACGTTGAGCCATGGAATACTTCCGCTCCGCCTTAATTTTGAAGGAAGTGCAATATTTTTAGACAGCTTCAGCGAGTCCGCCAGTCGCGCAATTTTTTAAAAAGAAGTGTAAATTTTGTAATTGCTTTTCACACTCCTGTAGAGGTTGGATTCAGTTCTCTGGCAAATGTATGACAACAATTATATCAATATCGCTTATATATTTTTTATATTGTCCCTCCTTTGATCTCAGAAGACGCGAACATCATTCCAGCTTTCACCTCTACTGTACTCTACTGCGTTACTACGCATTCCAGAAAACCCTAGTGGATTACAGATGGTCGGTATGCCTACCCCGAGGGTTTAATTCCAATTAATTTTTTTTTTGACACTTGTTTGGGGGGCGTGCATTATTGCGTCAATGTGTGACAATGACCATGCACACATCACGAGCTAAATGGAAGAAAAAGCCAACTTAGTTCCTGATGAGTTAAAACGATGTTGGCGGGCAGCTTATTAGACAAGAAACCTTTTAATACCTAACTTGATCAGTAATTTCAGTCCGTCCACTTTCATGGACACGCATCGCACTCAATTCAAAGTATGGTAACCAATTTTAGCAATAACTACCACATGTTCTCTGCTTACCGGTTTTAAAACTCTCTTGATTTCCGTCAACGCAGCTTGCATGTCGTGCACAGAACAAAGGGTTAAAGTGCAAACAACTGCCGCCACCGACTCATCTGCAATTCCTTCCATGTTTTCCGCAAAGCCCGCAACTATTTTCTTGAGGTACACGTGTGGAAACCTTTTTGCGTTTTCCACGAGATACGCCTCCATGTGTGGGTTAGGCTCCAGCGCAATAACAGAACTACCCTCGGGTAAAAATTCAAAGTTGGCCCCGGTTCCTGCCCCGATCTCTAAGATATCACCTTGTACGTCATTTAGAGACTGCTTCATGAGCGCGAACATTGCCTCCTTGCGGTTTCTCACGGCCCTGTTGTGAATTCGGCTGAACAGGTTCATGTGAACAGCAAACGCTTTCTTGTAGGTATTCGACGAAATCACTGCGCTGCGGACGTTTTCACTGATCGCAGCAGCTACCACTAACACCACAAGCACAATCGCACAAATCTCGAGCACTACCATCTTTATGGAGTGTGCGAACGGCCAAAAAGGGGCTTCTCTCTCTCTCTTGTTAACAGTGACGCGTTGATGTGGACCTGCGAACAAAAGAGTCAATGTTGACGCAGTGAGAACTCGACAATATACATATAAAATCACCAATGTTGCTCTGTTACAAGAGGTCAACGCTTTGAATAGGCCACTTGAACAACTCACGTGTCGATTTCGTTGAGGAATTCGATCTGACAGCCGATAAGTGTTTGCTGAGCAATATTTCCTGTAGAAACAGCGGAAGGTCAGAAACATGCGATCACAAAGCGCTCTGACGAAACCACGTATTGAATTTTCAAATAGGTTAGAACTTGCGAAACGACTTTGTATGGAATTGTACTTTTTTCATCGCACTTCAGCACTTTCTGTTTATTGTTGTTGTGTAATTTTAAAATGTGGCATGGGGCTCCGTCTCCCGGGGCTTGCTACATTAGTCACGCAACATTGATTTAAGAGCGCACAATGCGATTGGCTAATTACTCAATCTTCGCGGTGTGTATTGTTGTTACGTAGAGAAATGGTTGCTAAATATTAGCTAAATATTACGAAAGTAAGCACAGTATTCGTTGAGAATCATCTAGTGTTATGTAGAGAATGACAAAGATGAAGTTCTATCACGTTATTACTGATATGAAAGAATCAGAATAATTCATAGCTACAATAGGTACTCAGCGACTTAGCGGAGAAGTTAAACAGACGTGATTTACGTTCTGACTTCTAGCACGATAGAGGGTCTCTGTTTTTTCCGGGTTTTTTTTTCAACATAGCAGGCATAAAAGTAAACACATACGCCCTGTATTGTTATTGGGAGCGATCCAGTAACGTCAAACAAACAAAAACTTGGTGAGCACTGGGAAACCCTCTTTTGTTTCCACGCGGTTCTTGAGAAACTGAATGAAATTGTAACTTCGTTTATCCGGCTACAAACGAGCCCACCTCAACTGAACACCGGGGGGGGGACTATTCTGTAAATCTAGGGGTAGGGGTGTGCCGCTGGAAGACTTAAACCCTTACCAGGGACGTAGCCATGATTTTTCAAAGGGAGGGGGGGGGGGGGGTCACACTGTCAAAGTGAGAGTACTCACCAGTATATAATACAATATAATACAGATTGTCATGTCGTTTTCGCCACCTGTTGTAGATTTTTTGCTTAAAAAAGCTCACAAAAGAGGGGGTCACGGGCTCCTCAGGAGCCCCCTAGCTACGCCCCTGACCCTTACCCTATACTAGACCATGATCAGCTTGATTTTGCAACCATATTCTAGATCACACACAAAACTTACTACCCTATCCCAGTCTAGCTATTTCAATGCAGAAACTTTATCATTATCGTAGTCCAACATACGTCACTAAACCAATATCTTACAAAGTCACCTCCGAGTCTCAATTTCTATCTTAAACCCCTACACTATTAAAATTATTTATACACTGGCCACTTATCTGGCAAATTATACCGCATTCTAGACCAAAGCTGTCTGATTTCTATACCCTACCCCGCTAAACTGCCTAAATACCATACCCTTCACAGCGGCACACACCCATATAGCTAATATATGGGAGTACCCCCCCGGGACTGAACTCAACTGAACTTACGAGAAAAAGCCTGACATCATTTGTGTTCATTACAGTAGAAACGAAGATGCTTGCTAAGCTAAATATGTGATCAAGTGCAATTCAACAGAAACAAAGGAGCATTACATTCCTATGGACAAAATTTGCTTTTCGGATCTGCTCTCATCCAAAAGCAGTTTTTCAAAGTATTCCTTAGTGTTTCTCAGTAATGTACCGCGGACAACTTTGTTAAGGGAATTCTGTCCCGCGATTCTCGCGATCGATTGCATCTTCGAGTAAAATCTACCTGGATATGCAGTAGATATCCAAAGGCATAACTTTCTTTGCCTTTGCTTACTTTTCTTTAAGTGCTTTTAGCCTTAGCGGAAGATATCCAAGTTTTCAATACGTTTTCGAAACAGGCATAAGTTAGTGTAAAATATAGACACTAGCTCCCAGGATTTCGCGCGGCCATTTTTTTCTCGCGGTTTTCTTTCGCGTCACGCACGACGGACTAAGCGAAAGAGGGACTACTGGTAGTCTATGTAACATACGAATAATTTGACAAATCTTCTTGTCGCGTGCCTTGTACAGATTAACCTAACGATAGGGGCATAAGTTAAATTGTACAAGCCCCAAGGATCGAATACATGTTTTGAGAAGAACTTTCGAAACGGAATGAAACTGGGGATAGAATGTAAAACAAAGAGAACTATACGAAATATTAAATGCAGTGCTCAAATACAAGCTTCATTCAGTTGCTCATTGGCAAAGTTACTCACAATATTCTCGCGCCGTAATTTGTTTCTAGTAGTAGACTTCGTCCTAAGACGAAAAATTCTCATTTATAGAGTTCTAATAATGTGTGTGTTTCTCTTTTGTTGGTTACTAAGAAGAACAATCGACTAATTAGGGGCTCTCTTGATCCTGACGACTCAGGGAAGCTAGAAAATGAAATAATTCTTAATTTTTTGTAGGATGGAAAGTAAACAAGATGTTATATTAATTTTTGTTAGGCGTCACTTATCATGGTCAGGCCTGTTAGAAACCTTGCATTGTGAATGCAAAGAACTCTTGAAATTGGGGCAGATTATTACCTAGTATAATTTGGTCCCGTTAATTTACGTTAGTGAAGTGCTGTCTAAATTAAGATTCGTCGACGAAGTTTTTTCAATAAATGTTAGAAACGATTGGACCATCGGAGCATGTGCAGAGCCAATACAAGGTGACAGTGGTAAACGATAGTTCCAGCGGAGCATCCGATATAATCTATGTAGTAGTCTGCCGGTGGTCTTTTAGCTGCATTGCAGGCATAGCTAAGGCCCTGTCTACACTGCGCCCGGCCGGAGGAATTTGAAAACGGAGGTTTCACTCGAAAAACGCATCAGAAGGTTCCCGTCCACACAACTCGGTCAGGGAAATCACGTGATTATCGTGACGCCATCGTCTTGGAGAAGCTCCGTTTTTAAACTGTTTTCCGTCCACACGAAAACGTACGTCGAAAAGCCGGCGTTTTCAAATTCCTCCGGTTTGAAGAGCGTTTTCGAAAAGCTCCGTTTTCGTGACCGATTAATGTGGACGGTAGGCCAAACCGGATAAATAAAGCTACGTTTTCAAATTTCTCCAGCGTAGTGTGGGACGAGCCCTAACTATAAACATATTCAGTGTGACAAGTTCTTAAGCACTTTCACTATGTTCGCGTACCCACTGCCATTTCTTGACTGATTTGGCCACCCTGTAGGGTAACCCCGCCTGGAGCTCCGAATGTTTGAGACAACAACTGTCTCAGCTGCTTTTGAAAGACGCCCAGTACCACCGAAATTCTACGACCTGACCTTGGTGATTCTGCCATTATAATTGCGCGCTCCCAGGGTCTTCTACCGTTCGATATTTAGCCAATCAGATTGCGAGGCACTGGACTATGGTTATGGTAATTAATTGTTCAAACCCTGCTAAGACCAGCCTGATCGTCTCTCATGGTCTGTGGTGTCGAGCTCTATGTAAGCGTATTAACATATATAGAATAAACCTTTCATGTGCCTTATATCGGGGGTACGCGGCTACGAAGTTACGTGGTTTCGAGGTTACGCGGGCACGCGGCTAAGGGACTACGGACACGGCTGCGAGGCTACGACGCTTCGTGGCCTCGAGGTAGCGCGGCTACGCGGGATTTCAAGGCTACGTGGTTGCGTGGCTACCTAGCCAGCTACCTGCTTTATAGCCTGGTCTAGGGAGAAATACGAAATTTTCATTAATCAAGAAATGAACGCTGTTTCCATGGGTTTTGTTCTTTTTTTTTTTTCGATCTGTCAGAGACACTAGACTGTTAAGCCGGAAATGGTACAAATTAAACCCAGCGCCAAACGTCAACTTATTGCGTGCAGTTTTCAGACACGGAAATAACAGTCATGTAATATGATGTGAATTCCTTTTGAACCACGAAGTAATAAACCCTCCATTGTGGCAATTAACTAAGCTTCATGAAAGACAGGCAGTCTTGTAGAGGAAGATGTTTCAAACATTTCCGGGAGTCAAACGAGACACGAAATCATCTCACACTAGTCACGAAATGGTTAGTTAGTTATTATAACAAGTTCGGAGTTCTTTGAAAATGATGCATTCTCGCGCTAAAACGTTAAAAAACGCCTATCGTTTTTTCATCTAGGCTACGTCCCTGCATTTGAAAAAGAGGCTCTATCAGGCGCATTAGTGTGGACACTAGCTGAAAGAGGAGGCTTTCGAAAACGCCGGCGTCATTCACATGTTGTGTGCATGTGCAAATAACAGTTTTCAAGTGTTGTAGTGTGGGTGGAAAAAACGCTGCGTCAACGGTAGTGTGCACGATGAGCGTTTTTTTGATCGGCGAAAACGTATCATCGAAGGTACATGTATTAGTGTGAAAGGAGCCTAAGTATTAGACGATCGTTACCAGAAGTGTATAATGCTATTGTTAACTTCTGATGAGAAGGTGGATTAAATATTATTGGATCCGTAACTGTTCTTTCATTCATTTACAGGCAAACAATTGAGTCTTTTTCAACATTTTTCTCTTTTGACATCTGGAGTTGGTTTTTGGAGCTCAAAGATTTTACATTAAATAGTCTTGCAAAATATGCATTGCGTGGTTTAGACAGCATCCCACCGACGAAGGAATTCGCTTACACACAGCTAATAGGACCAGACTTCACTAAGAACTTTGTGATCTGTATGCGTTAAAAAATGAATTCCTGCTCGGTACAAATACAGATGATTTTGTTCAAACCTCTCGCAAAGTCTGCTGTGCGATGTTCAAAATAAATAGACCATGTTAGGGGAAAGCTTCCACAACTGAATATTTTCTTTTATACAGTTTCTTTAAGAATTTCTTAGTGTTAATTTAGGGCCGTAATGAGTTTCTTAATTCGTGTTTCCTCTCGGCTATTATTGCATACTGTGCGGCGGTCGATTTGTGTGTTACTCGTAGGGTAGTTTTACTGAAGGCTCCTTTGCATATTCTTAAAAGCTTTCCACTGATCAGTATGCCCTGCTTTGGCTTCAGAGAATCCTTCTCAACGTCTTCATTTCATAGACGACTATAAACCGAAGACTCAAGCCGGCGAAAACTGGCTCAGTCAGGCAACTGAACGCATGAGGTACTTCTAAGTTCAGCAATACTAAGAAGAAACGAGTCAAACAAATCTTACCTGAGATGAACAGCTCGTAGAAGAATCCGACGCTTGTAGCCCTACTTCTTGTACTTTGTCTCCAGCCAGCTATTAGGTTCAAACGTTTATACGTTTACTCCACTTGGAACATGATATTGTAAACCGCAAGAACTTAACTGAGCTGGCTTTAGTTGTAATTTGAAAACTCGAGCGGCTCTGCCGTAAGGATTATCGTCACTGAACAAATACACCGGACATCAAAAACACGGTTTAAGCGTGTTCATCCGCAATCCTCTCATTCAGTGGCAAGTCAGTGACGCAATTGCATGCCCCTTGCCTGTTTTTATACGAGACGTGTAAGTCTCTGAAACACCTTTATTTTTAATTCTTTCAACGTGAGCATTCTCGTGACCTGAGATCAGCTGGTATTTTTATTATAATCTTTAGGTGGAATGCTGATCACCCAAAAATTTCCGCTCAACAAAATTTGAAACCCACGTACCGCCCAATATTGGTGGATGGCGTGCAGGGACGCCAAATGCACTCAATTAGTGGCACAGAGAGGTTTCCACTATTTATTGAGGTTACTTTCGGAAAATGTCATTGATTTATTTGCAATCATGATTTGTAAATTATCAGGTGTCAGTAATAGTAGTCATAGTAACCGCTTCTAGGCTCGGAACCGACTGGGATTACCAGAGTTCCAGTTCGGTCCGATGTGCCTTAGCCATTCCTTACTGCTGGTAAACCAATTGCAAATTAAAAGATTATTTGTACTTCGCACTGTATATACAGAATTGTTTTTCTTGTACGTGACTGCTGGCCCTACGTGACTTCTGGCAAAGAGAGTAAATAGAAGATTACTGATTCTTGGCACTGTACACACAGATTCCTTGGGTCATCTCAGTAGCAGCTCTCGTAAGGTCTCACACGCATGGCTCGTTGAAGGGAACAATAAGCAATCAACAGAAACAATACCCTCTTAAAACAGTAACAGCTACTACAACAATAAAGCAATATAGCAGCTTACGAGAGCTGCTGAGCTTGTGGATTTCTTCCTCCTACGTGACTTTGTCAGATCCGTATAATGATCTCGTGTCCATTTTCTCATTGACGTCCGATGTTTATCTTCGGAAGGGTTTCTGACTATCTTCACTCCTGTTACAACTTTACACTGATGTTACACTTCTGCACGCGTGTTACAGGAAAGCTGCATTCCCTTTTTAGCCAATAAGAGTCAATACCTTTTTAAGAGTGTTATTGGTATAGGTAATCATATGATTTCCAGCGCCGTGTTTGGAAGAATTAAGCAGGAGTTAAGTAACTTGAGTTTTCAAAGGCTGACAAAATTACACGAGTCCGCAGGTAAAAAATCCCAGGTTATCTTTTGGCTGATCTTCGGATAATCTTTGGAACTCCTCGGTGATGGCGTAGGAGGGGTTCCAAAATGTTCGAATGATCCTCTGAAATCTTCGTTCGGGTTCGGGGGATCTTCGAGAGTGTTCAGGTGTACTTCGACCACCTTTGAAATACCTCGAATAACCGTCGGTAGTCTTCGAGTGTCTCAGAATCGAGAAGTTTACACTACGAGTGATATTTGAAAATTCTTTCAAAAAGGCGAGTGGAATTGGGAAGAATTTTCAAAATTTCACGCGTAGTGTAAATCCTTAATCACTCGAGCTTTCATACGATTACACACGCACTCCTCCTCATCGGGCCCATGAGGACTCTTGAAGCCGGCTTCATACGATTACGACGATTACTAATACATTATCCGACTGCCGGAGAATATCTTAATTACTGATTATTTGGACTGCCCTCAGCCAAATACAGTGAAAAAATGTTTTAAGTCATATAATGTAATCAATGAAACACGGAAGAAATTCCAAATTACGGTAAAACGTGAATTTTCGCGACACTTCAATTTTACCATTTTCGGGATTACATATAGAAAACGCGAACTTTTTAAACGTATCGGAAAATTTCATGTAATAAGATATACACGGGTAACCATGTACCACCATTTTGTCAATTTTGTAAATACCATTTTAACAAGTGTTTGAGCTACTTTGGGAAACATTCCTAAAAATTTAACCAGGGTTTTAAAAAACGTGATTCGCTTGTCATGATTTGTCCGTTATGATTCCACTGCAATCGGCCAGGACGCGTGTACGTGGTTAACCGAAGAGACAAGTCACAATGAGGCCCTTTCCACACTTCGCCGGAGTAATTTCTAATCGTAGCTTAATTTCTCTGGTTAGGCCTTCCGTCCACACTAATCCGTCACGAAAACGGAGCTCTTCGAAAACGCTCTTCAAACCAGAAGAATTTGAAAACGCCGGGTTTGCGTTTTAGTGTAGACGGAAATCATTTTAAAAACGAAGCTTTTCGAAAGCGATAACGTCACGATAAGAATATTTCCCTGCCCGAGACTTACTCAAGCACAAATCTAAAATGACCGGTGATTGTTGTGTTTTCTCTGGCGTAGTGTGGTCGGAAAAGATTTGATGCGTTTTCAGAGTGAAGCCTCCGTTTTCAAATTCTTCCGACGTGAGATTGTGGAAATGGACGGTCAGCTGGAGAGTAGATTTGCCATGGTCATGTAATTATGGTCGAGTGGATGAATCTCATGTCGGGTGGATCATATTCAAACTAAAGAACCCAAGACAAATGATTAATTACTCAGCAGCGTTTACTGAATACTTAGCATCTAAAACCCAAGCTTACGATACAAATATCGCTTGTTTTACCATTAATTGTTAGAAAAAAGAAAATGTTCAACTTCAGGGAAGCTCATTTTAACAATTCCGATTTCTCCGTGCCGTTGTTACTCTAAATCAATGCAATCTCTGGGTCAACAGCCGAATTCTCCTCACTGTTTTTCATACTTTAGGCATAATTAAACTTGGGAGATTTTATCCCTGAGATCATTACAGGCCAGTCTCGCGAAGCCGTAGAGACTTAATGATCGCTGCAGGCCAGGTTAGGTTTTAACCAGGTCCTAGCTGTGTATTTTTCACACGCTCGACTGAGATGGAATTGGTCTGAGATAAATTATAGGGGAGCGGGGAAGTGCCAAAAGCGGCCACGGGAAGTCAGACTTCCAGAATGCAAAAGCAAAGAACGGAAGAGCGAAATGTAAAAAAAAAAAAAAAACCAAAAATTCGGCATTGAGAAACAGAAATGTCAAAATAGGCTCCTTGATAATCATGCATACTTGTTTAACACTCTTAATTATTGACTACAGGTATATGAAAGCTGTGCATGCTAACAGATTACAAAAAGTCCATAAAACGCTCGATTATCAAAACGACACACTGCTACTGTGTTGTTTCATGTCAAAGCATCGATCATTGTAACTGCAATTTGCAAGACTCAAATTAAACTATTTGCGTTGCCTATTTACAGAACAGGATCGGTCATTACAACTGACCTTCATAGGTCACGTTATTGGGGGTCCTAAAAATTAAGTGTTTCCCACCCTATAGAGCGACAACTACATCAGCTTCGCTTTCTCTGGAAGCAGTGTTGGTCGTGAATGAATGAGTAAAATCCGGATGTCCCGGAAACCTGTTTGCACTAATATTAGCACAGTTAATGTTATCTGTGCATGTCAATGATGCAAAAATAGCCAGCCACTCAGCTTCTTGTCTGAACGTACTCTTTTAAAAAGCTATCTTTTTTCATTAACTAGTTTCCAAATTAGCGACTCAATGCAAGCAAAATGTGCAAACACACCTAAAGCAGATTATGCACATTTTCCTCCGCGACTTTTTAAGCTCATAATCAATGAATAAATGACCATAACTAACACTGACTCACAAGCTGGACAAGAAATACTTCCATAATGTTGGAAGCAAAGCTTAACTTTTCACCAAACTATGTAAAACCTAGTTAAGCCAGTTAGTATGTTTCGACCTTTCTAAAAACCAAAAGATTAAACTAAGGAGGAAGTTCAAATAACGATTGATCGGCAACTAAAACTAGGAACTTTCTGGTTACAGTACCAGCCTCTATAAAATGATAAAGTTAACCTGAACAAAAGGATGGAACAAGCTATGTATCACTTGAAGAAAGAAACGATTGGTTGGCAAAACTAAAGATGTGATTTCCTTTTTGAGGTGGCTCCAAGCAATCGTATATTGGATCATCAGCAAATCCTTCCATGAGATCCTTGTTGCCAATGTCGTCGTACCATTGCTCCGCCAAGTCAGATTGGGATTTACTCCATTCCGGGGTGGCTATCTTGTCTGGCATAAAATATTCGTGCTCTTCCCTCTGATTTTCTGGCTTGTAGTTACTGACGTCGTACGTGGGATTAGCGTGACTCGTTGTTACTGTTTCAGCGGCAGGCTTGGGTTCACAGCAGGCGTAGGCGGGATTAGAATGACTCGTAGTCGTTGCCTTCTGCTTTCTTTTCTTTATGCAGTAAGCCACCAACAAGATACCTGCAACTGATTGTAATGAGGTAATTAAAATTGTAAGAGGGAGTACGGTTAGATATCTGTAACATGCATGAGTCGAGGGCTTGGGGAAAGATAGAAAAAGAGCCGATAAAGACCACCTACCCACCAACGTTTAAAAAATGTCAGTTTGTGCATATTCCTCAAGTTTGTTTTACATAAACATACAATCCACAAAAAATGAAAGAATATTTCAGGTCTTAAAAGAACTTTTGCATTTCGTTCTTGTAGGATAGTGAGCCCTCATCAAGGCCGAGTTTAAGTATAGGTAATCATACGGTTTCGAGTTCAATTTGGAATTAATTTGCACGAGTGAGTTTTTCAAAAAGCTGAAATTGCACGAGCCGCTTCGGCGAGTGCAATTTCAGCTTTTTGAAAAACTCACAAGTGCAAATTAACTCCAAATTGAACGAGAAAAACCGCGGAGGAAGTGCCGGAAGATCTTTCTGGAAGCCATTTTTTCTCATTTGAGAAAACTTTTTTCAAAGTTTCAGCACAAAATTTTCATCATCATTTTACATGATATCATTTTCTTAGAAAAGTTGCTATTTTCTTACAGTCAATCATAATCCAGAATTTCGATGTGTAATTTGCACTGGTGTTACACTTTTTGCACTGATGTTACACTTTTTGCACTGGTGTTACACTTGAACTGCACTGCTCTTAGCCAATCAGCATCGAGTAATTTTTTCATGTGTATTATTACTCTGGTAAATGAATGAAAAGTTCCAGAAAAAGTAATTATGGTGCGGTAATTATTAGTAAATTGCTGGGGGTGTGGTTGAGGAACAAAAGTCTGTTACAGTTTTCTACTTACTCAGGACTACAAGTGGAACGACAACAAGAACTGGAAGTTTCCATGGCAAGTCCTTAGTATTTTCTTGCTCCTCTGTTTGACCAGCATCCTTAGTTGGAAGTACTTCAGTGACAGTCGTCTAAAAGGCAAAGAAGGGTAGAGCAAACAACACATTTACAAAGAAAGCAAGCAATCCGAAGACGACAGTCAGTCAGTCAGTCAGCTACCAGGAGTCCATCCTGCAGTCACTGAGTCAGTCAGTCAATCTGTCAGTCAGTCAGTCAGTCAGTCAGTCAGTCAGACCGTCCGTCTGTCCGTGTGACGCATGAGCAGACCATTCCTCGCAGGCAGTTACTTGCAGGTCACATGGTGAGCTCCCGGCCGATGAAAAGAAAGCAAAACATGTATCGAAGGATAAAGAAATTTGTCCGTGGCGAGTAGATCAATGATTCAATAGCTGTTCATCTAGTTGTAATTTCCAATCGCTTTCTCAAATTATATTACTCCGGCAATCGAGCTACCTTTTTCACAGAAATATGGTCACAACTATACATGAGCAGAACATTGTTTGCAGCAAAATTACTGTGCGGCAATGCCCATGATTTGACCGTTATTTTGTGGAAGGTATTTTCAGATCAGGCTGTGTAGTCTCTGCCAATGCAAAGGGTGAAACACTGTACCGAATGATAACATGACTTAATTGCGGTGGGTTGCCAGATCGTGAATAATCATAAATAACTCACCTTGAAAATAGGAGAGGTAGGAAGAGTGGACTGTTCGTCAGTTGCAGGAATATCGCTTGATGGTGATTTGATCTCTATGATATCAAAATCAAACAAGTCGAGCACTCAGTAACTACGAATGGATACTTAGCTGGATAGTTGACCGTCGAATTTTTTAAAAGCAGCTAGGTCGCTAACTTACTACATGGCTTAAAGGAGTCAAATGTATGGAATTCTACTGAACAACCTGGGTCCTGAGTCACTTTTTTCTGACAGTTCGATCGAGGCTGTAGCAAAGCCAAATAAGGATCGACCAACTAGGAGGCTGGCTGAAACCTCTGGATGCGCGCAATTCGTTACGTGAGAAGCCGAAGCTGTACAGCCAAAACAAATATTGATCCTTAGTGACGTTCTTTATCCGTACTTTGTGAAATACCTGTGCATTGCGACTGGTTCGTTGCTCCAGTTGAAGTCGTGGTGAGGCCCTGTCCACAAGAAAGGCAATCTTTCTGGCCATCGGAGGGTTGGTAAGTGCCAAGCGGACACAAAATACATGTTCGGTTTTTTGCGCTGTGCGAGCCAGCAGAACAGTTACCTACAAGGAAGCGTCACAAAACAACAAGCTTTCCTCTTTTGAAATGTTTAGTAAAGCCATTCAGAAGGGCATAATTCCACCTTGTATTACAAAGTCTTTGAATGACATTGTTAAGCTTGCTCTATATAACAGGCTAACCTCGGTATTGGCGTTCATGAAATACAGACAGGGGTAAAATTGTATGAGCTAAGAGTCTGGTAAGTTCTCCTAGCCTAGTATAAAACAACGAGTATCGCTTTATAAGCAGTTGTTAAATTTTCCTATAAACTTACCAATACAGTGTATTTCTTCCACAGTTCCATTTGAGATAGTTGTTAGATTTTTACCACAAGGAATGCAGGATGGCTGACCCCGAGAAGGTTGATAAGTTCCAAGCGGACATACAGAGCACGTTCGGTTCTGTGTACTGTACGAACCAGCTGGACAGTCAGCTGTGAAACAAGAGGACACATCAGGCTATTAACGATGTCTGACTGAATGTTGTCGCAAAGGTTATCAACTGATTAGAGTGAGAATGAATGAAGGGAAACTTTACCAATGCAGTCTTCTTCCTCCACTGTTCCATTAAAGGCTGTGGTCAGGTTTGTACCACATGAAAGACACCCTGTTTGGCCTTGAACAGGCTGGTAAGTCCCAATTGGACATTTGACGCACGTTTCATTCTCTGTGTTGTAGGACAAACCAGCCGGGCAGTTTGCTGGAGAGGTACAAGGATTTGTAAGTTAGTGCACAAAAGGAGGCACTATAGACGCTGGCTAATAATCACTGATAAAGCAATCAGAAATAACCTCGAAACCGGGCAGGGAACTGACTCACCAAATAGCGCTTCGTTTTGATTGGTTCGAAGGTTTATGATTCAATTGTGATTAAATCTTAATAACTACAGAAATAATTGAAGCAAACACAAAAGCCATTAGAAGGCGTAGAGAAGTACTTTGTTAGTAGCTAATGACAATTGTTGCTATGCAAGTGGGCATGGATTTCCAAAAGCACGTGTTCTTGTTGAATCCCTTCTGTGCTCAAAAGTAAAATTAATCGATGTCATGTTATACACAACACTAACATTTGTATTTAGCGATCATGAGTGGTTACGAACTCAGAAAACATGAAACTTACCGCAGATGTAACCATTTTCACTGAGTGCTTGTCCTTCGGGGCATTCTGGAGATAATGGGTAAGCAATTAGGCTTCCGGGTTCACCACGAAGAGAGGTGGTATTCCATGGTACTGCAAAGGTCTTGTTTTGTATGGCAGAATTGAATTGTTCCAGCTTGTCAACAAAGTTAGCTTTAGCGTCAGCAAGGGCCTGTACAATTTCCATGTTCGATGTAAAATTGTCCTCTTTCCAACCTTTATTGTCTATGTCCAATATGAATGCTACGATAGCTGTTGAAGTGTTCCTTGAATCGTATTCAAATTCCGAGATTAGCTCATGAGATATGTTAAGCGATCTTGCAAGTGCATGGATAATTGTAGCAGTCAAGTTTTCGTTAATTGATGACGGTAATTCTTCCAAGGAATGACATGGCTGCGGATCTTTCTCGGTGGAGTTTCTGGATGTATTAGAAGTCGAACTACAGTAGGAAGTGAGATTTAGGCCAACAAGCAACCTTGGAAGACCGATGCTGTAACCTAATACGTCTAGTCGGGCTCTTCGGCTGACTTCTGCACCATGCTCGTTAGATGCCTCACAGTAGTAGTAACCTTCGTGATGACGGCGAGGGTTGGCCATATATAACACAGGTTTGGTCTCGTTAAGTTTTACAACGGATGAATTTGGTGATTGAAAAAACCACTGAAAGCTAGGAGTTGGTTGGCCCGTTGCATTGCAAGTAAACATCGCAGGAGTTTGACTTCCAACCACCACTCTTTGTGCCTGCGGATGTTGCGTGATTTTGGGCTTGTTGTGAACTTTAACAATTGTCACGTTGGACAGTGTGCTGCCTTTGTTGTTTGACACCACGCAAACATAAACACCCTCGTGTTGTTTGCTGACAGCACGTTCATATAAAGTTCCATCCCGTGATTCCTTGATCACCTTATCGTTTCTCTTCCAAGCATATGTCAACTCCGCCTCGCTCTCGGCAGTGCAACTTAAAAGCAGACTGTCTCCGGGCAGAAGAATAATTTCTTTTGGAGAGGAGGTAGTTATGAGTGGGGTTCCTCCACACAAAACTGAATCATCACGAGTTTTGATCAAAAGTGAAAAAGCTTGAAGGAGTGTTTGCTCTGCTTCCACCATCGTTAGAGCATCCGTTGTTAACTTCCTTACCACTTCTCTGAGCTGAGGGAGGGCGTCTTTAATCGCCATTGCCCTTGGACTGTCTTCAAACTCGTAAAATTCTTTTGCACCGTCAAAAAAGTAATCGATGCAGTCTTCTGTTCCAGAGCATTCTTCAAATTCATTATTCGAAGTGAAAACCTCCAGAAACGCTCTCCAAGCCTCCAGAGTGTCATTCCAAGATTGCGACGAGTCATTGGTCAACCTGCTACTTTCCTCCTTAAGGACCTCTATCATTTCCATGTATTCCGTCAAAAACGAGCTGTTCGGATACGTGGTGGTGGTGTTCACAGACGAAACTTTGGACGATGAACGGCTTAGATGAACAGTCTGTGCCAGTGTTTCAAGATCATGGACTCCAGACGATAGGCTTGCGTTGAATCCTTTAACTGACGCAATTAGATCTCCCAGTGATTGAAAAATGGAACTCAAGAATAGGCGTGTTGTGTTGGCAAACAGGCATGCATATGGGTAATCGGTGAAGGTGGCATCTAAACGATGCGTAGAATTTGCACCGTAAGTTTCATCCGATCGTCTTCTCCTTGAATGCTTGCTGCCGAATAATTTGGCAATGATGATCTTGGATGCTGAACTGACTGAGCGTTCAACTTGGTCGAAGTCAACCAGAAAACTGACGGCACTTTGTTGACCATTCCTAGAGCTAACCTCACTTTGAAAGAGGATTTTTTTGGTGTCTTCTGATGACATGGAAAAGGAAAATTTCATGTCTCCAACTTCGACAGTTTTCTTGTTATCCACACTTGAGGCGTTTATAGCTTGTGCTATTTCCAAGCCAAAGTCAACCACACGTCGAACATGAAGCATGGAGGCATTGACAATTTCTACAGCTGACAAACGCTGCTCCGTGTAAGATTTCACCTTTTTTAACGTGCTCACTGCGAAATCGTGTCGTATTCTCGCCTTCTCGTAAACAGACGATGCCTGTTTAACTCTATCAACAGAATTCCTTAAAGACAAGAATGCAGATTGAAACGTCTCATTCATGGCATTGAGCGTAAATTGAAGCTCAGCCATGGCCACCCGACATTCTTCGTTACTCATTACACAAACAGGATCTATCACTTTGGTCTGGCATCCATACTGTTGGCAGCAAGGATAAGGGGGACCATATCCACCTTGTTTCGTTTTTTCTTCCTGGCCTGTACATCTTACTTCCTTGATTATCTTCTCCACTGCTTTTGCGTCGTAAATTTTGTGTTCGTACTCAACCAATCGCGGTTCACCTGGTATTCTTTCATAGGTATTAGAACAGCCGAATATTTTCTTACTGAATGCTCCAACAAGCCCACCAAGAATTCCTCCAACAGCTCCACCAACAACCTTTCCAATTAATGGAAATCCAAATAACCCTCCCAGAATTCCTCCGGCGAATTTTCCAATGCTAAACCCTGTTTTAGCGTACTTGAGTATTTTCTTCAAGGGAACTCCTGATCTGCAGTTACCAGTGTATATGGTTTGATACGTCGCAACTTCAAAACTGCGCGTTTCAGTACTTTTCTGTACAACTTCTACGGTTATCGCTTTGTCAACCGTGTCACAGTACCGCTCAAGATAGGTTATGTTAATAGGGTTCTGACAGAGGTCAGGGATGACACAGCCATTGAAGCAAGTGTAGTTGCACTCCATGATTTCGCACATGGCGTTTTGGATATTTTGCCGAAAATAGACGGTGCTGTTGAAACGTACTTTTGCGAGATGGTATTGCAAACGTGCCAGACGAAGTTCCTCTGCCGCCTTTACCTTTTCCATTCTCAATTCTTCGACAGCAGCCTGTTTTAATTTCAGAGCTTCCTTGGCGGCATCTGCTTTGGTTTTTGCATCATTAAAGGTTGCTTGGGCATTCGCTAACCTTTTAATGGCCTCCTCGGCAGCCAAAGTAGTTTCGTTTGCAATCATACTCTCGAGCATCGTGTAAAGGCGTGATGAGTTGTTCATTGTACCTTCTACTTCAAACACTACAGATTTCCAGTCCACAACGTTCTCAACGTCCGCTTTGACATTCAAAAGCGCGTCAAATTTTCCAAACACGGGTCCCCAGACAGCAAAGGAAAGCTCATGTCCAATCATTTTTATGGTGGCGGTCCTCTTCAAACCAAGCAAGTCAACAATGCACTCAAACGTAGTCATCAACGGCTCGTTGTTACGACCTATCAGCATTCTGAATGGTCTATCAACCGGATATGTTATAACTTTCCCAAGAGAAATTTCTTTCAAGGCAGTTCCTTCAACAATCACACCAGCGTCTTCTGTTGAAGAGTTAGTTAAACAAGACTTGTCATGTAAAGACCAAATGCTACATTTCATGTTCGTAAAGCAGAGTCTCTTATGGCATATTTGACCATTTAGGTGAAAACTCACACCCAGAAAGGTTTGCTGGATAGAGGACTTGGAAAACGAAAGAGAAATGGTCTTTGGAAGGTCTAGCTTGAGTCTGACGAGACGTTCAATGGACGTTTCGATGCTCGTTCGATTCTTGTATGGCTGCAACTGGACCACAAGGAGATCAAATACTCTCAACATGGTGTCAAGGTCATCATCAATCTTTGCAACAAGCATCTTCAGCTGTAAGAAATCAGACGAAGAAAGCAGACGGCGAGCTTTGATTACATTTATGAGCATTTCTTGCACCTTGGCAGACCACTTCTGCACATCGGGTCGCATCTCAGGCACAGATATCTGGACATCGAGAAGAACCCTCTTTATTTCCTGCGCCTGCCATTCCAATGACCTTAAATTGTTCTTAGGATCGTGGACTGCGATGTCTTCTCCGCCCACAATTGCGTGGTAGACCTGCAGATATTTGGATCCTCCATAGGGCTGAACGACGGCTGACAAAAGGCTATTCTTGAATGGTTTACAAGATCGATCAAGGGTAAATACAAATCCTTGAGCGACTAAACAATTAGACCCAAGAAGAGGCGTTCCTACCAAGTAAATAAAAAATACTTCTAAGCAACGTTAAGTAAGTCGAGAAGATAAATGCATGTGTATCATAAATAGAAGTAAACAAAAGGAGAAAACAGAGAAGGCGAAAAAGAAGAAGAAGAAGAACAAGAAGAAGAGGAAGAAGAAGGACAGTAGAAAACAACAAAGAAGACGAAAAATATAAACAATAACATCACTGAACATAAACAGAAACAGTTGCAATCATAATAATAACTTAACATAAACCTGAAACACATTGCTTCCTTCCCAAAACAACAACAACAACAACAACAAAAACAACAGCTACAATAAAATAAATAACAAAATAACAAAAAGAACATTTCTTACCACCCAAGATTATTTTTCCAGTTACGCTGCTGGCGTAAAACGTCAAAAAGAATCTCTGGCCAAGAGCTCGCACAGTAAGATTAAACTCGACTGATCCATGGAACATAATCTTAATTGGCCGCGAAAAATACTTGGTAAATAACTGAAAGAGAAACAGAAATTCTGGTATTTTGAGTAATAAATTGGAATAAAAATACGTATGTAACAAGTAAATTACAAGGAGGAGAAAATAACACTGATCATTCCTATTACCTGTAGACGACGTAACCATTATTAACTCATGAAAACGTTTTGTGGCGTGCGATTGATTAAAATAAGTAGAATGATACATACTTTCCAGTTTCGCTAGTCACTTTTTGTAAACGCACGGGAAAATAAGCAGTTAACTTGTGACAAAAATGAAACAAATGGCGCTTTGTTTTGTCCTCAGCAGAAGGCTTGCCAATTGTCATATAGCCGCGTACACAACCACGCCCTCCTTTAGACTGATAAGCCTTTAAGAAAAATAAGTTGTACTTACACTATCCAAGTCTTCAACGGATGCAAAAGCTTCTCCAGTCAGTTTTATATCCACAGAAAAATCACTCGAATTTTTCAGGAAGATGTCGGCACTCCCTTGAAGCCACAGATTATAATGATAATCTGAGAAGTACTCAGCCAAGGGACCCACTGGAAGACGATTCACGATGGCGCTGTATCTTCTCCGAGGGGTGAAACCGAGCGATGACAAGAACAGTTTCCATCTTCCATCTATCATCTCTTTCACAAAGGGCATGGTGGCAATTTCTCTGTTAGCGCTTTCGGACAAAGTCAGAAAAACCCCACCGTTACAAAGATCAGTTGCAAAACAACAGTCTTTGCTTGACAGAAAGAGCTGTTCATTCTCAACGGAGATACTGTAATTGACTTTTGGACGATAGATGACCGCTGTAGAGTTGGTTCCAGTTAGTAAAATCTCGCAGCTTGGATGGACGTATCGCGGACCTGTTGTTTGAATAAGGCTAGCCAGTATGTTCTCTGTGGCGAACACGTAACTGTCTTCTCCAGCCGTGAGTTTCAACCACAGTGGCAATTGACGTGAAAAATATTGTAAGAAGGATTTGGGAAAGGCGTCTTTCTGAATGAATTCCATTAAGGTTTCCCCTGTCGATTGGAAAGGAGAGCACCCTTGGCTAACTGGATTGAGGTCCTCTGATTGCGTCTTCTCACTAACGTTTGCGTGGTCGATAAGTCTTTTCAACATTTCTTGATGATTCTGATCGGGCGAAGAAAAATCATACCCTTCAAGACTCAGAGGGATCGTCTTGTTGTCAGGTGTAATAACGTGGACAGGTCCGGACTCAACACGAACATCAGCTGACACAGTTGCTGTGGAATCGAAAGCCACCGCGATGTCACACTGATAATTGGACAGTTTTTTCTTCTGGCATCCGATTGGTAACTCGCCAACCAATAGGCCAAGTTTGGTGTAAACACTCTCCTGATTGGATGTATTGCGGCCAATAAAGATAGAACTGTTCTTTGGAGAAGCAAAAACGGGTCTGTCTACTCCTGTTAGGTCATAAGACACCATTCCCAAGCCTGGCTTGTGTCCAGTCACTTGAAAGTCTGCTTTACTTGTTGGGTGCTGAATTACCAACTCATTCGGCTGGAAGGTTAAGTTCATGGTTGGATTGAAATGGACAGTCAATGAATTGTCGGGCTTTGCTAGCAACACAAGATTGTCCGAAGGGTTACCAGCGATTAGTTTTGGAAAATCAGGCGGTATAACTTGGCCTGTTTGGCAGCGATCACCTTCGTATCCAGTGTGTTTACAATCGCACGAGAATTTTCGTGAATTGATGATTACACACTTTCCACCATGGAGACAAGGATTAGGCCTGCAAAGGACGATCTCTGGAAAAACGAGCATAAAAATAACAACAAAGTATCACAAAGAAATGAACGAATGGCTAAAGGAAGGAAGGAAGGAAGGAAACTAGGGAAGGAAGGGAAGGTTGAAGGAAGGAGGGTAAAATGATAAGTCCGAACCCCATGTTGACACAGCAAACCTCAGCCAGTCCCAAACTTTTAAAACACTCTTTACACGAGTCTGGCCAAACATCTTCGTTTGCGTTCGGAACTTAATCAGAGAACAAAACGATACCTACCTTCACATTTAAAGTTTCCGATGTCCCATGCGACGTGGCTTGAATTAATCGATCGGCACGTAGCAATGCTATCACCAAATGCAACATATCCATCCCTGCAGTCACGTGTACAGGTGGAGCCAAAAGTGGTATAACAGGGAAGCAAAACGTTTCCATTCTCCGGTGGAAATAGTGTGCCACAATGTTTAACTGTACCGAATGAAAGAAAAACAAAAAATGATGCGGATACTGAAATATATTTATTGGAGAAAGGCGATCGCTGTCAAACAAATCAGTTTTAACTATAAGAAGTAATTAATACAGTTTATATAACTGAGTGTTCAAGAGCGTTCAGCTACAGGGTAAAAAATACAACAGTTGTCTTTTTTAACCGAAAACTATTATCTAGCACTTGTTCTTAATCCACAGGAAGTAAACGATTGTTTGTTTGCTTCGCTTGCCATAGAACACTAATAAAATATTAATCGCAGTTACCAGTGCAAGACGCTGGTTGGCCGTCCCATTCAGAAGAGTTCGAGCAAGTTCTCTGTTTAGAGCCTTGTAGTTCGTATCCGTCCTCGCACCTAAACCAACAGGTCTCATTAGTCACCAAGCCGCTGCAGTTCATGCGCCCATTGGGCGGGTCATTGATGGCCTCACAAGGTAGACCTGGAAGTAATGTGCAAAGAACAAAGATGAAAGTATGTTTGCAGAACAAAGTATGTTTATTCCTTTCATGGGATACTTGCCCAGCAACCCGTCCCAAACTACTCTGACAACGTATTGCCAGTCACGTTGCCCGAACTAAATCATTGCTACTTTACTAGACACTAGTTTGGGTGTTCGTTTTACCTGATAAAGGGCAGGAAATCTAGCTCTGATACTGAGGAAGTAAGATATAAAAAGGAACAGTAAGACATAGAGCATTGGCATTTACCTTCGCATGTTCTCATGTCAGCTCTTAGTTTGTAACCATAGAGACACGAGCAACCATAAGAACCAGGAGTGTTGTGACAGTTGTGTTCACAGGAATGAGCCCCTGTCTTACACTCGTTTATATCTGCGTGACAAAAAGATTAATAAATCACTCCTGCAAAACCCGGGAAACTGATAGTCATGGAAAGCAATTCATCGAAATAACAGATACCTGTCAGTTGGGCAGTCAGTCAGGCAGCCATTCAATTCACCGATCATGAACAGTTGTATGATCGGTTGGTCGGTCGGTCGGTAGGTCGGTAGATCGTTCAGTCAGTCAGCCAGTTAGATAACCGGTAATCAGTAAGCAAGGAATTTTTCTTTTCATTTCTTTACAGGGTCCACGAAATCAGAGAAACCATTTACCTCGGCACCGTTTTCCATCATACAACAGCTGAAAGCCCTGGTTGCAGCTGCAGGTATAATTTCCTTGCGTGTTGTGACAAAGTTGATCGCATCCTGCTGGTATTATTGTCTTGTTGAGACTCGGTACAAACACCGGATTGCATTCATCCACGTCTGAGAAAAAATATAAACAATTGCTGCTTGTATTTGATTTATAAAGTGATTACATGGTTGAATTAATATTTTAAAATAGAAACCATCACTCTGAAGTGAAAATCTATGGATGGCTCCAGGAATCACCTATGCATGCTGCGTTTTCTTAGAATCGTACAATTCACAAACTAACAAGAAAGCAAGGAGGTAAACCGAGAAACAAATATACAAACAAAGACCTGCAAGTAATTGTCAACTATTGAAGAGAATGCAACATCACAACTAAACATGTCTCAAAATAGCACGTGTTAACAGCGCTTACCAGAACAAGTCTTGTTGTCTATGTTTAATGCATATCCAGTTTGACATGAGCAGTAGAAGCTTCCCAGGAAGTTGTTGCACACTTGCTGACAACCATGATGGCCTAACAAGCATTCATCGTGATCTGGGAAGCAAGAAAACGACGATTAATCACTCGTGGTTTAGTTTTAAAAACATGTCATAAAAGTCAGCAAAAAGATAGCGGACGAAACGTCAGAAACCGTGAATGAAAGTATCGAAAAGTAACTCTAAACTAGGAACGGGCAAAACCACAGTCGTTGCCATGAAAGTGCCCTTTGACATTAATGAATAATTTACACATTGAAACGTTTCACAATACCTCATAGTGTCTGGTCAAAAAGTGTAGTCATTACATCATGATAAGTTTGAAATCAGCATTCCGCAAACACTAGATAACTCAAACCACTAACACCATCGCACCTGAGCAAGATCGTCCATTTGAATCCAGGTAAAATCCGGAGCGACATTCACATCGATAGGAGCCCTCAGTATTGACACACGTGTGAGTGCAGAAACCATTACTTGACTGACATTCGTCTATATCTGAAAATGAAAACAAATCTCTCTCATGCAGCCCGTTCGCTGCATGATGGAATTTCCACTATGCGAGTACGTTCACTCTTGGACTAGGTTCATACTGACACTAGTTTCATTCGCAGAATTTGGCCTGAGATGGATTTGATCTTGTTTGTTGTGTTTATGCCCGACATGATGAAAGGTGGTTTTGTGTTATGAAAGTGAGATTCACCTACACCGGACTGTAGAAAATGGACCAAAATCCCATGTATAACGTAATAATATAGATAGGACCCTGCGCGCGCTCTAATTGGTCAAAAACCCATGTTTTATCAAAGTATAAAACATAGAAAAAGCGTGAGCCGTGTATTACGCTGTGATAAAACACTCCAGACATATGAGAACACTCGAGAAATGTAGAAAACACTCGCCAGCGGCTCGTGTTTTCTACATTTTGCTCATGTTCTCAAATGCCCGTCGTGTTTCATCACAGTGTAATACACGGCTAAGTCAAAAACAAGACCTCCGCGAGAAGAGAATATATAGCATTGTAAACGAACGTAAAGATAGGACCTACTCAGCTCATTATCAACCCACGGTTTCAAGAATACAACTTCTTTACCTTCACAGTGAGTGCCATTGTTCTGGCTGGTCAGGCGATATCCACTATAACATCCACACGAGAATGTTCCAGGGAAATTGTGGCACCTCTGTGAGCATCCTCCGTTCGCTGTTGAACACTCGTTGATATCTAAAGACAGACAAACCATGCAAGAAATTTAATGTGGTCAGTCTCGTTCAAAGCAAGAGTGTTAATTTGCATACAAAAGAACGATTGCTATTCTTACACAGAACAACACGATAACCGGCAATCAGCAACAATATAGTTTTCTGATTGGCTGATTAGTTCTTCTAGTGTATGGTGACCAAAGTGTTATGAACATAATGTTGTGGTGGTGCAGGAAGCGTTTTTACTATGGGTGTTACATAATACCTTTACATGCTCCCTATTAGGCTTTTCGACATCATTACAATATTAAAAGCACAATAATACCGCTGATGCGGCACACATCCCTTTCAATTACTGAAAAAACACAAAGGGTGCTTTCCAGTGGGAATCCGGATTTCACGGTAAAACTTCGCAGAGTTGCAAGCCCAGCTTTACCACGAATTAATACAAGCCCACAGTTGGCGGACAACAGACCGCTGTTTATCAAACAGTTTTGCAAATCCTTTTTTTATACACGGATTTTCAACTACATAACCACAAAAGTAGCAAATCTATGACATGAAATGCAAATTTTCATTTGCTCCGAGAAGGATTTCAGTGCGTCAAAACTGGTTTGCGATCGAATTCTGGATTTCCCAATCGAACGCATCCAAACTCAAAACCAAACTAGATTACCATCACAAATTGTTCCACCGCTTCGCAGCTGGAATCCTTTTGCGCAGGTGCAAAAGTAGTTTGGGACAGTATTTGTACAAGCTGCACCACAAGCTTCCCCAGGTACTCCGCAACTACAGGGACTGGGAACCAATGACTGACATTCATCGATATCTAGGTATAGAAATATATACAGTAAGAAAGGTCAGCAAAAAGAACGTGAAATATTTCTTTCGTGGCGATTGGGATCGCTATTAAAAAACGCATCAAGTCCAGATGGCAAGCAGGTGATTGACTTTTACAGTGTAAAGTGAAAGAAGCAAATAGTTTCCAAAGAAGCTGACTTATATGTAAGTCTTGCTGCGTAAGCAGGGAAATTATAAACTGGCAACTGACAGGCAATGAATCCCTTCAGCAATTTTCAAGAATATCATTTTGATTATTCGTATCTAATTTTAGGGTTAGGGTTAGGGCTAGGGTTAGGTTAAAAATGCCATCAACGTTCCTTCTCGAAAGTAATAACTGACGACAAGATCTTGATGAATAGCGAAAGGATCTCGCTAACACCTACCATGACAACTGCGTCCACTTTGGGTGTAGCCTAAGTTGCAGCTGCACTGATATGAACCTGGTGTGTTAGTGCAGATTTGATCGCATCCACCATTACTTGCAGCACATTCATTGATGTCTTTGGATAGAAGTAGAGCAAATTACTTTAAAATACCACTACACTGTATCTTCAACCAAAACAAAAATTCGCTCATCACTGCTATTTCGATCGTGTTTCCAAATATTCGATACTCAAGATCCACCAAGATTAAATTCGAATCATTTTTAAATGACTCGTGAATTGCGTAAGCGAGTAACGCAAATTACCGATTCATTTGTTGGTCTGGGAAAGTTTTAATCTCACATGATGGTTTGGGCGTACGTTACGCAAAGGTTAGCTCATGTCAACTATTATTCACTGGGAAATTCACGGGTTTGCTAATACTGAGAGCACTGTGTTGTATTTATATGACACTGTTATTGAATAATACGCTATGAGTTAAATCGAGGTACTCAGGGCGACGAAAGCGAATCAAAACGTCACTGACAAATTCTGTTATTTTACATCCTTACGATCATTCATGTCACTTCAGCAACGAAAAAATATAAAGAACCCAGAGTAAAAAAATGACAATAATTTAAACAAGCAAATGAACGAACAAACAAACAAACAAACAAACCAAGATAAATGAAACAAGGAGCAAAAAATAAATAATAATAATAGTAATAATAATAATAATAGTAATAATAATAATAGTAATAATAATAATAATTTTTTTTAATATATACAATAAAAAAGGAGTGTTTATTGTGACAAAAACTAGAGCTAAGCTAGTTAATAATAATAATAGCTAACTAATAATAATAATAATAATAATAGTAATAATAACAGTAATACTACTACTACTACTACTAATAATAATAGTGGTGAAAGACAAGAAGGAAAGAACCTGTCTGCTTATCGATATGTCCATCCCCACAGAAAGGAACACCTCCTTGAAAACAATGGAAAAACTCACAAAGTACAAAGATCTTGAGATTGAAATCGAGAAAACGTGGGAAATGAAAACAACAACTGTCCCAGTGATCATTGGAGCTTTCGGGCTTCTCAAGAAGGGAACAGAAAACTACATCGGCAAGATCCCAGGCAATATTAGAATAACAGAGCTACAGAAGACCGTCCTCCTTGGAACTGCTCACATACTTAGGAGGACTCTATCCATCAAGTAATCCAGCAGACTTATGACTTCCCTAGGCTCATGGATTGAACTCGGCACCATAAGTTAAAAGCGGCAAGACTTTAAGGACTTAAAATAATAATAGTAATAATAATAATAATAATAATAATAATAATAATAATAATAAACAAAGCAGAGAAATTGGTATGGAGAAAGTACGCCATAGTACAAACAGCGAACACAATCCCATGCCACCGGAAATATTGCAAACAAGTTTGATATACCTGTCACACAAGTATTGCCGGTCCATCCAGTTGAACACTGGCATCTGTTGGGTGAGACACAGGATCCACGACTGCTATCACATCCTTGGGAACAGATTGCTGTGAAGTAAATAAATAAAAACAGTAACCGAGTCAATGAATGAAAGCGTAAATGATTAAATGGGCCAAAAGGCCAGTGCCAGGATCAGTGCTGGGTCAATAGGTAAAGAGGTCGGAGTCAATGAGTCAAGAAGTCAATGAGTTAAGCATTCACTTAGACTTAATTTTGACATGATGGCCAGTGCAACGTTTAATTAGCAGTACAAGGGAACTGCATGTGTGTTATACGTCTAAGCCATCTTCACGAATCGAACTCAACTTAAAATAATCAAATTTTGGTTTTATCAACAACACGCACCAAGACAGTAAATATTTTTGTTTCTGTTTGCGACTTTAAAGTTGTGTAACCAACCTTAGTATTCCGACAGACAGTAATAGGGCAGAACTCGATAGTCTCGTAACTCTCGGGGAAAGCTCAGCGAAACGACGGAAAAAAATATTGTCATTGTTTATTTTGGCTGACATTTTTTCATGGGATGCATGGGGGATGGCATCAAGGGCAAAGTGTGGTGGATACATTAAAAGTTACCTTCTGTACATTCTCTTGAACTGGAGTAACGTTTCTTCCAACCGGTACAGCAATAAATGACTTTTACACTGACTCTTCTTGTGCGCTGGACAGTTCGGTACACTGTCCTCGGTCTTCAAAGAAATATATTAGACAGAGAACATTGATTAGCCAACATAGACGAAATTGGGAAGGGACGAAACAAACCACATGAACAAACTATATCGATGACCAGTATTACTTTACAAGAAGATGAACACAATTCAACAAGCACCATGCAGGTTAATTCTCCAGAGATCAGATCCCTTACCTTGATACCCCACAGCGACCCCAACCAAACCACCCACAGCTAGTAGTTGAGTAGGTGTAGGACGTCGTTGCTGTAGTAGTGTAATACGACTCGACCTGTGTAGTTTGCCTAGAACAAACGTTCTGCCTGAAAGATATAAATGTTACATAATTCTGTCTCATATAGAACCAGTCTTGAAAAGGATAGCATCCATTATTTTGCTTAATTGCAATTCACTAGTATATGCAAATGCTGCAATCTGATTGGATCCTCTACTTGTACACTGTCAACCATAAGTGTAGGATTGTACAGTTGGTATCCAAAATGGCTTCCCGTTGTATTCTCGCCGTCTTCAGAAGTTTCTCAAACAATTTACTCATTGACGCAATTTTACAGCGGACAAAATATGCCCCGCAGCAAGTAACTTGTCTGAACACATCTTTTTGTTTGCCAGCTTACCGCTTGTTTACATTCAAAAATAAAACCAGTATCGACAAATTTATAAGTTTGAACTTTAATTCCGTCTTATGCTTTCTTCTTTTTTTACGATTTGTAAACAAGGTCTGACTATTTACAAAGGTTTGGATCGATACTTTGTATTCTTGCACGATTCTTGGACGAATTAGAAACTTAAATTGGAGTCACTCAGGCGTGCGTAAGTTACTTAGAAATTTTTGGTTTCGCACAATAGAGGATGGTTTCGACCGTTCTTTGTATTGCCATTGTGAACCCTACTAAAACAATTCAATTTTTCGATTTCTATACACTAACATTACGCGGTATGTCTTATTTGACGTTGTAGAGTGCTTTCGATTGATCTTTTTCCGGAGTTAGGCGTTTTGCTGGCTGCGTTACTCTCCTTGTTTGACTGACTGAGTTTCAGAGTCGCATCTTCGCGGTAAACATGCACTCCACTTTCCAAGCAACAATCATTTCTAATTTCGAATACGGCCGCCTCGATCGAGCAGTCACTCTTAAGCTTTGCGGCCTACTTATTGCTTACGGTGGGGGCATCGAGTAGCGACTGTATATTTCCTATTCAGGTCACCGTTTTCACATTGTGATTATCCATCATTTGCTTGTGCAAGGAAGAAATCTTAAGACTTAAAGAGAACCCTCAACAAACAAGTTTATATCGAGACCAGTTGTGAGTATCGAATTTTACGGGTGGCAAATTTGCGTCGAAGGTTTTAATGGTTATGTGTGTCTCGCAGTCTCCATTTGTTTTCGCAAAGTCTAGATTTTTTTGCTAGGCTAAGCATGTCTGGAAGCTCGATTTGTTTGTTCGTTTTCATAAATGACACCTGAACGTCTTAAAGGCACTCACACTTAAACATTTTGAAGTCTCGGTCTCGCAATTTTCAGACAAAATATGTCGGGCTCGCAAAGAAAAACGCTCTTCCCACCTTCTCGCTTTGCCCATCCCGGGATGACAAATTATTTTTTACGCCCTTTTAAAGCTTATCTTCAACAGAATGCTTGGAATTCATTCCAACTATCCTGGAACAGAAATTGATCGACTTCCGAAAGTAGCTGCGATCACTTGTCAGAATGCGAATGATGAGCATTAAATACAGCGACACAGAATGATAATACCACAAACGAAGATTTCATTATCCAACGTTTTTCTAGACCCTTGTTCGTCGCCCCGCGCGGTTCATGTTCTGTTTACAAGGAGCTAGGGCACTAGTGCTCTAGCACTCCCACAGCTCTGTTTTTCTTTTTTCTGCATGAAAGTGTTACAATATGGCTAGAATTATTTGGGCTTCAAGAAACAAAATTTTAATACCGGCAAAACATACAAATTGTGACTAAACACCGTATTAATTCCCATTTTGTTTTAATTTTGCTTTGGATATGTCCAATTGAACGGCTTTTGCGACGAAATTCAGTCAGGCATTAATGTCTGTCGCTACCGCGGCTAAAATATTCAATTGTAGAATTGTTTATAGTTTTGCGGTTAAATTAATGCCAAACTAGAGAAAATAACTGTCTGGGATCTTAATTGAGCTTAAAAACTGACATGATCTAAGTGGAATTGACAAACCACGTAATTCAAGTGAAAACAAATTTTGGCAATAAAATTATTGTCGATTGCGTCTGTTATTTACCCGGTTAACTAAAGCGTGACCAGCTAGAGTTGTCTCGTGTGGGAGAGTCCCCGAAACATTTTGGATATCTTTGGCCTTCTTGGTAGGGAAACTCTTGCGCTAAGAGTACCTGCTTGTAACGGGGCCTCAGAGGAATGCATTAACCGTTGAATTAATAGATCACCACCACTTCTCACTACTGCGTGAGTATTATGGAAAGCTATTGATGGGTCATCTCCTTTCGGGTATGTGATTCTCGGAAATGCATCCTTGTTCCGGGAATCATATAGACCTATTCAGTTTGTTTTATCTGAAACCGAAAGTCGCTTTGCATAAGTTGTTTCTAGCCTGTTTCTGTGTTCGGTCTTTTTGAAGTGGACTACCAAACTGACGATCCCTTTTATAGTTAGCTAAATATGTTCCTTTTAACAATAAATACGCCAGCAGAACCGCATTATATCCAATTACATGACATGGTAAAAATAGCTCCTTCTAGGAGTTTCAAAACACGCAATGTCGTTTGTTTGCGAAATGGATTTCTCTTGCAATAGTCATTAACTGGTCCGGTTTGGAATCGAGTTGCCAAGATCGATATAAAAGATTCCTTTTTTTCAAATTTCATTCCACATGATAGGCCTAAGTTTGCTTTATGCTTCCCTGACCATGCAGGAGTAGCTGGTGTGAGTTCAGTCAAAGCGAAAGTAAGTCAAAAAAGTTTGAATCTTCTTGAGCCTAAGTCTTTCGCACTTTTCCTTCCTGTCGATTGTCGCTAATTGTACCAATGCTAAGTCGTATGTAAAGACTTCCACTGCGAAACTGAAATATGGGATAGAAAACACTTTCCTATTTCATCGAACCTATCGTTGTAGAAGATGCAGAAGCCGGAAGTCTCAGAACTTGTCTAACCCATCAATAGATAACAAAGATTTACAATCTTTTTTTTTTGTAACAGAGCTGCGTAGTCAATTGCAAGTTAGAAAAACTTTAGTCTACCACATATTGGAACCGAGTTAAACTTAAAGCATTTTCTTCTTGCTGTACAGGAGACTCCGCAAAACACGCCAAAGTGAGATCTACTTTTAAAGTGAAACACAATCAATACAGCAAGCTGTTTTGACTGTAACTTACCCATATTCATGGAGATTTGATGGGTTTATAACAGTTTGATTTGTTTCCTTCCACAATAATGTCAAAAGGACGAGCTTAAAGAGGATCAATTCCTTGGAAACCATGACGAAGCACTGGTCACATCGTTTCGACTCTGCAGCTGCAAGGCCCTCGCCAAATGTTTATTCACCATCCGTATCTACCTGATTGACGTGGTCGTTAACAATCGCAGACTGTTTTCCGCTAAACGGTAACACAATTGGTCAATGCGCGTTGCATTCATTTAAATAACAAAGATAAGATAGTTATAATTCAGTGTACCAAGCCCAGTTTAGATTACCACCCACGCAGCCATTCTTTTAGCTTGTCACGTGGGAGGGTAAGTTAAGACTTAAAGGGACATTGTCACGATATTTTTGCTAAAAACTGTCATAAATTCACGAAATGGTCTCTAAATTTATGTAATAAAAACCTAATTAGCTCTAACTAAATGATTAAAGGCAATTTCTTGAAGAACGTCCACACTGCAGCAAATTATATGCTTCGACGATGCTGCGTAACGTCAAAATTGAGGTCAATTTTCGTGGACCAGAAAGTCAATCTGGTACATGAATTTACCTACCCAAACTATTTTTTCTGGTTAAAAGTATCCTTAAGCTAATTTTTTATCGCAAATCTAGCTTGGGTAAATAAAACGAAAAAATTGAGAGCGTCTTGAAGACTAGGCACTAGAGTTAATCGCCTGACATTTTGACCTTTCACGCCGCGATCATTATCTCCAACATTGATCCAAAAATGTTTACCTGTGGGTCTTATCACCAGAAAAATAGTCTGTAGGTCTCTAAGATCAGTTACTGTAATTGAAAATACGTATCAGGCTGCTAATTGCCAACGTCGTTCCCAGGGTCCTCTCTCTACCTCCATCAAGTTTGTCTCAGCACTGAGCTTGCCTACTGAGCCCAGTAGAGAGTGGAATTTGTAACCCTTCTGTTGTGGATCGGCAAAAATCACAGCGAAGGTATTGACACATTCGATGTAGGAGTTCAATGCGTTCAATGTCCGGCTAAAAGGTTAGCTCTGCATTTAGCTGAATTTTCCCAGTCGATAGTTGGACGGTCTTTGGAATTTGTGGCGGTGAAAAAATTCGGTAAAGAACTTGGAAATGACGACCACCACAATAAATGGACCGCGCGGTGAAATTAATTCGGCAAAATCACAACGAAGGAATTTACTCGTTCCGTTAGAGTTAAATACGTCGTATGTTCGCCTACAAAGGTAGTTTTGAATTTGATTGAGTTACTTTCATCGACAGTTTGATGGTCATTCCATTCTCTTGCAGTGAAAAATTTTATGAAGAACTGGACAACAACGACATCGGCCGCGCGTTTGCAAAATCCAACGACTTTCGTTTAAAAACTGTTTAGCGGTAAGTCCAATTTTAATTTTCGGTCGAGAGACTAGCTTCTCATTAAGTTGAATGCACCCCATCGAAAATTTGACGGTTATTTAATTCTTGTACTGTGAAAAACTGATGAAAGTAATATCCGAAGCAGGCTGTTGACGGTTGTTTAAAAAAGTACCGAAAAATAAGCAAACTTCACTCTCAATTAAAATCTCATACTCATAAAAGTTCAGATAGAAACAAAGCACCGGTCAGGTAGGATCTCTGACCAACAACTTGCTTGAAAAATAACATCTGTAAGGCAGCGCAACTTTCACCTCCATAGACAGTGTTGACAAAATTAAGTTGAGGACCCACCCTCTGTGCGGATTTGATTTGTATACATGGGCACGTGACCAGCCGCAACCAGGGTACTTTCTCAAGGGAGGTAGAGAGAGCACCCTGGGAACGAGGTTGTAGGGCTAGGCTGCTTGGCCGGCGGCGACTACAGACGACGCACGCAACGAAATATCAGATAATAAATTCAGCATCGAGAATAATCTTTGAGAATACTAGTGGAATACATAGTTGACGAAATACTTGGAGTAGTTCCTACCTTAAGTTAGTCTATCATGTGGCATGAAATTTTCGCGGGAGTTTAATTTTTAAGCGGTCAGCGGTTGTTACGTCGGTCGGACGCTATTCTTTCACCTCCGTACTTTTACTGTGTTTTCTCGGATCCCAACCTTTACCGGGACAAAAAATCGACTGGAATTGCTCTCCCGCAGATTCACCATGCGGCTACGCTACTTACTTCGTAAGAGGAAATCATAATAACCCGCCGGGGCTTCAACTTCAACAGTTAACGAGGCGGATCCGCCATCTTGTTTCTGCTTCTGCCCCACGTGGAAGGAAATATCTAGCCTCTAGGATTGGCTACTATGCTAATTCGGATTGTACTTTCCATCAAGCTCGTCTCCTCACAAGTGGTGATGTCTCACTTAATCCTGGTCCGACAATAAACTCCTCAAGGTGTTCTGTTTGCATAAAGAACGTTGCTAGAAATCACCGAGCCTTGAGCTGCGATCAATGCGAACTTTGGTGCCACATGAAGTGTGGTCGATTGAAACCGAGCCAGTATAAACACCTCCAGCAAAAAGATCAATTTAATTGGATCTTCCCGGCATGTCTTCTATCTGTTTTACCTTTTGCCGAAGTACCAATTCCGACAGATGAAGCTGTCCATGCGGAGCCGGACAATTCAGCAAACCTCAACAATCAGGGAACGGATCGAAACACCCCAAGTCCTTACAGGGACCTATACACCAAACTCAAAGGCCATGGTTTAAAGATTGCACATCTTAACGTCAGAGGCCTGATTAGGAAAATCAGCGAGATCAAATTAATGTTATCAGAGAGTAAACTCGACATCCTTGCAATCACAGAAACTCATTTGGACGATGAAACACCCACTGAGGAAGTCACGATAACTGGATACCAAGTCGCTAGGCTGGACAGGAAGGATCAATAAGGCGGTGGCTGCATAATATATTACTCAGAATGCTTGCACGTATACGAGAGAGACGATCTCAAATCAGACATTGAAGCAATCTGGATTGATGTCACTGTGAACTCTCAGAAGCTACTACTTGGCTGTGTATACAGACCCCCGGATGATTACACCTTCTACAACAAATTTCACAGTCTGCTTGAACACTGTGCGAGGTGTGTGTAGTGATCCTTGGTGACCTGAACTCTGACTTGATTGCCAAGGACTATGAAGAGAGAAGAGTGCTCAGAATCCTTGGCAGCTTTGACCTTAACAATGTCATAAAAGACCCCACAAGAACAACTCTAACTACTTCTACCTTACTTGACCTCCTGATTACCTTTGATACATCTAAGTTAATAACATCAGGAACATTTGACCCAGGCCTATCCGACCACTGCCTCATCTATGGTATCATTAAGCTGCATCGCGAGAGGACGCCCCCAAAATACATTTTTGCGAAAAATTACAAGCAAATCAATATTGAAACACTAAAACATGCTTTTCGCACTGCCCCATGGTCTGTAATTGAAACATTCGATGACCTTGATGACATCACTTGGGCATGGGAAACTCTCTATAAGGACATAGTGAACGATCATATTCCCCAGAGGAGAGTTAAAATACGTTCAGACAGCTTACTATGGATGAATTCTCATATTCGGAAAACCATGAACAAACGTTATAGAACTCTCAAGCGAGCAAAGGAGTCAGGGTCCAAAGACCTGTGGGATGAATATAAGAAACTAAGAAATGAAGTTACCAAGCTCCTTAGAGACGCTGAGGCTAACTACTGGAGTCAAGAATTCCAAAACACAGAAAGCAGTAAAGACTTTTGGAAGCTTGTAGCAAGGATCACTCATAAAAAGAAATTGAATAACATTGGGCCCATTGCTGATGATCAGAGCCACATGATACTTGACGACCGAACCAAAGCTGAGGCCATGAATGATTATTTTGTAGCAGTAGGACCAAACCTGGCCTCACAAATAAACCCAATACCGAACTCCCGGGACATAGAACACATCTACAGAATCACTCCCACTCTCTCCAGCATCAGTCTCAACAAATCAGACCTCCTTAGACGTATCAAGACCATCAACCCTAATAAAGCCTCTGGCCCAGACTCGATTGCTCCCCGAGACCTACATCTCATTGGTGAGGCCTCCGCTGAAGGCCTCCATACTGTTTTTAGACATAGCCTGCTTAACTCCACTGTTCCATCCCAATGGAAAGTATCCAGAATGCTCACTACCCATAAGAAGGGAAGCAAAACAGACAGAGGAAATTACAGGCCTCTCCAAATGCTGAGCCTACCTAGCAAATTACTGGAGGGTCTAGTGTGTGAGAGACTAGACAAGTTCACCACAGACACTGGGCAACTGAATGACAACCAGTGGGGTTTTCGACCAGGCAGATCAACTGAGGAAACTCTAATATACCTGACTGAGACCTGGAAAACAGCTATTGATAACAGAAAAGTAGTCGGAGTCGTCTTTATTGACTTTCAGAAGGCATTCGACACAGTATCCCACGACATATTAATCCACAAACTACAAGCTATGGGACTCAGCGGAGATATACTGGAGTGGTTGACCAGTTACTTGAAAGGCAGGAAGCAATTCGTCGTAGTCAATGGTTGTTCTTCACAAACTAGGCCAGTTACTTGCGGAGTCCCACAGGGTCCCTGCTAGGACCCAGGCTCTTCACATACTACATTAACGATCTCAGGGATTCGATAACTGAGGGCAACCTGGAATTGTACGCTGACGACACGACGCTACGTATCATTCGTAACAATGTAGATGAAGTAGTCGACGGTCTAAACAGAGTCCTCTCAGAGATTTCGCTCTGGTGCAGAAACAACAAATTAACTATACACGCTGGGAAGTCTGAGGCTATGATCATATCCCATACAGCCTTCTATGGCCCGCTAAGACCCATTAAACTAGGAGATAAGATCCTGAATGTTGTTTCCGAAACAAGATGTCTGGGGATCATTATTGACTCCCAGCTCTCTTGGAACAGTCACATAGAACACCTCTGCAAATCTTTTGGAAAGAAAGTAAGACAGTTTAAAAGATTTAAATACCTACCAACAAGCACACTAGAAACAATTTACTTCAGCAGCATTGTCCCTACTATCACTTATTGTAGCTTAGTTTGGGGCACTAGCACACCATCTCTGATGAACGAGCTTGAACACATTCATGCAAGGGCAGCTCAACTCATCCACAGTCTACCACGGGACATATCAGATCAAGACGCCCCAGAAACAACTGGATGGGAGCCACTATCAAATCAATATAAAAAGAAACTACTCACCCTAATGTACAAAGTAAATTGCAACATCACCCCAGATAAAATAACAAACCTCTTTAGTATTGCTAACCCATACTATAATCTTAGAAATAGTAATCACTTTGTACTACCTAGATCCAACTTGGACATTGGTAGAAATTCCTTCCAGGTGATCTGTGACGTCATTGCGGGGGCCTGGGGAAGGAAATTTTAATGCCGTATCCCATAACCCAATACGCGCACCAATTCAATCCGTTTTCGAATCATGGCGGCTGGTCGGCATGATGTGATCTCGATGTTTTAAAAATACTTCGCCATCAACGAGTGAGAATACTTGTCACTGGGTAGCTTGTACAATGCAGTTATTGCCAAGAGGAGAAACTCTGCGTTGTTGAATGCTTTGACAACTTTTGGCGTGGAGCGTTGCAGACAATCCAAACGTAAGCTCGATGTACTCCTGCGTTGTATGAAGTTAGCTTTTTTATTTCTCTGTTATGTACTGGACATTGGCTTTATCAACAGTAAATGTTACTCGTTTTAAAGCTGTTATTGGTTTTTGGGAATGGTGTGTTTGTCTTAAGTTTATTTTTTATGTGCTGATTTTAAAGAAGTTTCGATGGAGCCTTCGTTGCTCTCTCGAAGTCAGTTCCATTGTCGCGGGTGGCACAATTCTTGCGGGCATTTTGACGCGGCAAGTACTTAAGTATTGTTTCTTTTGCCGGCTAGTTGTTTTTATTATGGCTTTTTATTGTTTGTTTGGATATGTTGTCGAGCTGAGGAAAATGTGCTTAACACCGAGTCAGTAATTCGACTTCATTGCCCATTTCAAAACTGGTAAATTTTACAAAAACAAAAAGAGTTTAAATGAACATCTTCGTCTTTATCCGGAGCACAAACCGGGTAGCTTGCCAACCTCCCGGAAACGGGTTTCATTTAGACAATGCGCAGAAAAATTTCTAGACGAGAGTAATCCTTATTCAAGGAAGCAAAGGGTCAGCGAGCTGCTGAACTGTCTGAATGATGAAGAACTTGTGGATTTAGTTTTACCAAGGATTGCCAAAATTGTGTCACCCGTCGACTTTGCACTGCATGGAACTGTTGGAACTCGCGATTTTCACAGCAAATTATGCAAGTTCAGAAATGAACTGTCCCTGCACTACCCAGAACTTCAAGCGCTGTTTTGTCCAGAGCCCTCACCAAGCACTGGTTTCTATAATCAGAGGCAAGTGTTAACTGAAGTAGTTCAAAAGAACAAACCTTATTCTTGCGACTAGCTCCTCAAAATTGACAATGGTTCTTTTTTCAAGGAAGTTGTTATGCCTTGTGTTTTTAGAAAACAGCACTCGGCATTTGTGGAATTTACTTGTGGAATTGTGAGGTCACTTACGATTGGACAAAAAGAAACACAAAATGTACTGAGAAACAAGTGGGGGAAAATTTGGAAGGGCCCATTGGCATCAATCCAATTTTAAGTAAGGATGAGAGTTTTGGTCATCTGAACGACACCTGCTAAGAATTACTGAAACAAATTGGTCTTAATATATAGATTTAGCCGAGCCTAAAAGCAGAGCTCGTGAGTTATTTTTTGGAATGTTGTTACTGATGAAAATAATCCAAGATGTACATGTATGTGAAGTAAACTGCGAGCGATTTTATAGTTTCAGCCCGAACTAGGATTACATCAACAGATCGAGGTGTAAGATGGTGTGATGATGAAAATAGAGCCATGATTTCAAGCATTTCAGGGTAGCCACCAAAAATGTTGATCACATAACAGAACTGTCTTCTGTGCTTTTTGGTGGTATTTCCTGTTCTTTCTTATTGAGAAAGACAAGACATTGTTGTTAATCATTATATTCTTTCTTAGTGAACAACTGGGACTCCCACACAAAAGAAGTTTACACATTTTTTTGTTGTGGGGTATGACTGAAATGCAGTGGTTACAATATACTCAGTCCCCAAATTTCTACCAAATGAAATCTCACAAAAATACCAAAGTGGTATACACATGTAAAAAGTTTTGTTTTCTAACTTGATCCCCAAAGACAGTTAGCTATCTTCATTTTTGTATGGAGTCTCCTCCTGCTGAAAGGGTTTGCATCATCTCTCAAAGTATAAGTATAAGCAAAATCACTCTGGCATGAACAATAAATATGATATTTTGTTGCTGATCATGAATACTTGCATAGGCTTCTGATAATAATTTTATTATTCAATTCCACTGTGATTTGTTCTTTTTCTCGACTGAGATTGTGCACTACAGGAGCTGTTATTGGGTTCCATTAATTAATTTTGTTACAATTAAATTATACCAAGAATTATAAGTAAGCTATAAGTAAGTTATATTATGTACGTATATTTTGTCTGCACTACACAACCAAACGCACTCAAAGATTATGAGGCATAGGTACATTTGTCAGAAAAAGCCAGCATATCCAAGATATGTTCTGATTGACACATCAATTAAAGATAATTTACAGCAAAATGGATAAACAATACATCAATGTCCTGCATGCACCAAAGCTGGACATGAGGTTATAAGGCAATCATTTAAACAACAGATTGAAATAATTTATAAATTAGAGAACACTATTTGTACAATGCTAGGGATCAAATTAACCTTACTGGACGTTGCGAATGGCAAGGCTGTCGGTAGAATGTCAAATTTCACGACTCTTTCTTTCTGCAAAAATACTAATCCTGCAACTTTGCTTAAGACCCAGTTCTCCATTTCGTGTTGGCAAAATATTAACCTATGCCATGCCCAATACAGAGGTTATCACAAAATTGATTTAAGAGCAACATAAACCAAGCACAATAAATATCATTTTTAAGCCAAAAACACAATTATTTAAATAAACCATGACATAATGAGTAAACTATCTCTCAGAAAAACTGATTAATTTAACAGACACTTCAAATAATTAGTTAATATATGTATCATAGGTGTTTCTTAATAATGTAATACAGTTCATCTGTCACAATGTTGCAGCTACAGCTGTATGATATTACTTCTCTCAGTATGGGTTGCAGAACTCAACTTCCAAGTCAGTTTGTTCAATGAACTTAGTGTAGAAATTAATATGGCATCAAGTTGTCTGTGAATATAGAGAAACCAAACAGAGCATTACAATCTTAAGTAATAAATTATTGAACTCTTTTACATGTATGTACAATGTATGTTTCATTAATATTGGGGATCTCTCAGAAGCTGCATCTGTGTTGATTTAATTTGCTCCCAGTGCATTTTTTATGGAACTTTTCACACATTAATATCTCTGTCATGACAGTGATCTCTGTGTTCTACAACAATTAGTACACAAGAAAAATACACTCAGTAAGATATTGTTTACAATAAAAATCAATCCCTATAAGCAATCATGAGGACCTTGAATTTATATTTCTTTAGAAATATCTCACCTGGCCATGGTTGCTTTGAAAATATTTGATGTTTTTATCCAGGCTGCCCATGTGTACACTGTTGGTATATTGACTGACAGGAACAGGGATGTAATCATTCTGTGTATAGCTGCTACTTGAACACCACCGAACATACAAAGACATATCAATTATAATTTATAACCAACAGATGACATTCCTTTCATTGATATACAGTGTACTTCATTGCTAGTTGTTTACTGAGTGTCTACAGTAGTGAATCAATTGTTAGGGGGATGGTACCAAAACTTTCACAGTGGCAGGCTCTACCCTGAGATGCAAAGCAAACATATATAACTGTTATGAACTTGGCGACTTGCTTTTGAGCGCACATGCAATTTGGTTTAAACAAGAAACTGGAACATTGCAGTACAACAGTGTGCACAGTTCCAATCAAAGAGCCATCCAGGCTGTCGCAAATCTGAAAATCAGACTTTGTCAGGATAAATACTGATGTTCTTGCTGACTTAATCTGAGTGTGCAGTTCCAGAAGATATTTACACCCAACACCCATTCATGGCCAGTTATTAGAAATTCCAAAGTAACAGGAGGAGGGAGTTCTTACAGCAAAAAACCTCCATATGGGGTATGAATCTTTTCTTGAAGAAAACAATGTCTGAGAAATCATTAATTACAAAATATGCTTTAAGAAATATCTTACCTGGTAAGGCAAACTTTCAGAAAGTTTTGTAATCTAGACTGGCTGGCCAGTTCATACATTTGACAAGTTGACACCGGGCATGTTTGTAAATTTGTGCGCTTCAGCATCACATTACAATGTAGTCATGTAGTAGCATTGGTCAACTGAAAACAGCATAATTTGGTTGATTAATTTACACTGTACATTATTTGGTTAAATATTGGTGTAAATCGTAGCACACCAACAGATGACTATTAAAATTAATTTACAGAACATACTGGCAGCTAAATCATAACAAATGAAAAATCGAGCATGAGCCATTTACATGTACATGTAACAGCCCTCACCTCAGAACTGTCATAGATATAATATATTTTCAAACTCGCTGAAATTTCAGATTATTCAATATTAACATGCACGTACATCTTTAACAGTGTGTTTGCTTTACATTCACTTTACACACAACCGGTATCCACCATAGGCAGACTTTTAAGTTTGCCTTTGAAAATAAATTGTGTCAACTAATGCATCTTTCATTACCTATTCTTGTGACAAAATGACACAAAATCCAAGTACAAGAAGTCATAAGCATAAAACTAACTTAATTACCTGGTAATGCTTACAGCACCTCTTACTGTCTGCATACGCCGTCCATAAACTGGTCCTGCCTTGACAATACTCATTATTTTTCTCATCACATCTTTTAAAATGTCACTGTTAAATAATCCTGAAAAGGCAAATGCATGAAATGTTATGCCTTTAGCACTCACCACATACCTTTACATGATGTACAATGTACACCAAGTCACGATCGACATTCACAATTCTTTTTACTTTCATTGTAACTTTTTTCGTAACTTTTTGCAGTGTCATTTTCCCTCACTTGAAGACAGGACTTCCACATTAGGTGGTAATTCTCTATGAATTCACAGGGATTGATAAGTAGATGGTGACTAACTTTAGCAAAGGAGGCATTCAAATGTCAGATTTTAATGTTAAGTTCATAACTTTACATTTCTCTGTGTGTATATTCATATATGTATATATATATATATATATATATATATATATATATATATATATATATATATATATATATATAGATTTTCAGAGTCGGATTATTTGGTCGAAGACATTTATTGCTACTCAGAGTTTCATGCTCCTTGCAAAGCAATCATCAGGCAACTGCCAAAAATAACGGATACGTAAGAAGATATACAAAATTTGAAAATACAGAACAATGCCCAGTGGTGTGACATGCAGAGATATGATTGGTAAAGCTAAGCAAGCACGGTCTTTTCTTCGACCAAATAATCCAACTCTGAAAATCTACACATCGCTCTAGTTTGCCTATTGAGCACTTTAGTAGCTGATGAAATCTTCAATTCATTATATTATTACATTACATATATATATAACGACTCAGTGATTGCACCGGTATAATGCAGGTGTGCTGGTGAAAGAGATGTTCTGAACATTCTGAACTTTTTCCCCTTACCTGTAATAGGATGACTAATATGAATTGCAATTCACAACCAACACCAACATCAGGTTATAACTGTATACACATGTATATTTTGCTGTCTTCTGTTATCATAAAAATAATAATAATAATAATAATAATAAACCTTTAAAACCCTCCATAAAGTTCACACTCATTATAACACTGCTACATGTAGTGCTGTTTAACTGGAAATCAATTTGACTGAAACTGTTGAAACAGCTCTGTCAAAATTGTTTCTAGCAGTTATTAGGCAGGATAACAGAATATGCAATCATTTAATACAAAGTAAAGAACAGAGATACACCTGTGTTAGTTATTTGTTAGGATTTGGTGAGCTTCTGTGTCAGGTATGGTGAAAAATAATGGACTCTAGGTTGCAAAAATGAAGGTTCCGGAGACATTTTGACAGGGCTGAGAGGAATTAATATATTTACAAAAGAAGGAGAAGTTCTTGCCCTGTCCAGCTCTCTGCTATAAAAAATATCTTTTACATACATTTGTTATATATGGCTTGCGTTTTGAGCCAATGTAATGCACGCTCTGATTTTCTAGCTAGTGCATTATTTCCATTTACATGGTACATGTACATGTATATGTCGGTAAAATCGTAAAACATCACGTGTGACAAAAATAAAAATGAAATGCCCAATTTGTAATAATTTTAAAATACTTGACACTGAAATGAATCTAATTCTTTACTTGAAAATTATTCTCCTGTAATGCCCATGGGCCAATTACCAGCCTGCTAAAAAGTCCTAAAACAAAGCAAAAGGAAATTAAGAAAACCACTGCTTTTTTCCTGAAAATTGTCGCGACTGAAACGATGATTGAATACTCTGAGAGTGCATTCTATTACCCTGACGAGATAAAATTTTATGAGAATAGAGAATTCACAAAGTTATATCACAAACGAATTGGTACTGGACAGAACAAAGGAAACAGCCAGGAAGAAACTAAAACTTTCTTCGACAAACAAAAAAGTAAAGCACAACAAAGAAAACAGTCAGTGACATTTGGTTAATAAGTTAGTCAATCAAAAAATTAGTGTGAAGAAGAGAGCAGAGAGAGAGAGTGGAGCAAGGAATGCACTCTCACCAACTAAATTTTGAATGTATATATGTAAAAGTTATTTTTATTACCGAGAAATGGTCAGGGCAAGGACTTCTATGCCCTAATTTTGTAAAAGTGTGTAAATGTCATTTTCACTGTTCATTACCGAGTAAAGCTCTTAGCATTTTGTTTTTAATTAGTACTATCTCACTTTTATGGAATATTTCCATAAGTGCAAATACCACACTGGGGAATAACATTTCATTCGGAAAATAGGGGCCATGTACCCCCAACCAAAAGCAGCCGCACTAATAAAATGAAATAGCAAATCAAAATCGAAGTAGAGCTTTATTTGCCGACAGGGTTTACATGCATAATCGTCTACTCGACATTTCGACCACAAGCATTTCACCAAACCGAACTAACTGGACAACAACAAAATAAAACGAGGAAATCTACATAATATAAACACAATATGCATATCACTACATCTGAGTATCAAACAGCAAATCCCTTCTCAATGAAGGATGGCCGAATGAAAGAAAGGATGAAGAAAATTCGTTTAAGCTTGCAGTGTTAAAGTTTAACAATTATTCACGTTTAAGCATAGATTTAAATATCACAGTGTGTATTTTTGCCGACGGCTTAATTTAGCTTTGCAGTCATTTTATCGGCGGTACTGCTTTACCAGTCTTCAACCAAATTAACCTGGAAATTCCCCCCAAGCATTTCGCCAAACCGAATAAATTGAACTAAAAAAACGAGGAAACACGTTGTAATCACAAGATGTAAATATTCACATAGGAAGGTCAAAAGTAAATTTAGCAAATCCTGTTCGCTTCGGCTTAAAATGGTTTGTTGACCTATTTTGGTTTAAGAAATTTTTGTAGTCTAGGAAGCGGTTGTGCCAACTAACACAGAGAAAACTTCAAAACTCGCCCGGCAATGTTTACAAATACAGTTTTTTTTTTTTAAACGTGACGACGAAACTCGAGACAAAACTTGATTTGTTTACAATATGCAACTTACAACAACCTCCACAAAGCCACTCACGTGTTATTGTTATGAGCGAGATTAAACCTATGTAATTTATAAAATGCCTCACAGCATGGCTTCAAATAAGGAAGACTTTAAAAAGGATTCCTATTAAAAATAAGCTTATCTCGCCGAGGCAACTTCATAATTTCCATAGCAAACGCCACAACAAACGTCACTTACCTCAAGTTGGCAGTTCACTTCGGCCAGTGTAAATCTTCCAGGCAGAAACTTGCAGCAAAAGTTGTGAAGACTGAACCGAACTGATCTAATCTTTTCGATAGATCAACGAATCAACCACTTTTTTCCGCCTTGTTTTATGTTTTGCAATTACTCTAAACACACAGTTCTCTAGTTCGTCACCTGATTTTAATCATGTGACTTTTCTTGCTCGGCCGCACGGCATCTCGACGCGACGCGCGAATTAACTTGAGCAGTTCTGTAGTCGTCGGGTGTTTCGTCTCCTTTCTATAGTCCTCGTTAGCTTTGCTTCACGGCATTGTTCCGTTTTATTTCATCCCCTTTCTCTAGTCCTTGACTCGCTATAATTCACGGCAGTGTTCAGTACTGTTTCGCCTCCTTCCGCAGCGTTGGCCCGCTCTCTTTCACGATCTTCTTCGCTACTTCTTTGCCTGTTAATTCTTGCTTTCTTTTTCTGTTTTATGCTTCAGTGCAACCCCATCTTTAAAACGTTAGATCAAGCTCCGCTATCATTTGTTGACAAGACAAATAGAAATGAGTTTTCTTTTCTTTAAAAATCCCGCCAAAAAAAGATGGCATCCCTCGGTTCCCCACTTTGCGTTACCGCGAGGCTCCTCTCCCCGTCCCCCAGAGTCTGTACGGACGGCGTTCGCTCGCTCGCTCGTACGGTGACGTCATAACCAAATTTTCTCGGCTTGATGGGTTTACCAAAATTTCTAAGGAATGGGGCTCTGCTCGCGCGCCTTCGGCGCGCGGGAGCTCCGCTACTAGAATTCAATGAATTTGGAGAAGTGTTTTTAGGTCATGTTGACATTGAAAAGTACATTTCATTGTTTCCTACCCAACCTGGTACTTAGAGTGTAATCAATACAGCCAATAATTGTCTGATTCTAATGGATTACACTGATGGCTTTCCTTGGCTAAAATGGTCTTGTCATTTCACAGGAGAAACCAGTGCAAGGAGTGAAACTAACTGAGCCTCACAATTTACTAAGTACAGTTTTAACTGGTGCTCTTTGGTTGGGGAATGATGCCTATGAGACAACAAGAAAATGTGGTCAAGCTTTTTACAAACAACTTAAAGAGCTAAAAACAATTTAACACCCACTGACTGGGCAAGAAATTAAAAATTATTAGATGAACGTGTGGGGGATGGTAAGGAGAGGAGATTATCTACTGGCAGTTCATCTGCCAAATCTACTTATCCAATCCCAGAAGCCCCAGAGCACCAGATCCAACTGGGTAACATGAAGATCATCTGTCCAGAACCATTTTGGACAGTTTCAGATGCAGAGAGTTGCCAGAAAAAAATTGAGACTGAACTGTGTGGAAAAGCCCTCACCAAAGAAAAGCACAGAGAGTTTGCTAAACAAAATCTTGGGAACACTGGGGGTAAAAATTTGAATGGTACACCCCTTTCTGAGTACTACGCTGGTACTGCTCACCTTGGCATTCAATCAGCTGAAACGCTATGTTTGCGAATTGCAAAAATTGCAGCCGGTAAAATGTGCTTTTTCAAACTAGTTTACACTGACAATGATTGTATTGTGCCAGAAAAAACCCACCAAGGCACCAAAATTCTTTCTCTAGCTTTACTTTCCTTGAAACACTGGAGGTAGGGATCTGTGGGGTGGTTATGGATTTTTCCTAGAACTACACAATACGAATAACAAAAACCAAAGCATAAAGTGTCATTTTCAAAAATCGTCAAAGTACTTTTAAAATTAGGAAATAATGTCCACGTCTTTCACAAGTTTGCACCCTCTTTAGGATATTTAGAAATAAAAAGAGGGCTACCGGTACACTAAAAATCCTGCATAGTTATGAAAGCCTCTGACGTTCCTGGTTTGGAAATTACTGAAGATTCCATGGTTCTAGATGTCAAGTCACAACAAAAGATGGAGAGGAAGGTTCGCAGGCACTTGGCTACGCAGAGTTCTATCATTGAAGCAGACGTCAACCAGAAATCGAGTGGTAAGTGGACAGAGCAATGTATCCTGTCTAGTGACAAACCACCATACCGGATTACGGTAGGACCGATGTGTCAAACAGAATCAAAATTCAGCCAGTTGAAAGAGCTGCTACTAAAAATTCCGCCCTTGAAGCAAGCAGCCGATGGAGGCCTACAGGCAACTTACCCACCAAGTTCGCACGTCCATGGAAATCCCGAGGAAAGATATCCGATCCTGAAAGATCCGACTCTCCTCAGAGCCGGACAGCTAGCTTGTTTACATCTGTTAACAACACTTCCACCGCAGAATAAAACTGAGTACGTCGTCAAAATGTACTCACTGATTCGATGTACATGTAAATTCAACGCTCTCCCGCGGGAAAGAATCGAGCGCTGACGAAATCCGAAAGAATTATACGAGGATTTGACTCACAGAAGACATCCTGGTAAGTAAGCTTTTGACCTTTCACTTTCAGTCTAATTTAGAATAAATATCTCTCTTCCATGGAACGATTTCTACGTCGCAAACCTTCCCGCATAGTAGCCGACCAGCCGCCATGATTCGAAAACAGATTGAATTGGTGTGTGCGTTGGTTTATGGGATACGGCATTAAAATTTCTTTCCCCAGGCTCCCGCAATGACGTCACAGATCACCTGGTTAAGATATAGAGGCCCAATAGCATGGGAACTAACTCCAACCGCTCTCAAACAGTCCACCTCCTTAAAGAACTTCAAGAACCTTTTAAAACGGCGTCGCCATAAATTTTTCATCAAAAACAATAGCTTTTTGAAAGAAGCATGCATGGTCTCACATAAGAATCAAGATTATACATATTTTTAATTTAGTAATTTTCACTACATTTAAATTGATAATTGTATTTAGATCGTTATTAGCATAATTTTTATATAATATTACTTGTAGATTAAATATAGGTCCACATCAGCCTCTGGCTGCCTTTAATTTAACCTATTTCAAATAAAGTATGTATGTATGTGTTTCGCGGATTTTGGATTTTTCGAGTTTCGCGCGAACAAATTTCCGCAAATTTGGATTTCGTGCTTTACTCCTGAAAATCGCAGAGTCTGAATTATAAATTGGAATTATAGAGCTTCAATTAACTCAGGCGTGCTAGCTGTGTCGCCTGCACTTAGTACGTGAAGGTCCTGTTAAACTGGGCAATTTTTTTGGGAGCTTGTGTCGCAGTTTTATTGTAACACAAGTTGTACGAAAAATTGAGTTGTGTGACACCCCATCAAATGTCACGCAACGTTTTTGCTGCAGTGAGCGTTAGGGAGGGACTGTGCAACAATTATCTTATCTAATTAAATATGACTGAATTCAGTACTTGCTTTGCGCTGTAACAGGTACAAACAGAGACAAACAGTACCTCATAACTATGTCCGACAAGCCGTCTACTTCCGAACGATGGCGCATCGTCTGGGTCGTCTTCTGAATTACTGGGAGTTGCAGCTTCGAGTCACAAGTGTTTGATGTAATTATTACGTAAATCATTGTCACCGCGAATACAAACAATGAGGGCCTCCAACAAGAAGGGCGAAAATTTAAATATAGTTTGCAACCGGTGATACGACTCTACACTATAATTATTTGCTTAAAACCAGTGACGATTAAGATCAACAACAAAAAGTACTCAATGAAAAAATCGATTTTGTGCTCATTACCCATACATTCTTTTGACACTCGTAAGCATTGTTGTATGTTACATGTTGTTGGCGAACTTTAGCGAGACAGCACACTATTGGAGAGGGTCAGCGTGGTTACCCAACATCCTACCCAACATATAAGCAGTATTTGTAGATGTCAGATTCGGGGCATGCGCAATTTGGCTTTTTCATTATGTGACGTCATAACCAATGCACACTGCACGCGTTTCACACTGCACGAGTTGCTGACGATGAGAAAGAATCGGAAGATATTTATATTGCCTGCGTATTTCTAAATGCCCGGGGGAGTATTCATCGAGGTCACGATCGGTTTAGTGATTAATCTCACTCAGTGACGTCAGGAGGTTTTGATGAGCTAGTCTGCCTTACCTTGCGACCAGTTGTTGCCAATTAACCAATGAAGATGCGAAGAAATCGATTGCGTCTTGCTTCATAGAGATGATTTTTTCTTTAAGGGGCGGCAATTACTGGATAAAGAGACTTGTCTTTTGAGTAAATTACCACCATCAGTTTGTCTTCGGAGATATTCGTGGAAGGTGAACTAAAAACCAGATCTCTCGTTAAAGTGAGTTCGCTAGATGGGGCATCAAGGGAAAGCACACCCCCCGGGGGGGGAGTGGAGGTCGAAAAGGTCGGAGATGCTTGTTGGAAAATTTGAACTAGACCCCTAAAGGAGACCAATCTGGGTGTGGTACCACAACGGAATACGCTCGACTACCAGCCGCGGTTTAGGTGAGGAGCCCGAGCCAGTAGACCGGACTCAAGAGACCGGCGGAAATGGAGCCTAAAAACGGAAATAAGAGTGTTGTTTAATTATCATCATATCTTCGAGTGCACCCAAAGAGATACTTTGACAGCTAAAAATAGTGGCGTTTCGTCCTGAACACCCTAAGCCTTACTAGAATCCTTGATTTCTACTCCAAAGCGAGACGACGAGCATCCCCGACCTTTTCATTTGGGAGTTCTCCCACCCTGGGGAAGGCATGACATTTTTTTATTGCAAAACATATAATTACGTACATTGTACTTACGGTACTTAAAATAATTAACAAATAAAGAAGCCTCAACTGTGCTCTGTTCTGTTGTCAAGCACCCAAGAAGCGACAGGGCACGAAAGAAGTGTAGGGGAAACACGAGACGTAGTCGAGTGTTTCTCCGGCTTCCGAAGATAAAGAATCCATTAATTTCCCCACATATTCAGCTAGTTTTTTCAACCAAACTTTATTTTCCAAACGAGTAAAAGTGGCGTCAGCGTGCATCTGTTCTCTGATAAAGCACGCTAAAATAAACAAATCGTAATCCTTGTTAGAATTGTTCAAATGATTGGCTAATGGGACAACAACTATCAATCACAAACTGGACTTGTGCTAAACTCACGGTTTCGAGTGGCTCTCGAGAGAAGAACGATCGCTTCATAGATTTCTTTTTAGTTTAGTTTAAAGATATAAAAGTTTCTAGTCCAGAGGAACTGGCTCATAAAAAAAAAATTACTGAAGGGCGTTCTTCAATGGGTTCCACTTCTTTTTAAAAGATCGATTAAGGGTGCCGTTATCTAGATTTATTTTCTTTTCGATTTTTATGGAGGTTAACAGTAGTTGTATGGAGGGCACGACGTTACTAGATGGTCCAATGAGGTTACACCTTTCACTGTTGAGTCAAACTGTGTGACAAAGTATTAGACTGTTGAGTCAAAACGTCTGTCTCCCTTCGACCTTGGAGGCAAAATATGCGCATATTCTGACAAAATGTCGGTCGTTCGCTGCTGCAAAATGTTTAACTTCTCAATCAAATTGTTCTTCAAACATGCAAACAAAGGACCGTTGAGTGAAAATGTTCGTCGACGGTTGTCCTGACGGTATCTAGTTTGGAAAACGCCGCCAGGGGTCAATAAATGTAAATCATGATACGCTAAATCCGAATTGCTTTTTGGCTCAGCCTTGATTAGTATTTTCCCATCCAATAACTGTATGCAATTATAATTCTTGGACATGTTACTTTGGCTATTTTAAGTGCATCACATTTAGATTCCAGAATGAACTGGTCCTTTTTGTTATTGTTGTTGCCTTCTTAAATTCCCTCTTACCTTCAATATCTGAGAATTGTCTATACCAAGGGCTAGCAGTTATAATTACAGTTGCAGTTGCAATTACAGTCAAAGTTAAATGTATAAAATGCCATCATAAATGTATCAAATGTTTCATTGCTTCCTAATACTGATGTTACTGGTTCATATCGTCTTCTTAAGGTATTTCACACCCATTACGCTGCTTACACTTGTCTTGAACTCAGATGCTACTTCACAATATTCGTAGAAATAACCCCAAAACACGCCAATCTAATGGTAACACACAGGGTCGGTGTAAAAGAAGACATACCAAAACGGTATGTCTTCTTTTAATGAGGGAGTACCCCTTAGGGAGGCGCGGTGGCCTCATGGTTAGTGCGCTCGTCTCCGGATCGAGCGGTCCGGGTTCGAGCCCTAGCCGGGGACATTGTGTTGTGTTCTTGGGCAAGACACTTTGCTCTCACAGTGCCTCTCTCCACCCAGGTGTATAAATGGGTACCGGCGAACTTAATGCTGGGGGTAACCCTGCGATGGACTAGCATCCCATCCAGGGGGGAGTAGAAATACTCCTAGTCGCTTCATGCTAGAGAAACCGGGATAAGCTCCGGCCTGATGGACCACTTGGCTCGCAAGACTTTACCTACCCCAGGGCTTGTGAACTAACCTAGTTTTCTGCATAACTCTCCTCTGTACTAATGACCGCTGTCAACTCGCAAACACCCACTTTCACATTGAAATTTTTAGTCTGTCGCTCTCATGTATCCCTCAGGTACAGTTATGTCACCCATATGTTTGCTCGCAGTACCCATGTCGCGGTTCTTTAGTCATGATCCTTTGAGAAAGGAAAGTGGGGATTTAAGCAGCAGACGAAATCGAAAACGAAAACGAAGACGAAGACGAAGTCGAAGAAGAAGGAGAAGAAAAAGAAAAAGAAAAAGAAAAAGAAAAAGAAAAAGAAAAAGAAAAAGAAAAAGAAGAAGAAGAAGAAGAAGAAGAAGAGATGAAGAAGAAGAAGAAGAAGAAGAAGAAGAAGAAGAAGAAGAAGAAGAAGAAGAAGAAAAACAACAGCATTCTATCCTTGTTAAAAGCCTTTATTAAGCAATGCAGTGTTCTGAGGTTTATTAAGGTTACAGTATACCTTCGGGTCGGCAATTTTCTTCAAATTTGGATTTTTGGGTCAAAATAGTGGTCGAAGAATAATCTCTAATTTCTGAAAAAAAATTTTGAAAAAGGCTAAATATTGGTGGAGAAATGGCGGTTTTACGTTTTCACCGGAAGTAAAAGTTTACCTCATGATTGACAACCCTATAGCGCGTATGCAATCAACCGAGACGATTTTCGCGGGAATTACCTATATGGATGTCACGAATTGACTACTCAGTTGATCAGCATTGTTGTTCTGACTACCCAGCATCTTTGGTATTAGGCGTGTCTCTATTAAGTTATAAGTAAACATAGACCACGTTTAAACCATGGACCAGTTCGAAAAAGCGGAAACAGCGAAGAACGAATGAAAATACATCAATGAGTGAAGAAACGAAAGTTCGCCACGCGGATGAAGCTATAGTTATCGTATAAGGCGGGCAAATATTCGTGGTAAGAGAAAAGAAAGGTTCTGTAAAAATTTCGGAACTTGACAGCAATAGCAGGGATGCTGACAGAGACTCTTCTGATGAGTCCGATATCGACGAATCGTCGGACTCATTGAGACCATTTGAAATATTATCCATGCACAGTTGCCCACACACAGTTGCTCTCCGCGCTTTCTTTTGTTTGTTTCCTTCGCTCAGCCACTCTAGCGTTCGTATCCTTTTCAGTCTTCTCCATTTTGCCAGACCAGCTTCAAGAAAAACCGAGCTACAGAAAAATAATCTCTCTGCCTTCGGTTCCTTGAGCGCATTGCGAAACACAAGAGTTTTTTAGAGATTCGCGCATAAATTTCACCAGGAGGTTAACGGTAGTAAACTTTCCCTGCACTGATTGGCTTAGTTATCTGAGAACCCAGTTGAAGGCGTTTGTGGGCGGAGTTTGTTTGCGAAGCAGAAAATTTTTCTTAGCGCTGTTTTCTCGAATAAATTTTTTCACTTGAAGCAGACATTTTAAAGAGTTATAACTCAAAGGGAATTGGTTCAATTGCTCTTAAATTTGGACAGTGGCTAGTTTAACATATAAACTACAAAAATGTGTCTGGGAATTGTTAATTTCGAAATACTTTTTCTTCGAGAGCGATTTTTGTACGATCACTCCACATTTTTTAAATCCTATTTCGAAAATGTTCTGTAACTTTTTACTGCAATTGAATATCCCAAAACGCAGACACGTTTTTAAAGCGCTTTGGGCCCTGAAACCGAGGAAAAATTAAATTGGCGAAAAACGAAATTCACTTTGACTTGTAGCTTTCGAAAGGTGATTCGGGCGCTCGCATTTAGTGGTCGTGAAAAATTCGACAATTCATTTTCTTTCAAAATTCGTGGTATAGTTTGATAGCCAGCCCCATAAGCTTTAATTTGATATAGGGGTTTAGGTATCTACAGCTTAAACTGCACGCGCTACATCGCTTGCGCGCGAGACACCCCTGAGGGTATACTTTAACCTTAAGGGCCCGAATTTTACAGTTTGTTCAAGGAAGAACTTGTTAATTCCACCCTGTGCTATCAGTGCATATTTTTTCTGCATATTGATCTGCCTGTCTTCGTGGATTAAATAATTCATTACATCAAATAGCTCTTCTAATTTAGACTGTAGGTCTCGCACATGAAAAAAAAAAAAAAAACTTAAAATGATAAAAATGAAAAAAAAATATTAAAAAAATGCTTGAGATTTAAGAAAACCAAACATTGCAGTTTTTTATAGCCCTCTTTAGCTTATCTTTTATATATTTAATTATCCTTAGAATTATTATTGCATTTGGGTTATCTATCAATAATTAATAAATAATTAATATAAAGAGAGGATGAAGAGTAATAGAGTTAATTCGCTGTAAAGGCCTTATTCTAGAAGTAATACCTTTAAGTTATTTTTAGATATGGTAACCGGCAGATGATGTTACCTCAGCGACAGCGTTGCGCAGATATTTGATGTTTTTATGTAGATGTTTTCGTGGCGAACGAAAATACGTGTGAAAGCTTTTTGGGCTGTCCAGATGAGTGGAACCTGCAACGCAGGATTGGCTATTTCGAGACCACCTGGAATTCCTGAACACTGGAATGATCTAAAAATATGTTTAGAGGGATAAACTTCGGTTAGGAATAAGACCTATATAGAGATTCGTTCTCTTACTCTTCATCTTCTTTTGTTGACACTCATTAAACGTCTGAAAATCCTTTTAGTTACATTATACTTCAGTCCACAGAGGATACCGCTTCCGGGTTTAACGACATCGGTTTGATGACTGTGTTTTGGCGACTTGACAGTTTTAAGGTAAACGTTACTGCTATCACAGAAAATTTTAATACATTTTCGACAGATTCCAAAAGGGTGCATGCAAAATATATTCTTCTCATTTTGAACTTTCATCAAATATACTAGTGGCTTATAGGAAGTTAAGGTGGTGATGTTAGAAACAATTAATAAAAACCTGGAATCAAAGGATATGATTCCATTTTGTCAATAGTGATACGTAAAATAAAATTTGAAATAATAATAAAAAAAGCTTTATTATATCAGGTAGCTAGAGATCTAAATACAGAAATATATGTTTGAAAAACATTACGCGATTGGGTCAGTTTCACACCAATTCGAAGAGACCACAGTAAACCGGAAAAGTGAGACATGCAGCCAAAATACGGGCTAATCCCAAATGTTTTCTAAAAATGTAGTCTCGTTTTTATGCGTCGTCAAGCAAAGCGTGACTCGCAAACTGTTCCTTCTTTTTCTAGGGTTTTATGCAATACTCCGAGTGTCTGCATATTGTTTTACACCCTGCAGCATGCCCACAGAATTGCTTGCACCTGTCTGGTTTATGCAGTAATTTAAATCAAGGGTATAGCTTTACCAAGTACGTCGTTCAAGATTAAGCAGGATAGACTTTCGCTCTGTTCAAAGAGCCAGTGTTCGTGAAACCGAAGGTACAACAGCTGGCCTAACAACTTTGTTCGGTCTGGTTATAGGAACAGAAAGGATAAAACGTCGTCGAAACTTGCGATGAAAAATCGCATAGAGTAATGGATTAAGGAAAAACGAAATCTTGGCGAGCACACTGCATGCACTGGTAGCCAGAGGGCTAACCTTGCGTCCTAAAACTAAAAGAAAGGACACTGCAGCATAAGGTGACCAAGGGATCAGAAAACCGGCTATGATAGCTAAGAAATAAACAGCAGATTTCTGGTGCTTCCTGAGAAGGGCCTGTGTTGCAGTCATGGCTAAGCCGCCACTATGGGAAGTGTTGAAAACAATCTGTTTGGAAACCTGATGGATCTTGAAGTAGCAAAAGGTGATCACGGCCAGAGGCAAAAAGTAGCAAGTGAAAATGACAACTCCAAAGTATGCCTGATCGCTTGGAAGAGATGAATCCCATCTCACTGAGCACGTAACATTTGCTCCTTCCAGACCATATCTCGACCAGCCTACCAATGGTGCCATGCTGAACGTCAGTGAGTAGATCCAAGAGCTCAAGATAATCAAAATCACTTTTTTCTTGTTGAAATAAGAATCCCTGGAAAGAGATCTTGTTATGGTCAAGTACTTCCCCGCTGAAATGGCAACTAAGTGGGTGATCGAGACAAGAGCGAGAAGAAATATCATGAACGCATGAGCCTGACATCCAGCGAAACCAAACGGCCATTCGTTTTGGAAATGTCTTGCAATGGACAATGGAACAGGTATCGCACAAGAAAGAAAATCACTCACCGCGATACTGAGGATAAGATAGGTCGGTGCTGAGATGCGTCGATGAACATTTCTACAAATCGTGAAAATCACAACTCCGTTAAACGTTATTCCTAAGAAGCACACCACCAACTCAATTACTACGAAGATGGTGCTCCAATTCTCAGTGACAACCATGTTTGGAGACTTTTAATATGAGTTTTGAGGTGCAGCACAGTTTTTGTTGAAATTCGGATAGCCCTGTTTGTCCTTCAGTTTAGTTCAAGAAATTTTAAAATACTCAAATACTCAGTTTCTTTTCCAATTTCTTTTGTTTGCAGTTTTGATGACGGGTTCCGGTACTAACGGAAAAGTTTAGGCTACGCTCTGACATTTTAGCAGCTGATTGGTAATTAATGGGACCCACTCCTCGGCTTTCACCAATAAAGTGCAATCCGTAATGCCTGTTTGATTAACAAACATAAACATAACTACGGGTATTTGTCAGTGGAGGTTACATAGAAGGACAGCGGGAAAGGTTCAAGGAATGCCTTACGGTGATCTCCATCAGGTGAGAGATAACCCCAGGGACCAGAAATTTCGAAAAACTCAGTTTCCATTTATATTGATAGTTTCCGTTTTTCACTGCGACGTTTAGACTGGGGTTAGAAATGAAAACACTTGCTTCGTAATTAATCAAACCGTTTCCTCCACTTTCACCGGTAAAGGGATTGCAATAGCCGTTACAAATGTAATCCAAAAACGTCCCTTTGATCACAAAAAAGATGAATAAAAAGCGTGGATTTTTGGCAGTGAACAGTTTATATTTCAAGGAGAATGGGCGACGTTCGGATGCGACTGAGAACATATAGGATAGATCTTCATCCTTAAGACTGGAATAAGAGGGGTGTAAAATTGCAGCATATTTATGTGGCTGGGGCGAGGTCCTGTGGCTTGAATGTCCGTCTGTACTGTACTGTTCCAGGCAAGCATTTTTAAATATGTCTGAAGCCAAATGAAAGTTATGGTGTTAGCTATCGCTCAACGATGTCGACAAAATGCCTCACCTGATTTCATAGCCACGCTGCAAGACTTAAAACTACTAAAAAAGAAAATAAAAGCTAAAAAAATCCCGTGTAGTTTTTGGGATTCTTGGTTAGTCTCAGTTATACTAAAGGTGAGAATTTAAAATTTGAAGTCTGAAAACTGGGGAGATAATCGCTCGAGAAAAGCCTGATGTACACCGCTTTAAAATGGCCAGAGTAACTCACATTGCGTGACTCATTTGGGCTACCGAACCACGCACCAGAGAGGGTATTTTGATGGATTGTAATTTAATTTCTTTCAGTAAAGCGGCGAGCTTTGGTTCCATTTTTCTGAACTGTCAAACGAACGTTAAATGTTCTTTATGAGAGAAGGTGTTCTTTATTGCGATTAAATGAGTACAAAACGGCTTCCTTTCAGATGTCCTCTGGCTAGGATAGAATGAGAAACCCTGATGGTTAGGTAGTTTTAAATAAAAATGGTTAGTGTTTAATTTGTTTAAAATTTATTTGAGAATTGATGTTTGGCAGGTTTATGATAATTGTCTAGCACTGGGAAAAGATGCTGTGTACGGATTACGAGAAGAGACCTTCGAGCTTAACGTTTGATGCAAGTACTTAAAAAGTTTACTTATTGGAAATTTTCGACCACTGCTGGTCTAACTCATTTAAAACAGTTAACAGACGCAATTAAATACTTAAAGAAAAACATTAACTACTTATTAAGCGAAAGTGAGGTGTTTACGGGAAAATTTCAAACCAAGACCTCGCCGTATTAACCGAGCAATAGCGAGGTCAGTATGGCAAGCCCAAGGTTTGAGATTTTCTCGTAAGGACCGAACGTTCGAGGTTGATAAGTAGTTCATTACATGGCTTATTAAAAGATGTTTGGCTGTTTCCTTCGTCCCGCCCGGCACCAACTCGATCATAGTTTAACACTGCGAATTCGCTGTTCTTCTGAAATTGTAGTTCGTCAGGGTAATGTTCCTCGTCACTCATCGTCAGTTTTCAGCCCCTACAATTTTCGAAAAAAAAACCAATGTTTTTTGAAAACACCTTCTGCTTTATTTTTGCAGGCCCGTAAACGGCCCGTGATTAAGGGATAATAACACCCTTGAACTAGCCAATCGGAGCGCGCGTTGTCTCGCTTACAAACACAAGCCAGATAATAACAGGCACTAAGCATCACACCATTTATTGACTCCGTGGAACAAAATGAGAAAAAAAAAAACAACCAAACAGGACATCACGAAAGCGCACAGCAATAGAAAATTTGTCTACCTGTAAGTGTGCTACTTCTATCACTTATGTTGTCATTCGTTGTATGTATCTCAGTAGAGTGACATTGTCTGAAAATATTGAATTACTACAGAAGGAGAATTGCTACGACACAGTGAAAACAAAAATGGAACAGAGAAAGGTCGTTAAGAAGCCATTAGGCTATTACCCCACGTAAACTTCCTGATAACGTTTGAATTGACCCTTCAAAATTGTAAACCTCAATGTTATTTACTGAACAGTCTCCTTCCCAAATGTCGACATCCTGTGCACCGTCATCGTCAATATGGTTAACTAATAAACGGGGTTCTTAGCCGTAAAGCCGGCCAAAAATTTAGCCGTTATAGGCGTAAAAATTGGAAATTTTAACCGTTAGCCATAAAAAATGTTAACCCTCAAGATCTCTTGTTACGACTCTTTTTGTGATCTTTTTTACCGTAGTAGTCAGCTGTATTACTCTACAGTTCTTATAACCTCTTTTACATCCCGGAGTGGTCCTTAGACCTTAAATATTTTCTACAGTAATCAAAATGTATTTTAAACTTTTTTCAACAATACAAATTTTCTTTTTTAAGTATTTAAAATCAAATCATGAATGAAAGCAAAGTGAATACAATTTAAAAAATCTACAATTGCTTTTAATTTCTAAGATTTCTGTTAACCTGAACGGAAATAAATTAACCGTTAGCAACACTCATTGAGACCCTCATAAATTTGATTGCGGCGACAATTTGTGATTCACCTTCCTGCACAATAAAATTAAACTAAGAAGCTTAGAAGAAAACAGGAATTAATTATGAGAGCTGTTCAGAGAGAACATCAGGAACCACCGATGAACTCAATGTACACTGAAGACGCTTTTATTGAAGTAGAATAGTGGTGCTCATCGGAATAAGGCGGTTACGTAATAGCAGTGCTTCTTGTTATAGGGGCGTTTATTAGATTGGGGGCGCTGAACGGCAAAAACACATTCAAACGGAGAGCGCTTATTCAAATGGAAGGAGTAGGAGGTTCCTTTTAAACACACAATTTTAAACCATTAAAACAGCAAGCAAACTCGTCACGTGACGACTTATATAACTCCCTCAAGTCTCCCACGACAGATTACGTAACTTCCGTAGGAACCTCAGATGCACTCAAGGCATTTTAGTCCACCACTATGCAATATTGGCAACTAGCTATAGATAGCCACCAAATTTGAAATGGCGACGGAGGTTGTCAAACATTGTAAAACCATTACCAATCCTAAACAATCACTGGAATAATGGCGTTCTTGACGGATTTCGAGACTCCCACCATGATTCTTACTCATATAATAGGCGATAACAGGGAGTGTTGCGACTAACACTAGTAGCTGTTACATTTATCAACCATCTCACTGTGTTACCCCAGATTGCTTTCGTTTCTGTCTCTTCAATCGCAGAAGAAAAATATTCCGGTTATATATTTTATGATGAATTTCTTAATTCACATTGATTCTTAAAACGTTTATAATGATATTAAAATACCGCCCTACGCCTTGCTCGTACCTTAATATTCCCGCGTGCCTCTATGGCCGATAGATCTGTCTACACGTGAGGTTTTACTTCTTGGTGGGAGCGTACTTCTAGAGGCCGTTTAGTTTCTAAACAACAAACCTTTGAGAATATATATGACCGGCATTGCTTGCGAAGGTATTATGGTCATTTCTAGGTCTATGTGTTTGCAAACGAAGTTGAATAACCTGGTCTTGTGAAGTAGATTGGTTAGTTTGCCGATATTACAGTGGAAGTCTGTTTGTTCCCTGATATTTTCTTTTGGAAGTTTTAACTAACAATAGCTGGCCATTGTCTATTTTACGTGAATCGCTTTTATTTTAACTTTGGACTGATTTCACCTGATGATGATATGCGAAGCGCATGTTTCAGAAGAGTGCGAGTAGAAGTATCAGAAAGGCATGAGAGTTGTTTTATTTTTCTTTCGGCAAGTCAATTCGGAGCCTGTCTGATAACCCTGCTTGTATACAAGGCGCCATGTAGTCCAACATATACGTACGTGGAGTTTTCTAATCAACCATAAAAGCATGTAAATGTCATTAATAGCTTTATGCTGGGAAAATTTCCAAGCTATTGCACTTGAGATTCACACAAAACACCTAAAAGGTTGTACTCATTTTATTTAATATCCAGCAATGATCGGATTTCAACTAGCATTAAATGCAGCATCTGCTGTCAGTTTCAACTCTCTTGCGAGACTAAAAAATTAATCAGTTATGAACTGAACCTAGGATTCAGTTTCAGACTGATCACTGGATTATGGATGCACGCACAAGCACACACAGTTTGAAAGCGCAACCTTGCTAGCTCTGTTTTCATTTTTTATATCATGTTTAATGATAAACCAACGCACCCGTGTGCTTTATGTAGGAAAGGGTCTCGACAACACCGCTCAAAGTTAAGTTGAAAACAATGATGTGCGCTTTTTAAAGAGCTAATGTTCGTGAAGCTGAAGGTAAAACAGCTGGCCTAACAACCCTGTTCGGTCTGGCTAAAGGAACTGAGAGAATCAAGCGTCGTCGAAACTTGCGATGAAAAATTGCATAAAGCATTGGATTAAGAAAAAACGAAATCTTGGCGAACACACTACATGCACTGATAGCTACAGGGTTAACCTTTAGTCGTAGATTTATCAGGAAGCACACTGTAGCATAAGGAGTCCAGGGGAGCAGAAAAGCGGCTATGATGGCTAAAAAATAAAAAGCAGATTTGTGGTGCTTCCTCAGAAGAGCTTGTCTCGAAGTCATGGCTAAACTACTCCTGTGGGAAGTGTTGATAACGATCTTTTTGGCAACTTGATGGATCTTGTAATAGCAAAAGGTAATCACGGCCAGCGGTAAAAAATAGAAAGTAAAAATTATAACTCCAAAGTATGCCTGATCGCTTGGAAGAGAAGATTCCCACTTAACTGAGCATGTTATATTTGTTCCCTCCAGCCCGTAGCTCGACCATCCTACCAATGGTGCCACACTGAAGGCGAGTGAGCAAATCCAAGAGCCCAAGATTATCAAAAGTACTTTCTCTTTGTTGAAATAAGAATCTCTGGAAAGAGATCTTGTGATAGTCAAGTACTTTCCCGCTGAAATGGTAACTAAATGAGTGATGGAGACGAGAGCAAGTAGAAATATCATGAACGCATGAGCCTGACATCCAGCCAAACCAAACGGCCATTCCTTTTGGAAATGTCTTGCAATCGACAATGGAACAGGTATCGCACAAGAAAGGAAATCACTCACCGCGATACTGAGGATAAGATAGGTCGGTGCTGAGATGCGACGATGGATGTTTTTACAAATTGTAAAAATTACAACTCCATTAAACGTTATTCCTAATAAGAACACAACCAACTCAATTGTTACAAAGATCGCGTTCCATTTTTCAATGGTATCCATTTCTTGAGTTCCCAGCCAGACCGTGCACAGCTTAATGGAAGGCAAAGTGGTCGTGGTACCTTAAATTGCCTAAGCTAAGGTGACGAAAGGTGACTTCAATATTTCCCGTCTGCAAAATTGCCTTGATTTCGTTTTGTGCATTTAAGGTTCGCTCTCTTGTTTATGCGCGTGATCAGGAAGTTGTAAATTTACTTAAACCATCAACACCCGCGCCGGCGTGGAAGTCTTGCTTAATTTATTCAAAACGCCTAATGTATTGCTCAATTACAGCTACCTTCCTACGCTTGGCACGTTCCTCGTCAGTTTCCTCATATTCATACACGTGCTTGAAACAGAAAGCGAGCTGTTTGCATGTGAGGTTTTGTTATGTGAGCTGTTTACACTGTGGCGAGACTATTTTTTTTTCTCTGTTGGTAAGCATTGGGCAATCTTTCGCCCCGATGCAATAGTGATGTAGTTTGTAGAGGAAACTCATGGGGGACTGAAATTATGTGCCGATCCAGTTCAACAGTAAGATAATCATTCACTAAAAAAATTAAATCATCTTTTGTTAATGTTCGAGAAAATGCAATTATACTTTCTGATTTTATCTGAAACCTTTCGAGGACCAACACACGTGCTCGGAACAAAAAAACAAGCTCTTTGCATGTGAGGTCTTTTTTTAAGGCTCGATTACCAGCCGCTGTTCGAGAAAGGAGCTCGTGCGACGAAACGGCGGACATGACTTTCTTTTTACTAGTAACAATTGAGCAATCCTTCCTCCCAATTTAATAGCGATGTCATTTTTAAAGAAAACTCATGATGGAAATTTTGGGCCTATCCAGTTCAACAGTCAATTTATAATTTCACTAAAATTAAATCATATTTTGTTAATGTTCAAGAAAATCTAAAACCTATCAGGGAACCTTGCACCCGTAAGTCTATGTTTCCTCGTCAACCGTATTTTGACAGGTATATAAGTTCTCCTAATTTGGAATGTTCTTGTTTTTATGAACAAAGTTACTTTAATGCGATATTTTTACCGTCGTAGGACTTTTCAGCAGTGTATATTGATGTTTGATTACGCATATTTTTGAAAGGCGGTTTTCTGACATTTCCGAAAACAAAGCGAAAATTTCAAGATGGGGAATCAAAGATGGGGCTTGTTTGTATATCATTACGTAATTTACACAGGAGACATGTTTGGACAGAGTATATACCCTCTAAGTTTCATTATCATTACTTGAATAATCTTGATGAAGTTAGGGAAGGGAACAGATCTCCCCACTCCTACCATGTGGTAAAATTGAGATAAAATAAACGCAGAAGGGAAAAGAACGCTTGCTCTACTGAGGCGGATTACTTGTCTTTTAGTGCTTGGGTAACATTTTTCAGTGCTTTTGATTACCTAACGGTGACGTAAGTCACTATTGATGGCGGACTTAGAGGTGCTATATCAAAAGTTGCCTAATAGTAATTTATATCATGCTCTTGAGAAACGGTAATGGCAACCTTTGGAGAGTTAAACCTGGCGCTATTTTGTCAATTGAAATTTTTTCGTCATGTTTTTCAAGAACATTTTTCAATGTAATTGTGATTTTCATCACTATAGTAAAAGATCTAAGAACAGCCTTTCTAAAGTTGTAACTCATACAGCAGATGGAATTACTATTCCACTAGTAACTATGCTGCTGGGTGGAATGCACTTAATGGTTCACCGTTCTGGGAAGTTGTCTCAATTCTCATTTTAAATGTAATCTTTCCAAAGAGGTTTCGTAAGTAATTAGACGATTTTATGATTCTTCTAGATTTTCTTTTTTATCCATTTACATACAGTGGAACCCCGTTAATACGGACACCAAAGGGACATAATAAAGTGTCCGCATTATCCGGGTGTCCGTATTAAGCAGGCTAATTTAAGAGAAAATATATGAGCTTTTTAGTTGTCGGGACAAAGAAAACTGTCCGTTAGAAGCAGGTGTCCGTATTAAGCGGATGTCCGTAGAGCGGGGTTTCACTGGTTTCACCAGCAAGAGAGAGAGGGAAAAAAACCCAAAAAACAACGGCTCACAAACCATTTTTTTCTTTTTCAGTAAATAGTCTAGAGTGGCTGTTCTCTTGTCGACTATGAATTACTTTCTTAATTAGCTATTCGATCGTCGCAGAAACTCTCACTGTGGAAGGCATACGTTATTATTCCAAAATAACTGCCAATCCTAGAGGATCTGTATTATGATGGAAGTGAGCTTGTGGATATCGTCCCTTTGGGACAAAGATCTGTAGTGGTCCAAGTATTTGTTGATCTAAAACATAACTATGAGTACCGACTATTAAACTTTGAAGACGATTCACTAATTTGTCTCTAATCTCAAATATCTCGAATATTGTTGTTGAAAGATTTTCTTTTCATGCTGTTTCGCAACAGCGAGCATGGTGGGTACCGTGATCGGAGCCCTTGTGGGGACGGTGTCATAGTTGCAATTGTAGTCTGTGATCCATCTCCTGTAGACAAATAAAAATCGATGGGTTGTATCATCTCAAGCTCTCTATAGCACTTGGGCCTCACCATCCCTATCGTCAAGGTGCCTCGTATAACTCAGCTCCAGGCATGCCAAAGAATCCTGTTCACGGAGCATATGCGCAAGCTCCACAACGAGCAGGTTGAATGCCCAGGATGCAGGCTCCTCCTCCGTACTACGAAGCGTAAGGAATGAACGCCGGTCCTACTACTATGGAATTATAGTCTTTTACTTTCGGACTGGAGTAACAGACTTGATTTTAAATGAATTCTCTAAGTCATGCCGGCATGTGCCAGTTTTAAATCCCACTTATCGTTTGAAAGGCTCTTTCCGCTATATGTACTTTTATAAGGTCGAGAAATTTGTCTAACGTGCAGTAAACGATCAAAGTGATTCAGAAAAGTCAGAAATCATTCTTAATTTAAAAGAGTTTTTTTTATTCCATTTCTGATTGGCTTACAATACCTTTTAGAGACCCGAATGCCTCGAATGTCCCATATGCCTCGAATGACTTCTACCTTAACCGGGAAGATAAAGCATGCTACTTAACCAGGTAGTATCCCGAAAGGTTGTGTATAGAGTTTAACAGTTCTCCTCGAACATGTGAATAAATTGATCAAAGTCCTGTTATTTTTATGTTTTCGTGTCTGTTCAGTATTTTAAAAGCTAATTATTCACCCTTTATTTCGGCATAATATGTATCAAATATAATGCTGATTTAGTTCTTTGTTTCTGTTTCTGACAATATTTTTCCTTTGATGATTTCTTGTTTTAAAAGAAGTCTTTGAACAGTATTCTCAAAAGGAAGCCATTTCAGCCATGCACCAAATGCTGAACTTGTAAATAACAACGTTCTCATAAAAATAATAAGCCAAAAATTTTTAATAAAATGCGAATTCATGGCAAGCTCGCTTGCACACAGGTAAAATACTCGTGGATTTTGTCGACATATGTCAATGAAGTGCCGGATGCGAGGGCCCAGAACATCGATTTTTCATCGGCTAACAAGCTCAAAGAAAAGCTCAACCAGAAAATTGAGGATCTACAACAGCCGCAAGCGTCGAACCATGCAGCAGCTTCTAGTTCTGGGACTGCATCAGCCGGCGCCTCAACGTATGCAGCGCGCATCGGTGCCTTCGAAAGAGGAAATGGTTCAGCTTTATGCCAAACTAAAATTAAAGCAGTAGCTTTAACTTTAATTGATCCTTTTGCTGACCAGTCTTTCGACTTTCCGTTTCTGTTCAGTATTTTAAAAGCTAATTATTCACCCTTTATTTCGGCATAATATGTATCAAATATAATGCTGATTTAGTTCTATGTTTCTGTTTAAAGCTAATTATTCACCTGTCTTTCGACCAAAGCCGCTCTGTTCCGGTAGTTTCTGAGCGAAGCGTTTGCTACAAACTCGTTCACTCTCTAACACTCTCTTGTTTGTAGCGTCGCTGCGACTCACCCCAGAAATCCACTAATTTCTCCTCCTAGTAGTGAGTTCCTCCTGTTCTTCCCCTTGATTTGTAATAATCTTAGATATACCAAAAAACCCTAAGCCTTTATGATGTCCACTTTTGCTCGAACAGCCAAAAAAAAAAAGCATAAAACCATCTCTTCCTTCTCGCATGAACTCTCCTTTGGATACGGTTTGTTTACGCTTGAGGGACACCAAGATGGCGGATAGTAACCGTTGCTAAGCTATTGGTCACGTGGGTGAAACCCAAGAATACAACAACTTCAGAGGGCAATTCCTCTTCCTAACGGTTTACCAGTCTGATCAATTAAACAAAGCAAACCAGTCTGTCCTGTCAGACAAGTTATACTAAACTGTCTACCCTGTCCACTCTAAGGAGTTATACCGGTTTGACCAGTTATACCAACCTGATCAGACACTTCAGCTTGGTCGGTTCTACTAATCTGACCGGTGACGTTCTTAAACAAGGCCTGGAGGAGGCCTGGAAACGGATAACCAAACATCTCGAAATTGCTGTGGTAAACTCTCCGCAGCTGAACAATCCACTCCAGAGGGATCTGGGAATAATACTTTAGCAACTCATCACGCCTCCTGGAATAATTATTCTCACTCGGAAACTTTAGCAAGTTATAAACTCCAGCCTTCTTCAATACATAATTCGCGTTGTGGGGAAGATATTCAAAGCGTCCTATAAAGTTGTATTTCACACTACAAGGCCTGCACTGATCGTCATACGTATTCCAATGCCAGTTTAGACCCTCATGAATACCTTCTTTCAGAATATACTCTATGAATTCTGGGAAAGTGACGTCATGGCCAGTTCGCAATGCCTGTTGGGTGGCGTTTGGACGAAAATCCCGTATAATCTTTCTGCCGTAAATTTCGAGCAGATGTCGATCAACTGGCCTTGTGTAAACGAACTTATCCTTGTAAGCTGACAACAAACGCTCAAAAGGTTCGCGCACGAACATAAACTTGTATGATTTCGTCAGGTAATTGCAGATGTCTGTTGCGTTGTATTGATCCAGGTTGGCTCGCATTTGCTCTTTGGGCAGTCGCAGTTGTTTAAATATGTTCCTCCATTGACGACTAGCCACTTTAGGGACCATGCAAAAAACGATTTGAGGAGATTCGATTACTTGGAAACGGTACAGGCCCGGTAGTCCTTGTTTATGATTATTTACTCGGCAATAATCAGACAGATGTCTCTTTAGTTTACGTTGCCTTTTCTCTATGCCAGAAGACAATTTGTCTTGCTGAAATAAAAAAAAAATTCTTTAATCACGTAAGATAGCAAATTAAAAGTTCAAATTGTTTGTTTTATTTTTGCCATTTATATTATAAAAAATATTGATCTACAAGGCAAGGAAGCCTTATGTAAAGGACTACCTTAAGGGTACCTAAGACTTCAAGCAAAAGAATAAAAATGCTGACCATATCGGCACACAAAATGATTATACTTTAAGATAAATAATACTTAAGCAAAACTTAACACGCAAATGCGCAAAAGCAAAGGAAGACTGAAAATGTGAAAAAAGCACACACAAGCACACTAAGAGAAATAAATATACTTGTACCAAGATGAATGACTTAAGTTTAGAGGTTAACATAGCAATACTAGAGCCACTTTGAATTTTAGTGCGGAGAGAATTGAGAATTAGATAATTTGGGACCGTGGATACGGAGAGAGAATTTCGTTAAATTTGTCCTACAGTTGGGCAAACGGAAGGAATTCTTAGCTCTATTATTCTATTTATGTACGTAACACCGCGGTTAAGTGAAAATTGTGAACGTGTTATATTACTCTACTTCACATGCCATGAACAGACACATTGATAAAATCGCCATGAATGTATATCGACACTGTTCAAAAGACAAGCCTACCTTTATATTTCTCGAGTTTTGTAAAGCATTCAGTGTCTTCTGCATGGGAGAGACCGTTTAAAACAGAAGAAACGTCAGTAAAAAACATGCAAAGCAGATGTTCAAGTTTTCAATACGCCTGGTCAGCTTTAAGCACGGATCCTAAGATTGTCAGATGAGAGCAGGTTAGTTCTAATTTATGATTCAGAATGATTTAGTCATGTTAGAATGGAGTTGAACCAGAATTATGCGTTATCATAGACATGATTGAATAGCTTTGTACAGTGAAATTTATTGACAATCATGCATGTCAGAAAAGAGTTTCACTTTACCTTTCTTCACTGAGTTAGCAGTCTCCAAAAACATTACTGTGTTCAATATCACACACACACCTAAAACACATAGCGCAATAGCAGATACCGTTCTCAGTCTAAGTGAAATCATAATTACGGAGAAATAATAAGAGGCCGAAAAAGAGAAAGTTACGACCACTGCATGGGTTTCGAATTTGTCATATAATTGAATGAATATTGCTAAACGAGATCGAATGACCACAACTGAATATTTCATAATTTGAGTTTGCAATAATTTAAATCGTGTGTCGTTCAGTTTTGCCAGAAACCAAGAGCGAAGCTGAAAGTAGACATACTGGATCGAGTTTGATTCATTCTCGCTTTAGTGTGTTTCTTAAATCAAAGAGTCAGGAGGCTAAGGAAAAAACGTGAAAAGTTTACGGAGTTTTCAGTTTGATATAAATGGGCTAAATTCATCAAATTCGTCATTTTCTTAAATCTCAAGAAAACCTCGACTTGATAAAATATACAAACAAGTGAAACCAACCTTTCTTATGTTTAATATAGACTTGCTCGTTATTCTGTAGCTTTTTTTGGCGATGTTTTATTCGTATCAAGTTTATTGGAAATTAAGGTAGTATTAATCCACTCGAGAGCAACATTAAAAAAGTCTGATTTTTAGAGACTTACACGACCGCATAAGAGTTTTATCAAACTGAGGTGAAATATTTAATTATTTGCAAGATTAAGATCTGCTTTGCTGTCACTGAAACTGAAAAGTAGAAATTCCGATAATTCAATTTTAATTTCAACGGCACATTTCTTTCGAAATTGTTTGGCTTATGTTGACTTGTCTCTGGTTGGTAACACTGTCTGGGAGGTTGGAGCGGTCTGCAGCACGTAGATCTTATAAACTAAAGACACGCTTACAAAGAGCCATATTTATGTTTCGTTTTTGCTGGTTAATGGATGTTTTCGTTTAATCAAGGGAACGTTGAATGTTCCACAAAATTTCGGCTTCTTCAAAATAGGAAGTCACTGGTTTTGCTGAGTGTAAACATTCATCTCAAATGTATTTCGATTTCCATTTTTTTTGTAAAGAACAAGACGTTAAGCGAAAGCATTGAAAACATTTTTCAGTGCATATTACAAACATCCACTCACTGTTTATAAAATTGGAGTACGCTGACTATCTATTCTTTATAATCCTGGCCCAGGATAGACAACACTATCCACGTGATCAATCGCTATTCAATGGATAGTGTAGTTTGTTTACACTTAATTATCTACTGGATAGCTTCAGTGGCGGATTTAGAGGAGGGGCCCAGGGCCCCTCTCATTTTCGGTAAAAAGAAATCGCAGAAGGAAGAAAAGCCGGCAGGGCAATTTAAAACAAAACCGGTCCCCCCACCCCCCTGAGCGCAAGGTCTGGATCCGCCACTGAGCTTTTTATCCCGTGGATAACGTTGTTCGCCTTTAGAACAACTGGGTCTAGGCTGAACCATTTTCCATCATTAGATCGTTTTCATTCTCACGCAACGAAAAAATAAATCGAAAATTGTTCAGTGGATAAGGTCAAGAAATTGTGATGTTATAGGAGATTATTGAAGAAGACACTTTACCAGGTGTTAGGTCTCCGGGTTTTCCAAAACTGCAGATATTCGTCGAATTGTTTTGCGCAAATTTACAGAGCCCAGTATGGAGCCGCCAAGTTGGTGTACCCCTGTAGTACACCGATATGGCTTGAACATAGTGTAAATATCTGTAATTTACTTTGGCCATCTAGTCGATTGATTAATCTGAACTGAACCAACAAACATTTACACGAGTACTTTTCCTGCAACTTTAACTCCTAAAAAGGCTAAATATCACTAGATAAGAATACACTTTTCGACATGCGCGATGGTAGCTGTATGTCAAGCACCGAAATTCAAAATGCGCTGGCTTCCAAACAAAGCACGCTACTGAGCTGGAAAAGTTGTAAAATAAGATACAGATTTAGATTTTCTTATGCCTGATGAGAATAAAAACTATCGTGGCTCTTTAGTTCTGGATTTTGGAATTTGATGATCTATAATACAGATCATCTTGGATTGGCAGTTATTTAGGATTAATAAAATATGCCCTCCATTGTGAGGATTTCTGCTTCGATTGAAATGCTGATTATAAAAGTAAACCAAAGCGGGCAAGAGAACGCCCGCCTTAGAATTTAAACTCAAGGGAAGCACGGTCTGGAAGCCGTTGTTAATGGGTTTTTTCCTTTCCTGCTGAATCCATCTAATGCATTTGTTTAAAAAGAGTTTTTCTTCTTTTTTAAAGAAGAAAGATGTCTCAATTTAACACTGGTAACCAGGATGTCGTTAGCTCCTTTGAAGGTCTAACTTTAGCTCAAACATGACTGTAATAGCTCCCAATTTTCTGTTAAATTGAACTTAACGGGTTTATTTTAGGGAAAAAAAAATTCAACGAAGTAATTAAATGAAGGTCTACAATTACAGCGGATTAATGGTAAGCTATTTCTGTGCTCTGATGTCTTTTTCATTTTTGCCTTAAGGCGTTTCAATTAAAGTGATTGTCGAGCAATTGCAACGCCACCAAGTTCTCAAATTTGCCTTATAAAGAAGAGATAAAAATTCTTAGACTAAGAACACTGATAATTTGGCAGTATACAAGGAAGCTGAACGCCGCTCCACCTCTCCTTTTTTCTCAATTTTGAAAATGGAATTTCTTCAGTAGCTCTTGCGGAAATTTTGGTGGTAAGTGTTTCCTCTCGTCATTTTATGGTGCCATAGCTACCACATTTTGACATGCAGGTCTTTTTGACGGAAATCGTCGTTTTTTTGTTGTAAGAGCAATAGTCTCAAACTTTAAAGATAAAACGAACTGTTTGGTTACGTGAACAACATCAGAAGCAGACGGAAAGAAACATTTTATTTTAAACTATGGCCTTGTGCTGTTTTTCAAAACAGGATTATTGCGGAAACAGGGTTGAGAAAATGACAGTAATTGGTATGCAGCCGCCAATTTGTTGTTCTATCGTGGGGAATCGAGCTCCAGCTAAACGATTTAATACAGTACATTCTACTATCAGATCAATCGCATTCACTTCAAATAGGTCTGTTGATATCACTTCTAATTTATTTTCAGTTCAGCAAATTCGAAATGACATGAAAAAATTTGATCTCGTGACAATTCAGAGACACTGGGGTTTCGCCTGGGAAATCATAAATCTCAAAATGCTTCATTTCGGGACCAAAGCATTGACCGCTTACAAAATTTGACTAGAAGCTAAGTTTTTATATAGGAATATGAAAAGAAAGAACTTTGTAGGATTAAAAGTGAATAATATTGTTGACATTAAATGAAAACCAAGAAAAGAGAAAAAGGAAACTTACAAAGTGAAATGTAATTCATCTGAAATGGAAACTGTGTACAAAATTTGAATAGAGGCTAAGTTTTTATGTAGAGAATATGAAAGAAAAAAGAGCTTAAAAGTTTTAAAGGAATTAAAAGTTAATTTTTTTGACGTTAAGTGAAAGCCACCAATTTTTTTCCAAAGAGAAAAAAAAGAAACTTACAACATAAAATATAATTCATCTGAAATGGAAACTGTTTCATTAAGGACGGAAATGTGTTTAGAGACTGCAGCCTTCTTCCGCTTTTATTATGTAGCTGCAAGCAATAACAATGAGCTTTATGAGAAATTTGAATTTTTTATAAAGGATGTTAATCCCATAACCAACGGATCAAAACCAATTATCCTCATCCCTCTTAACACAGTTTAACAATGCTAGGATATTTACTTTATCTACTTTTCCCATATTTTTGCTTAAAACAGATTTCTCCTAAACTGGAGCAGAAAATAGTCAACAGCACAGTGTCAAATAAAGTTATCGAAAGTTGTAAAACGCTGGATCTCATGGTTAATTTTATTCAAGAAGAACCGGACAAGAAGGCAATTAATTGGTTCGTCCAATGAATATCGAGGCAATCGTTGCAGGTTATCAAATTGATCACCAGACGTGACGGAGTAAAGTGATGACTAGTCATAACAGATGTGAAAACAAGTAAAATGCACCAAGATTGCTGATTCTGGAGAAAACGGTCGACTGAGTGATGAAATTTTTAAGTGAAGCCCATAAACTTCCCGATATACCGCGCTACGTCAGACAAAGCAGATACCAATATAATTGTGCACAGAAAAAAGACGTCGACACAGAAAGCCTACGACACCTTCATGTTGGCTGAAACGCTCACCGACAGAAAGGAGAAGTATCTCAAACAGAACGATCCTTTTTTAGGCAAAGCAAAGGAAAGAAGAGTTAGTTTTACAAGATCATAACCTTCGAGACAATATCTCGGAAAAATGGACGAAGGACGTCTTGAAAACTGGAACATAATCTTCGTGAGCACAGAGATATTGGTCTGCCTTTTAGGAATAATATTTAATGGGGCTGTAATTTTTACCATTTATAGAAATTTTCATCGGCGCATCTCAGCACCGACCTATCTTATCCTCAGTATCGCGGTGAGTGATTTTCTTTCTTCTGCGATACCTGTTCCATTGTCTATTGCAAGACATTTCCAACAGGAATGGCCGTTTGGTTTGGCTGGATGTCAGGCTCATGCTTTCATGATATTTCTACTTGCTCTCGTCTCCATCACCCATTTGGTTGCCATTTCAGTGGGGAAGTATTTAACTATCACCAGATCTCTCACCAAAGATTCATATTTCAATAAGAAAAAGGTACTTTTGACAATTTTGGGCTCGTGGATTTACTCACTCGCCTTCAGCGTGGCACCATTGGTAGGATGGTCGAGATACGGCATGGAGGGAACAAGTGTAACATGCTCTGTTAAATGGGAATCATCTCTTCCAAGCGATCAGGCATACTCTGGAGTTGCAATTTTCACTTGGTACTTTTTGCCCCTGGCTGTGATCACCTTTTGCTATTACAAGATCCATCAAGTTTCCGGACAGATTGTTGTCAACACTTCCCATTTGGATAGCTTAGCAATGACTGTGACGCAGGCCCTTTTGAAGAAGCACCGCAAATCCGCCTTGTATTTTTTAGCTGTCATAGCCGGTTTTCTAATTCCGTGGTCACCGTACGCTGTAGTGTCCTCTCGCTTAGTTCTAGGACGAAAGGTTAACCCTGTAACTACCAGTGCATGCATTGTGTTTGCCAGGATTTCGTTTTTCCTTAATCCAATACTCTATGCGATTTTTCATCGCAGGTTTCGACGACGCTTGATCCTTTCTGTTCCCATAACCAAACCGAACAGGGTTGTTAAACCAGCTGTTTTACCATCGGTTTCACGAACACTGGCTCTTTAAAGGAGCTACTGTACGTCTGGGTTTGGAGCATCCTTGAAAATTTTAGCCTCAATTGTTCAAGTTCGTCGTTTGTTAATCCGTGTAAATCTTCTCCATCCTTAACCATCCTTGATCCTTTATGGATCATTATTATTATCTTTTTGGTGTTTTACTATTTTAGCAAGCGTTTATCGTTAGGTTTCCTTCAATGTAAAGGTAATTTTTTATATAGCCTAAATAAATCAAAATACCATGACTGAGCTCCTTTCTAAAAACAAACATTTCACATCAACCTCTGTCGTTTTCTGTTTATCTTGATAGTGTCTTTACACCGTTACCAAAATAGATATTTCGAAAACAAATTATTGAATTCATTCATAAGCTATATTATTTCTGCATAAATCATAGTCTTGAAAATCGTGTGCTACTATCGTGTGCTAATTACAGTATATTATTTCATAACTGAAATTAGTATAAATCCCTATAAATCTATCATCTTTTAAATGGAGAACTCGTCAAAGACTTTCGGAGAGAAAGGTCAAACATAATAACAAGAAGTTTTGTTTTTACTGTAGTTTCTCCTTGTTATTGATAACTGGGCCTTTTCAATTAACAATATTACTTTCCAATGTTCTTACAATAATTCGCATTTTCATTATCATGACGAGAAATAGAGACATCCCGAAGTTTTTTGGAAAAAAGTACACTTAACAAAAGGAGGTCACACCTAGGAAAAAAAAAGATCGTACTTGGAAAAATAGGTCACACTTGAAAAATAGAGTGTCACACGTGGAAAAATAGGTGACACTTTAAAAAATTGGGTCACACTTGGGAAAAAGTGTCAAACTTAGAAAAAAATTACACTCGGAAAAATGTGTCACACTTGGAAAATTGAGTCATACTTGGAAAAATAGGCCACACTTCAAAGAAAGGGTCACAATTTGAAAAATTGGTCACACTTGGAAAAATGGGTCAAACTTGAAAAAATGGTTGGAAAAATGGGTCACACTTGAAAAAAATTGGTTGCTTTTAGGAAACTGGGTCACACTTGTAAAAAAGAGTCAAACTTGTAAAAGTGGAGCACACTTGAAAAAATGAGACACATTTCGAAAAATGGGTCCCTCTCGGAAAAATAAGTAATACTAGGAAAAATGGGTCAAACTTAGCAAAGTGGGTCGCTCTTGAAAAAATGGATCACAATTGAAAAAATGGGTCACACTTGGAAAAGGTCACCTTATTTAAATGGGTTACATTTGGAAAATTGGGTCACACTAGAAAAAAAGGGGCACATACTTGAAAATAAGGGTGAAACTGTGAAAAAGGGACACACTTGGAAAAATGGGTCACACATGGAAAAATGGGTCACACTGGAAAAACGGGTCAAACTTGGAAAAAAGATTCACACTTAGAGAAATGGGTCACACTTAGAAAGGCTGGTCAAACTTAATAAAATTGTACGAAAAATGGGATACACTTAGAAAAATGGGTCACACTTGGAAACGAGGGTTACACCTGGAACAAAAGGTCACACTTGGAAAAATAGGCCAAACTGGGAAAAAAAGGGGCACACACTTAAACACTAGTGAGACAATCTCTGATAGTGCAGAGCGCAATTGATAGCTCTGGCACGGTAGTCCCATAAGTACTCACCCCTGCTCGGTTCACTTCCGGTTTGTGTCTACCTTGGTAGTCTGTTAGGGCTTTTCCCCTTTGCAGTCTGTATGTCTCAAGGTTGTATTTTCATTCAAGGTCCAAAAATTACGCACAAATTAATTACTACTGGTGGTTTACGTTGATTTTCGTTCATTTTAAATTCAATAATACGTTGAAGCAGCAAACGTGACAATTTAGCTCTTCACGCCAGCCTTGTAACTTGATACTTTTGTTTTCCTCGCAAAGGCATGTAATATGAAACCCTTGTTTTCTCCAAAACATACGGAAGATGTCCTTGTTTTTTGGAGATAAATGAAAGAAAGTTAAATATCTGATGTAGTAATGAAGAAACGGAACAGAAACAATGTTGTTTTACGAAAAATGCAAATTTTTACCGATGAACAAGAACTAATTTAATTACCAGATAGTCACGAAATACCACTTTCTTTTTCTGTTACCACCTTTGTTGTTAACAATAAAACAATTCAAAATTAACACAAAACGATATTGATGGCTGAGAAGCGTTTCAACGAAAAGTATTGAAGATAAACAGCACTACTTGGCCGATATGAATGAGTCTCCTCAAAGACTGATTAAATTAATTTGCGCTTTCATTAGGTGCCACGGAGTCTGCAGCAATATTTGAGCATTTTCCTGGTTTCTTTTGTTACAAATTTACAATTTGGAGAGTAATAAAGCCACTAACTTGGGAACTTCTTGGTCTCTCTTACAGACGCAATTAAGGCAAGAAATAAACAAGCCGCTAAGGAGAAGCAATACATTTGAACCCTGACAAGCACACTATTGTAGATTGAAAACAGCTGATGATATTTGTTGAACCAACCTTTGTGTAATTCTAAAAGCTACGCAGCCACAGTAATGTTTCACTTTTGCAATACAAAGGGACAATTAGCGCTACCTGAAAAATAACTGCCGTCCTTGGTCACATGACATGACATAAAATAATGCATGGAAAGATAGTGTCTAACACTAACGATGCTAGAACGCATGCGTCTTACATGTTGAATTCTCCCATAAGGAAACTACTCAACATTTGTGCGTGATTCCGTATGCAATGTATCCTTCACCTCATATAGAAGCCATGAACGCTAACTAATCTACGCATGCGTTTAGAGCAAATTAGTTTTGTTCTAAGGAGAATGGTACCACAAGGAGAGCAAGGGGTTACCTGAAACAAATATATAGCTTTGCGATATTCAAATCTAAGTGACGGCGATGGAATGTGTTCTACGTAGAACACCCCCACTACTTCCTTGCCTCTAGACTAGTTAATTACTTGAAACTAATTAATTAAACAAACATTAAAGTTTACGCCTTAGCGCCACAGGGCCATAGCGGATAGCGCCATACCGCCTTAGTTCCTTAGCGGCAGGCAGCTCCCATAACCATCCCAATAGTGCACTCTGCACTAATAAGGGTGAAACTGTGAAAAAGGGACACACTTGGAAAAATGGGTTAGACATGGAAAAACGGGGAACACTTGGAAAAATGGGTCAAACTTGGAAAAAAGATTCACACTTGGAAAAATGGGTCACACTTAGAAAGGTTGGTTAAACTTAATAAAATGGTAGGAAAAATGGGATACACTTAGAAAGATGGGTCACACTTAAAAACAGGGTCACGCTTGGAAAATGGGTCACACTTGGAAAAATTGGTTACACTTGGAAAAAAGGTCAAACTTGTAAAAATGGATCACACTTGGAAAAGTGGGTCACACTAGAAAAAATGGGTCACACTGAAATAGTCGTCTCACTTGGAAAAATGGGTCACATCTGGAACCATGTGTCACAGTTGGGAAAAAGGCTCACAATTGAAAAAGGGTCACAATTGAAAAATATTCGTGAAACTTGGAGAGAAGGTCGTACTTGAAAAAAATGGGGCTCACACTTGGTAAATGGGTCAAACTTACGAAAAATGGGTCACACTTGGAAAAGGATCATACTTGTGAAAATGGGTCACACTTTAAAAAATGGTCACCCTTGGAAACAAGGGGCTCGCACATGGAAAAAAATGTGAAACTTAGAAAATGGGTACACTTTAAAAATGGTTCACACTTGAAAAATTGTGTCACACTTTGGAAAATGGGTCACACTTGGATTAAAGAGTGCAACACCTGGAAAAATGGGTCACTCTTTGAAACATAGGCACGCAAGGCGTGCAAGAGTTATTTTTTTGTGAACTATAAGTCTCGGAGATAGGAGCATTCATGGGACTGTTTACAGTAATGATTTGGTTGATTTGACAAGTTTTTTTGGTTGCGATGTACAATGTACAGCAAGAAAGAAACTGGGAGTCTATGATGTACATACGATGTTACATCGGTAATGGTAAGATAACTAAATAGTAAGCCATAAAATGTTTGACTGAACAAACTACAGTAATCTGACACGTCTCCAGATTAATGTAGATACCATCTTATTTTCTAACAGGTAATTTTATTCGTTCTTTGATACAACCCACACTGTGATTGGTCTGACACGCGCACATGCATAACTCCCTCACTCACCGATCACGTAGCCCTTCCCCCCGGGGGGGGGACTCCCTTATATGGGCTATATAGGTCTGTGCGACCCCGAAGGGTATGGCTTTTCAGCCGTTTTGGTCATAAATAGGGTATCGATTTTAGCTGATTTTGGCCATTTTGGTCATAAATAGGGTACGGTTTTTGCACTCTAGCCTTGATATGGGTATGCTTTAAGAAGAAGCCACTTTTTCATCATTATCGAAAAGAAAATCAACAAAAGCCCTTCACAAATTTATATGTTTACGGTAATTTAACATTGGTTTGAACTAGGGAGCTAATTATGACGCAGGTCTGAAACAGGGGTTTGATTTGAGGGTCAGGTCGTAAATAGAGTTTCGAATTTTTGGTCAGGTCATAAATAGGGTAAGGAATATCGCAGATTTTGGTCATAAACAGGGTAAGGGTTTTGGGAAGCGGGCCGCACACCCCCAACCAATTTTTCTGGGAGTACCCCCTCGGGAACCCTTCCAGGCCCCAAGAGGAATTTTGCTCAAAAATACTCAAGTTAAGAGAACTTTTCTTATTTTATACGAGTAGTAAGTTTACCCTTTTTACACAACACAACGCAACAACACTACTTCACCGAAAATTTAAAGAAAGAGAAAAAAACCTCTCTGACACGTTGAAAGTCTGATTTAATTAAATTGCACTTTAACTTGGTGCCACACAGTCTTCAAAGAACATTTGAACAGTTTTCATACTTTTTACCTTTAAAAATATCGGACTGAAAAGAATGTCATAAAATGCCCATCAAATAAAAATATTAAACTGCTACTGCAGAGACGTAAAAACACTCTAGAAATGAAAGCTTCTTTTTTGTTTAATATCCTGGGAACAATAGCCGATAACTTGTAAGCTCTAATTGAATTTACTCCCATATGAAAAACAAGAGTGTCAAATTACCCATTGTAACTAGAAAATAAAAATATCTCGTTATATTTGCATGCAATAAGAACGAAACAATCGTGTCGAGTTACTATTTGTAACTAAAAATAGCAAACATCTCGTGGGAACAAGTGGTGACGATTCGTCAGCTCTAATTGAATTTACTACCTTGTGAAAAACAAAAGTGTCAAATTACCCATTGTAACTAAAAAATAAAAATATCTCGTTATATTTGCATGCAACAAGAACAAAACAATCGTTACCTGCACTTACTATTGTAAACGTTAGAACTGCTTCAAATCTAAATAGTCTCGTCTCCTCTAAAACATGTCCTAAGAACTAGAACCGACGATTCGTGACCTCTAATTGAATTAACTCCTTGTGAAAAACAAAAGTATCAAGTTACCCTTTGTAATTAAAAATAAAAATATCTCATGCCATTTGCCTACTACTCATGAACTGCTTCAAAACTCAAGACTCATCTCGTTCATAACTAGCCACCATTACACTGAAAATTATGCACTCTAAAACAACCCAACGTACGTATGTAACTGTCACACTCCCCTCCAAACCGGACTAAAAATCACAAACCGGCAACATACACGTCACTCTTTATTTTTCAATTACCAAAGTCCTTGTGTTTATACATACCTTGTGTTTCTCACGTACCATTTACCTTTACAACAAGAAATTTGATTGGCTGTTCATAGTAGATCCAATCTGATTGGTGTGACATACATACATCTCTCACTCACTCACTCACTCACTCACTCACTCACTCACTCACTCACTCACTCACCCATTGACCCGTCCATAACATACCCGACGCGCCGACTAAGAGGTATTTTTTTTTACAAAAAATAACTCAAAAATGATTAACACTTGAAAAAAAGGGTCACACTTTGAAGAAAGGGTCAAACTTAGGAAAAAGGGACACACTTAGAAAAAGGAGGTTACACCTGGAAAAAAGGGTCACACTTGCAAAAATGGGTCACACTAGGAAAAATGGGTCAGATTTGGACAAAAAAGGCTGTAACCCCTGGAAAAATGGGCGAAATTTTGAAAAATAGGTGACACTTAGATTGATAACACTTGGACAAATGTGTCACATTTGGAAAAATAGGTCACACTTGGGGAAAAATTGGTTCACGCTTGAAAAAATGGGTCACATCTAGAAAAATGGGTCACAATAGGAAAAAAGGGGGTCACACTTGGTAAAAAGGGGTTCGAAATTGCAATAAAAGGGTCACACATGGACAAAAGAGTCACACTTAAAAAAGTGGGTCACACTTGGAAAAATTGGTTATACTTAGAAAAGTGGGTGACACTTGAAAAAAACGGGTCGCGCCTGGAAAAAAGGGGTAACACTTGGAAAAAAGTGTCAAACTTGGAAAAATGGATCACACTTCGAAAAGTGGGTCACACTTGGAGAAAAGAGTGCCACACCTGGAAAAATGAGTCACTCTTTGAAAAAATGGGTCACTTTGAAAAATGGGTTACACTTTGAAAAATGGGTCACACTTTGAAACAGGCACGCAAGGCGTGTAAGAGTTATTTTTTTGTGAAGTGTCGGAGACTATAGGAGCATTCATGGAGCTGTTTAATTTGACAAGGTTTTTTGGTTGCGATGTACAGCAAGAAAGAAACTGGGAATTTATGATGTACATGCGATGTTACATCGGTCATGGTAAGATAGCTAAATAGTAAGCCATAAAATGTTTGACTGAACAAACTACAGTAATCTGACACGTCTCCAGATTAATGTAGATACCATCTTATTTTCTAACAGGCAATTTGATTCATTCTTTGATACAACCCACACTGTTATTGGTGTGACACGAGCACATACATAACTCCCTCACTCACCGATCGCATAGCCATTCCAACCCCCAAGAGGAATTTTTGCTCAAAAATACTCAAGTTAAATAAGAGACCTTTTCGCATTTTATACGAGTCGTAAGTTTACCCTTTTTACACAACACAATAGAACACAACACAACACTACTTCACCGAAAATAGAAAGAAAAAGAAAAAAACCTCTCTGACACGTTGAAAGTCTGATTTAATTAAATTGGACTTTAACTTGGTGCCACGCAGTCTTCAAAGGACATTTGAACAGTTTTCAAACTTTTTACCTTTAAAAATATCGGACTGAAATGAATGTCATCAAATAAGACTATTAAACTGCTACTGCAGAGACGTAAAAACCGTCCAGAAATGAAAGCTTCTTTTTTGTTTAATATCCTGGAAACAATAGCCGATAACTTGTCAGCTCTAATTGAATTTACTCCCATATACATGTAAAAAACAAAAGTGTTAAGTTACCATTTGTAACTAAAGATAACAAACATCTCGTGGGAAAGAGTGGTGACGATTCGTCAGCTCTAATTGAATTTACTCCATTGGGAAAAATAAGAGTGTCAAATTACCCTTTGTAACTAACAAACAAAAACATCTCGTTATATTTGCATGCAACAAGAACAAAACAATCGTTACCTGCACTTACTATTGTAAACATTAGAACTCTTTTAAATCTAAATAGTCTCGTCTCCTCTAAAACATGTCCTAAGAACTAGAAGCGACGATTCGTGATCTCTAATTGAATTTACTCCTTGTGAAAAACAAAAGTATTTAGTTACCTTTGTAACTAAAAATGAAAATACCTCGTACCATTTGCATACTACTAACTCACGAACTGTTTCAAACCTCAAGGCTCATCTCGTTCATAACTAAAACCCTCAGCCTAACCCACAGAAAATGTCCAAGTAAACCCAATATATGAATACTTCCTCCTCTTTTATAGAAGAATAAATATGGCCGTTCTGAACTCTATCGGGATCAAATCTTCTCACATACCATTTACCTTTACAACAAGAAATTTGACTGGCTGTTTATAGTAGATCCAATCTGATTGGTGTGACATACGTACATCTCTCACTCACTCACTCACTCACTCACTCACTCACTCACTCACTCACTCACTCACTCACTCATTCATTGACCCGTCCATAACATACCCGACGCGCCGACTAAGAGGTATTTTTTTTTACAAAAAAATAAATAAAAAATTAGTAGCGTAGCCAATCAGAGAACGGCATTCGTGATAGAACGCCAGTAGAGTTATACTAAAATAATGTATAACTCTTTTGCTGGTTCATATTTGTTTTAAATAAACTTACCTTTAAATATGGGCTTTAATCTAATTTAATATATTTTAGAAAGATTGCTTTGTTCCAGCCAAGCCGAAACAATCTCTATCGCCTTTCCCACAAAAAATCTCTTAATGTCCAGCAAGCAGTGCTTTACCATTGTGTTTGATAAACCAAGTGCAAGAAGCTTTTTTTTTATTTGCCCCGCCCCTCTACCCCCAAGATAAGACCGCCTTAAACAATCCCCCAGCCCCGGGCACGAAGGGCTGGACTTGTCCCGGGAGTTGCCCGGCGGGGATGGTAATAGGTGGAATTAAACGACGCATAAATTACAAGTAACAGTAAATAGTAGCAGGTGTAAAAGTGAGTGGAGTCCAGAGAAAGCATAGCTTATATTATGAGATATGGACCCCACGATTGCTCCAGGAAGGTGAGCTCTCTTGCACCATCAGACTGTGGTTTTTAAATTTTTTAAATCGTCTTTTATCCCTCACCCATCCCCGGGTCCAGTACAAATATCTTCTCTCAATCAACGCCCTTGAGCGTAGCGAGAGGCTGATCTTTGATCAACGACGAAGTCGCGAACCCAAGCGAAACTAACAAAATGAAAATATTATTGGAGAGGACTTTTGGAAAGTCTAGTAGTTTTATTGAACATGAAAATTTCCAAGAGCAGCTATGGGCTATGGCCTGAGACATAAACGGTTAATTATGTATTTACGAAACGCTAATTAGTAATAAAGGATAAATTAAGCGTGTACTTCAAGAGACAGTTTAAACATCAAAATAGATTGTTGTTTTAGAAATATGAATATATAGTGGAACTCCGTTAATACAGTCATCAAAAAGCCATGAAAATATAGCCGTTTTAACAGGGTGGCCGTATTATTAAACGGCCGGGTAGTGTCAAATTTTTGATTGGTCTAACTAGAGTGACATCTTAACAGATAAACCACAATTGCACATCTTAACAACTGTTCTTTAACAAACTCCCGAAATGCAGGTATAGTTAAAACAAGATTGAAGGTTTAATCAGTACATGCAATATTAACCATGGAAATACGAATATAACTGGTTTGAGTAGCCGTATTAATTTCCACTCTAAATATTCTGCTCGCAATGAACGCATGTATGCATTGCGTACCTATTTTTCATGACTCGGGTAGCGCGAAAATTTGCATTTTGTCAACACCACTTGTCAACAGATTCTGCGTTGGGTTGCCTGGTCGCTGACATGGGAAAGCGCCTCGAACTGCCGAATACGGAACTGAAAATTTGCACTAACATGCGAGGTACATGATGGTCAGAAACAAAACACTTCGCAACTTGAGTCAAATGTAGTCAACAAGATGGATTTAAGTTGAGAATTTAAGCACACCAAGAAAATTGAATCAGCCATGCTGATGTCCGTGGTTCACTTCTTTACAAGGTAATGGACTGCAAAAGTTGTATCTGTTTTATTTTGACGCTTGTGTATAGTTCTTTGTGAGTTTAAGAAACGTTTTGGACTCTCAAACATATATAAGATGCAGATGGCAATACTGAATTTATAACAACCTTTGAGCAGCCATGTTGGACTAATCGCCTTGTGAAGATTTGTGAATATTTATGAACTGGGCGTTTTTGAATCGGCAAGCTTTTAAATTTAAGCTTCATTTTAAGCTGAAATCACTGATTACAGTTGCTGAGAACGAAATAATTTTGAATCATGCCTTTATCCTTCCATGACTGCAGAAATTCTTGCTTGCTCATTGGTTATTTTCATTGTCAATAAGCGGACAGACACATGAATTTATAATTTATCAATTGTAAAAAACAAATTGCCGTCAGATTTTCATGCATCTGGTCTGTTATTGACAATGAATTTCGTCATAACATTGTCAAAGTAGATCCACAGCTACTTTGACAATGTTATGACAAAATTCATGACAGATGCATGAAAAACTGACATCAATTTGTTAATTCCTGATAGGTGAATCAAAACATAAGCTTATATTTTGTTACTTAACCCACCGACTCCTGGAGCTTTTTGCCAGAAATGTATTTTTTGGAGATTTTGGAGATTTTCAGGTTGGATATGGGCCAAATTTTTTTTTTTAAGCTCCAATCTAATCAAAAAGGCATTTGCAACATGACAGCATGCCTTCCACTAGCATTGCATTTTATGATGTTTTTGATCGGGCATGCGCAAAAATCAATTTTCAGCTGAAAAAGTGACCTATGTCTTTAGGCTTTTTGTTTGGGGTAGCCATGTGTAGTCGCAGGAAATTTTGCTCTGAGTTTTTCGCTCAAATTTCTGAGCATTTTCGTGCATATTTCAGGCTCCATTGAGCCGATCACTCTTATCTGGGTATCACTGGAAAGATCTTTTCCTCCTGCAGAACTTTAGTATAGATGATGCCAATTTTGGTCAAACATGATGACGTAAGAGGTGGAACAAAGCCCAGGCTTGTCACGGTCGGTTACGGGCGGCATGGGAGTCAATGGGTTAATATGTAAATTATGAATCATTTAGTGTTTCATCATCAAGCATAATCTGGACCATTCCCCCAAATTTAGGCATTGAATTAATTTCTTTGCCAGTACGATCCATATTTATGTGATTTATTGATAAAATGTTTGTTTATTTTGATTTTCCTGGCAGCTTTTTAGCTACCGGTACTTGACAAACAGTGCAACAATAATATTGGAAATGTTTTACTTTCAGGAAAAAGTAGGTAAGAGCAAAGTTTATTCCTCTAAGTATAAAGAATTTTATCCATAAATTTATGTAGTTTAGTGTCCATTAGTGTGCATGCTTTGTCAGCGCTAGGTAAGGATGTGCTTCGAAACATGGCATTACTGTAAAATGTTTCTTATTTGACCTTTACCTTTCTACTGTTTGATTTGTGAGCAGGAATCATGTATTTATGAAAAGTATTTATTTATTTATTCATTTATTTATATATTTCCTTTCTTAAATAGTTTCTGGGTGATTTCACTGACAATGGAACAACTTCATTCACCATAGCACAAAGGTTTGCTTTTTCTTTTATCAGTGTGATGTATCACTCAGAACTGAGGATCCAACGTTCCAAAGTGTTAAACCATGAGAGAGCCAATTGCCTAAGCAGTTCTCTAAAATCGGTGGGCTGAAAGAAACATGCCTCAGGCTTAAGGGTGCTTCCAGTAAGGGTGCATCTTGTAACTTGATAGAAAACATACATGGAGCCCTAGCAGTGGCCTACAAGCCTGCTAATAATTTTTGTCTGTAGGCAGGTCATTTGTCAGGACAAGGACAAGTTTTGACCTGACAAAAAGGCAGTCTGGTCGGACAAAAAAAACTTGTTTGTCGTTAGAAATTAAAAAGAGACATTTGAGACATTTTGGTATTTCAGTGTAGACTCTTCGCCAAAATATTGGTTGTAAATTCAAATAGCTTAAAAGTCAACTGAGTGTAAAATCGCTACTGGCACCTGCAAGGGGACCTTTACTTTACTTCTGGTATTATTTTACCTGTTGCAAACTGACAAATTTACAAACGCTTATACCCCTAGTCACACAAGCGTTTCCAATGTAACAAGTTTCTCAAGACGTCTAAGGAAAATGGGAAAAGCGATGAAACAATCTCCCGCGTGGACATTCAGAGACTTGAAAATTGGCTGAAATGAATTCTTCGACTTTTTCTGAAAGCAAGTTTCCTCTGGAAGTTTTTGGGGTCAACTGAATAAAAAATTTGTGTAATTATTTAAAATGAGGAATTGGAGGTGGTCGTAACTATAAAGTGTGACTAATCGGTACATTCACCAGGCTCTTCACAAAGACATTTCTGTGGAACAGAAACTATATTTCAACCACACTGACAGACGTAGAAAAAACTATAAGAGTTAAAAATTAAACTGATTTTTGATCATACGGACTAGAAAGACATTTGGTTACGTTTTAGAGGTTTTAAAGTTTTTGAAAGCGATTGCATTCAGATAAACAAAATGTGAATATTTGGGCCGTGTATTCAATTTCCATAATATTATAATCGGGTCAATGTATTACGACTGAAAATTAATTCCACAACACTTGGTAACAACAAACAACGAGTAACTACACAAGACCTCAGGTTTTAGTAGTTTTTCAGATGAATGTAATTCAGACTAAATGGGGTTTCACGATCTTTCACAATGCCACCGCAAAATGTGTAAATTAACGTGTAGGGATAGTGGCGCTGATGTAATGTGTTTACAATTCGACATAATCATAACATTTGAGATGACACACTGCGCCTGACAAAATTCTTAGAATTGGAATAAAAACAAAACCGATAACAAAGCTTTTTTGTGTAGTATTGTGTGGCAGTATAACAAAATAACTTGTCCCATATTCGGCCACAAATTTCCAGTTAAAATATTTTTCATTTTAGCAGAAATGCCCAGTCAGAGTGTCTGACCAGGCTGAGCTTTTACCTGTCAAAACCTCAAATTTACTGGACAATTGTCCGATGATCGACTGTTATTTGCAGGCTTGGGCCTAGTAGTGCAAACCAATTTGATCGCCCATTGTGCACTGTTCTTGCAAAGTGAACAATAAAGTCATTTTACTCTCACACTGCCTCTGTCCAACCAAAGTATATTTGTGTACTGGCAAATTGTGGGGGCAGCCAGACAGAATACTCACTCAGGGCGTAACCTGTGACAGACTATAAGAGTCTCCCATCCAGGGGTGGGGGGAGGGGGGGGGGGAGGAGAGGGAGTAATATTATTGTTTTCCCCATGCTATAGGAGCATAATATAGTAGGCAATGTGGACCATTTTGGTTGGCTTGCAAACTTTTAACCTTATTTGAAGTACAGTAATTATTTATATTTGGTGGGAAACATTCCAGATATCTCCAAAAATTGGCACCAGAAAGGATCCCCAACTGGAAATGATCTCAGAGAAGAAAATTAAGAACTTCCAAATTGGAGGGCAAAATTACATGATGTGATCTCAAACTACAAAATGATCCCTGATTTCAGGACAGGAAATGATGCTAGATGGCATAAAAGCTCTTGACAAAATTAAAGTGGAGCCTTGAAAATCATTTGCAAGTCTATGTTTTAAATATTAAATCTGATTTTTAATACTCAAATTCTGTTTGTTTGGGACTAACATTTTCAAACTTGCAACTAACTTCTCAGAAGAGGTCATAACATTGCAACTTCGTATATTCTTTTTTAATTTCAAGCCCTGCCAAATGCAAGGAAGAATCCTCAGAAAATCTGCCTGAGTATCACCATTCTGCTCAGAATGAAAGAAAACACATCTTAGCTACTTCAATTTTTCAAAATTTTCTAGGGGACATGCCACCAGACCCCTAGAAAGGTGATACCTGCAGCATCACAACCGATGGATGGCTATGCTGTCAAAAATCTCACTCTTTGGCAACAAATCAACTTGAGAGTTCTCACATAATTCTCACAGTTGGATGAAAACAATTTAGAAGTGAGGTTCATTGATAATTTGCTTATATATAGTTATTCCCTGCTTTGGAGTTGACTGTAATGTAAGGCAGACAGGTCATGTAATATATTAAACACGGGAGACAGTGTTTCATCAGGAAGAGTTGTGAAAATACGACTTGCAGCGGAGTATTTTTGACAAAATTTGAGGTGTTTGGATAGTGGATGAAATTCTCTCTTGAGTGTGTGATATATCCTCTCAATCAAAACAAAGACCAAGGAGTAAATGGAGAAGCAAAATCGTCAAAATCTATGCTTACAGTGTATTAAGACCAGGTATCCAAACCTCCATAACAGTGGTTTTTTTTTGGTTTTTCAATTGATGAATTATTTTATTAACATGAGTCGGGAAAATAATAATAGGGACAGCTGCATAGACCGCGGAAATTTCTTCTTTGCTTGCGGTAGCTCCAAGAAACTATTTTGCTTATGACCCTTGCAAGCTGGGAGGTGGATAGCACTCACTTCCTTAAGATCTAGTAGCCAACTATTTATTGCTTACAAAAACTCCGTGTCATTCCTATTTTCTTTCTGTGGGATCATTTGTGGGCCACAATTTGGGCATCATTTTCAGTTCAGGATCATTTGTGGTTCATTTAGGTGATCATTTCTGGTGCTGTACAGATTTCATTTTGTTCTCATACTAGGCGAAAGAGCATTTATCAAATTATTTTATTTGTTTTTCTCAAGAACTTCTGCATTGTTTTGGTTGATGTTACTGAAGATTACTATATCAATGGTACAAGTCACAAAAGCAGGAATGGAACAGAAACTCTATGCATCATAGCTTGGTGAGTTCAGTTTTCCTTGTTAGAAATAAACATGACTGTATTCTTTGTTAGCAGTACTCTGTGGCTGGCTACATACTGGCAAACATGCGATACAATTGGCTACACTGCCTTAATTTATAATTGGTTGATAGATTGCTTTTGCTCACTTGATCATGGACGTTTTTTCAGAGGTATTAGAAAGTTTGTCAATAAGGCAGTTTTATTGATATTTTAAGCTCAGTAGATTCACTAGGGGAGACATCTAGAACTTCTATTATTTCTATAAATATAATGCTTATCCTTGATTTCTTTGTGCTCATCTCTCACTCCCTAAACTTGAGGTCATCTGAATCTAATAATTTGCAATAAAAATTATGGTTTTGTTTACACAATAGCACAAAACAACATTATCCTTGTGGTCTCATTGGTGCAGAGCACATTAAGCATTAAAAAGCACTTTTGAACTACTTTTTCATCCAGTGGGGGAAATGTAAGGGTGGGATGGGCAGATTTGTGTTGTTTCAAAGCAAAGTTAGGTGGTCATTGCCGAGTCACTTGCAACTTCAAGAAAAGTTTGGACTGAGGTATTTTCTTGAATGATGACCAGTCATACCAATCAGACTAACTGGATAGCTTTTCATAACCAAACTTTTCATGTACATCGCAAGGGAGCCTTGGATTTTTGTGAATTGAAAATAGTTTTGTTTCATCAGCACCAGTATTTTACCATCGCAACCATGATGACACATTGTTAGTTTTGTACAGGATCAATTTTAATAAACAAGTATTTCTTTAATCTTACTCAAGTTGGAATAAGACTAAAGTAGAGTCAGTGTACTAATAAAAATTTTTCATGTGGTATTTTTAGATTAAAGAGCTACACTTTGAATGTAAAATTGCCTTCCTAATCATTTTTTGAAACCCTTTAACTAGCTCTGGAGAGAGCTGTTATACAGCTGTTTGTTTTCAATATTGATTAAGTATAATTTATTGTAGTCATACCAGAGGAAAAGCTAAGAAAGGAAATGATGTGATAGGTTTCCTAAATTTGTCATTAGAAAATATCTCTCATGATGATATCCATTTGAAACCTAGTCAAGGTCCATGTCAGACCCAAGCCCCAGACAATGAGCCAACTCACAGGAGAGAACGATCAAATAAAATTTTATAATTTAATGACCACTGTTTGCAACAATATAACATTTAACCTATACTTATTAACTGAAGTATTTTGAGATGTCTTGCATACCAAATTGTTCAGATAAATTTCAGATTAAGTCACAATGTTTGGCAGCTTGTACTTTATTTATTGATATTAAAAAAGTTGTAAACACCATTGAAGTCCGCGCACAGGCCCTTTGCCTATCCCTGGTTGACCCAGGACTGATCAAAACCCAGTTTCTGGTTACAATACCAATATATTATCAAGCAAGCGGGTTACAAGAATAAACTAAGAAAATCATCCGTTAATGGATACAGTGTATTGTCTTGATCCACCATAAAATTCTCAGTACTGGTACACATGCTTTGATAGAGCTGTATGGCTCTCATTACTGAGAAGAATTGTAAAATGTTTTTAAGTTGATATAAAACCAGTTGTAGATGGCCTTTTGCATCCTCAACAAGATAAGTTTGTAATTTTGAATAGATCTGTATGGTGCTTCTAGAGTTAATGCTGTCAGTCAGAAATGTAGAATCTTAATAAATGTTTCTTACAACATTAACTGCATACAAAAGCCTATTATTTTAACAAACAGCTGGTTACAAAAGCTTGAATGTTTTTAAGGACAGTGCCTACTTATGTTAGTGCCCACACGTTCTGCACATCACACAAGGCATGGATTACATGCCACACATGTGCTAGGGTTGAAGCTGGTGAAATCAACTAAGCTACCAAGTGTACAACTAAAATATCAGGAAACATTTTCCTTCTGTGACCAAATCAAGTTTAATGAAAATGTGCTAAAACCAGGAACACCAGGATAGCAGCTGTCATATTGAAAACTGCTGTGAAGTGAAGAAAACGATTGCCTGCTAAACTTGAGACTGTAATCAGCTAATTTCATGCAAATGTACAGCACAAGAAAACAAGGCAGCTAAGTGCAATGAACTGTTAACAAAGTATACATAATTTATACATTACATAACTGTATGAAGGCCTGATGGATCATCGCAGTTATGCACACAACTTAAGCAGTTGTAAATTAAAGCCTGAAAAAAATTCAGGCCTGAATGAGATTCAAACCCATGACCTCTGTGATACCAGTTCAGTGCTCTACCAACTGAGCTATCAAGCCATCTGGGAGCTGATCACATTGTGAGTTCGTAATATACCTGTAGATGGCGAAGAATACAAGTGAATACTGGTATATGATAGGTCATATATTTGAACTGCGGAGAAAGATATGAAGGCATGATGGATAATTGCAGTTATACACATAACTTAACCAGTTTTGAAATTAAAGCCTGAATTTTTTTCAGGCTTTAATTTCACAACTGCTTAAGTTGTGTGTATAACTGCAATAATCAATCATGCCTTCATATCTTTCTCTGCAGTTCAAATATATGATCTTTCATATATTCACTTGTATTGCACTGCACATAAGCGTACTGCTGACTGCAATAGCAGGCTCATAAGCACAGGTAACCCAAAACTAACATCTAACCTAGCAGTTTATAATGCCTGTGCATATGCACAATGTCTTTGACTCTAGTTCTTGTTATGGGGTTCATTTATACTACCTTAACTACTAACTGCTGAAGAACTACATGTAGCTACTTAATCCTTAGAATATATTTACACTGAAATCAAACTGTAAGCTTCTACATGAATATAGCATGGTGCATGTGCTTAACAATAATTGCACAATTATTGCGAGAGATGCAAGTCTTTGATTTATTGGGTAGGTGACAGGAAAAATGTCACAGACTATAAAAACGATTTCAAAAAGATGAAACCAACTAGTTTAACTTTTAAGCCTACTGAACCTGTGATTAACTTGTTGTGTGCAAGAGCTATGTAGACTGTATTTTTTTTTCCAAACAGAGAGGTTAATGTTGCTGTTGTTACGATTATTTTTTTTGTCACTAAAAGTTACATAAGAAAGGTGATTTTATGTCACCACTTTCTATGCATTTTAAAGATTTTTATAAACATTATTGCTTTTGTGTACGTAAAGGCGAATTCTAAGGAAATCTGTGAAGAAAAATTTTTGTTCTTTTTAGAAACAATGTTGATGTCAGCATTTTTGTTCCCCACTTTTGTTTTTTTCACTTTTCTTCTGGGATTCCCATAGGCTTATAGCCCTTGTTGGAATCTTCTATTTCCACTAGTTCTACTTGTTCCGTTTTTTTTTTTCATAGCTCTATTTTGGGCAAAAGACCTTTGTATCTAGTAGGCACCATTCTTAGAGAGAATGAAAACAACTGTTCTATATTTTCTGCTCAAAATAATTTGATCAATTTTTATGCTATTGACATAAGACTGTTGAAAATTACCTGCGTTTAAAAATGACTCTCTCTTGTTTGTTATTGATAAAAGGGCATTCTAAAAGTCGTGATTATTTTTCAAGACTGTTGGAATATCTGCTGTCAGGTAGTTGCACTCGAGTTTAGACTTCAACTAGCACCTTTTAAACAATAAAGGGACAGTCAGTTTGCTAATGTACCAGAAATGTCAAATGTTAGTTTATTAAATACACCAAAAAAGAAAGGAAAGACTTCACACAGATTACAAACAACAAAGTATACATTTGGAGAAAAATCTTTAATCAAGGGGTTATCTGTCACCAGTTTCATGCAGCTAACGTAACAATGGCAACCAGTTCAAGTGTATATGAATGATTCTTTTAGAGAAATTGTCTTCATTTATCACCAAGTTCTCAGAACAATAATTATGAAAGGAAAAATAAGGCAACTAGTAGAGATTGATCAAAGTGGTGTACATAGCGGCCAGTCCTTATATAAAGGACAAGCATGATCTTAGAGAATATACTTGTATTGTATTGATATATATCTTTCATCAAAGGAATGTATGGAACTCGTTAGGATAATTGATATTTTAACCTTGGGACTGAATAGCATATGGCTAGATGCAAATAGAAACAGAACTCGAATAGACCAATTTCGATATATATCAAAATTCAGCCTAAAACAATAGACCTTAGTACGAGGCTCTGGGGAATAACTACAGAGTTTGTGAGGTTTATTCCACAGAGCCTCGTGCTGAGGTCTATTGTGTAAGGCTGAATTTTAATATATCGAAATTGGTCTATTGTAGCTGTACAAATTACTCTGAAGCTTGTACCATTAACATGTTTTTTGACCTTTTTTCTTTCAGGTTGAAATAAAACGCGAGGAGCTCAAGAAAGGAATAAAAAACAGGAAAAGTGTCTTTAAATAAAAGTTTGCTCTTTACAAGCGAAAAAAATAAAAACATTTAAGTTCATTGGCGCGAAAATTGTCTTGGGATTAAAAAGTTGCGCTTTTAAAGCGACCAGAAAAAGAAACTAGTAATTCTTTTACGTGATATTATTTTTTGGTTATAGCGCTTTAAAAGGGGACCAAAACAAAGTCGGGAAAAGGACAAGTCTTTTGGCGGGAAAATTGTCCTCGGGAAAGAAAGTCTGTGCATTTGAACGGTGTCTGGTTTTGAGTCAAAAGTATACTACGTCTTTTAGCGGGAAAAGTTTTCTCGGTTAAAATACTGCGCTTTTAAAAGAAACCAAAAAAGTCGAAAAAAAAAAAAAAACTAAGTCTTTTGGCGGGAAAATTGTCCGTAGGAAAAAAAGTCTGCTTTTGAATGGTGCCTGGTTTTGAGTCAAAAATATACTAAGTCTTTTGGCGGGGAAAATCTTGCCTTGTGCAACGGATTTGTCCCATCAAAATTCAGAGTGTATGTTTGTTTTCTGGCTAGACTCTGTTCAAAATCGCAGAATTTTTTTCTTTTTAGCAACCCTACATAGTCAAAAAATAGTAAAAGAGATAGCCTACATTCCGACTAGTTTCCAGGCCCCTTTTGAAAGCGCAAATATTTTTCTTAATTATTTGTATGCAATGAAAGACAATAAACAAAAGAAACAGTAGTTGTAAAAGTTTTTGTTTATTCAATATCCTTCACTAATTACAACACTTTCGATAAGAAGTAAAGTTAATTACAATGGGCGAGGTACAAGTGATCATAGAACACCTAAAATTACTAAGTGTGGATATCAGAACTACTTTCTTGATTAATCAATACAAAAAACGAAGACGAAATGTGAAAAACATTTCGATGAGTACTGGCATTTTAAAACGTTATTTTTCAAGCTAGAAATTCCAACTAAGGGACATGAATAAGTCGTGAATGCAAAACTTGGAACAAAAAAACTAAGACGATCATATAGACAATTACTACCGTAAAGAAAACAGCGTAATAAACTATTTCAACAAAACACGCTTTGCATGTTTTGATTGCAAGGTCTATTACGCAAGTTGTGCGAGTTTCTTGATTAATTTAAGAAATAAAAAATTGTTTGATTCATGGGAAACTTTCTCTAAAACGTTTAAGATTTATCAAATCTTTTTACTGAAACTTGACCTCCCTTGCTGAAAGAGTAGCATTTGTATTTTCCTTCCGAAATGCCTGCTAATTTGTATAGTTCGCAAAATTTAGATTAAAGCACTTGTTAATAACTTTGCAAGGTTCTAGACAAATAGTTCCTTATGAAAACTAATCCTGTTTCTTGTTTACTTTTGATTTCTGGTCCCTCGATATTTCAATTTGTTCAATGGTTTCGCGAAAACTTCTGATGATTGAATTTTGCCGTTCAACGAGGAGTCTCAAAGGTGGAATGTCTGTTACCAGCCGCCATTAAATTACAGTTACTACCTCTAGTATTAATCTCTGACTATCTTGCCATGTCCTCCCGAGTTGAGTTCGTAAAGACTTCTTGTCTTCCCTTTCCTAGATTGTGATCCACACTATTCAGCAATCAGTATTCACGCTGAAAGAGAGCAAACGTGCGTGTTAAAATCAGAGGAAATTCAACTTGCTTACAATTGAAGAAGCTCTAGCAAAGCATGCGACAATTTGCTTTGTCTCTGTATTGATTGTCAGGAATTATATGTGAAATTGATTTACTATCTGTGGTACTTTCGTCATTAACTTTCAAACTGAAGTTTGGTCTTTTCGTGGAGGCAGGGAAGTTGTATGATAACAACACTTTGTTACTTCTTTATTGCATTAGTTAAATTAGCTTCGTTATTCTCCGCACTGGTAAATTGACTGATGTATTGATATTGCCAGGAGAAGTGAGATGTTGATCATATTACAGACAAGTTAACTAAAAAGCAAGATAATTTAGAAATCAGACGAGGGTTTCGCGATTGCGCAGCCATCTCTATCAGGCGCGAAACGAATAAAAATTGACACAAAAAAGACGAACAACTAAATTAAAAAAAAAAAAAAATCTGAAAATAACTTTAAAAGCCTCAAATACAATTACCGCAAGCGAAGAGCAAAAGACTCTACACATGAGTTAATGTTGTCCGTCGTTGTTGAAAACTTTTTGAAAAACAGAGATAATTAAAATCAACTTCGACACCTAATTTGACTTTAGTTTAGCACGCGAAAACAGGACCTTTGTAAAATTATTGAATTTTTGCAAATTCTATATTCACTGTCAACAAAAACCCTTAACGCTTTTTCAACTTCCTTCTCTGTCCTCATTAAAATGTCTGAACTTTTCTGTGAGTTTGAATTTGGCGGGTTTCTGCCACATAAACACGCATGCTAATTATCATAATATTGCGTCAAAATTCTACATTCTTTAGCATTTTGCATATTTCTTTTAAACCGAAATATTTCAACAAACTATTTTCATTACTTCGCTGGGTTAAAAAACACTTTAGGAAAGAAAATCTGCGAAACTCTTATTATTCATTGACGACTAATTTTCAGCTTTTTACCACGTTCACTATTAGTTAATGAGCCGTCTGGCTGGTCTTCCCTGGGAATCCCCTTTCGTTTGCTAAAGATTTGTTTACATTCCGATCATACCATTGCTCGTAACAAATTTTGTTCATAAATTGTCAAAGCTCAGTAAAAGTTGAAATTGCTCGTTTGATAAAATAAATAAAATAAGTTCCTCAAAATTCTAATCATCAGTAATCAGTGATCAGTAATTTTAACTTGTCGCGTACATACTAAAGCTCTGTCCGTGTCAATTCGAGTATGCGGAAAAATAGTTTTAAGTTTGCTATGGTCTAAAACGTTTTTTCATAGTGAATGGTAATAAGTAATGATGAATTAATTGAGAAAAGTAGCCTTAACTGAGCGAAAGTTGCACGATAAAAAAGAGATTGTACCTACATCACTCACACCATTGAAATGCGAAATGCGAAATTAAAACTCTTCCTGGCGAGTAAACCAAATACAATACGATGCCGTCCTTTCCAATAACTAACTGCTCACCGAACGCAAACCTGAGTGAAACTAACCACAAGCAAACAGTGCATTTGGCGTACTGCGGCGTTCTACAAAAACCTTGCAGTTTTTTTTTCAGGAAATCTTTAGCAAATTGAAACGCCTTTTCAGTAGTTCTTGTTCAGCAGTGTAAATGAAAAGGAAGGCTCCGGTTGGCAGCCAGCTACTTTTGAAAACACGATGTCAAAAGCTGACAAGCTCATTACAAATCTAATCATGTCTCCTCCAATGCGTTTTGCTGCCTCGTGAGATTTTGCACGATTAACGTGCAAATAGGTTCCTAGTAAAATAAATAAACTGAGTTGAATAATTTTTTTGCCACAAACATTCTGACCAAGTCGCATGGATTTTGCATCTTTGGTTTTTGATTTATCTGCACACTTCATAGTATTTTTGAAAGGCGTGAATCAACTATTATAAGTTACAAAGAGGAAAGAAGCTTTTCTTTCTTGTGCCATCCAAAACGTAAACTGTGCATCGCCTCCCACGTCTGAACAAATTTACTTTCCCTGAAGAAAAATATAACACTTTTTAGGGTTCTTTAAATCGTGGAGTTAACACTGAGCTAACCTATGATCACGACAGTCTCGAAACCATTCAGGGTTATCGATGATTTTAATGTGAAAACAGGAGTTACCACTCCCTACTGATCTTATGATAGATCCCAACCCCTCCCCACCCCCCCTCCACCAATAATAATAATAATAATAATAATAATAATAATAATAATAATGATAATAATAATAATAATAATAATAATAATAATAATAATAATAACAATAAAAATAGAAAATATAGCCACAATGCACTTGAGTTCTAGATTTCCTCAGATATATCTTTGTAAAAGTGTTCAATACCTTATTCTTGCAGTATCAATACTATGATTATAATAATTTGTTACTCGATTGACTTTGGTGCTGGGCAAAAAAAAAATATTCAAACAGGCGAGAGCGCATCGAAGTAGCCTGCGTAGCAGCCGTTTCCTTTCCTTTTCCAGGCAGAGATGAGATCGAACAAGCGGGCGAGCAAGCGGGCGAGCGAAAGAGCACGCCTGGGGTGAGCAAAAATTGAAAAATTAAACGAGACTTACCTGTAAGTTGAAGTTTGATTGGAATTCTATGAGTCACCTACTGCAACAAGGGGATCACATGAGATTGCATCACGCATGCGCCCGTCAGTTTTTGAAGCTCGAATGTGAATGTCGTCCAGAAGTGCATAAATGCAAGTCCCTTCCGTTGCTGCGGTTGGTGTATGACCGCTGTGTTAAGGTAACAGGGTGTAATTGAACACCATGCTATGGGCGGGGATCAAATGTAACAGGGTGGGCATGTGATCCCCTTGTTGCAGTAGGTGACTCATAGAATTCCAATCAAACTTCAACTTACAGGTAAGTCTCGTTTAATTTTTCAATTCTATTTCGTCACCACTGCCACAGGGATCCCATGAGACTTCAAAGCCCAGACATTCACATGAGAAATAATGTAAAACAAACGGAAATTTAATCATAACATAGTACCTATGTGTGTACAATAGGTCTGAATAAGAGAACAACAAATGTTATATGCATATGGGTAGGCATGACAACATGCAAACTGTCGGCATCCACAGTCTATGGTTTTGTAAAGTGCATTCTAGCTAATCAATGTGCAACACAGAAGTGGCAAAAACACCATTCCCTTGGAAGGGCTTGTTGTAGAATCTATCAAATGTTCTCTCCAAAGACCAACCAGCAGTATCTAGAATTTCCTTGATTGGAACAGATACATTTTTCGCTTTCGATGCAGCTGCCGCCCTGGTACTGTGTGGTTTGAAGGTGTTAACATCAACACCAGCATCTGCCATTACAGAACGAATCCACCTTGATATGGTATCTTTAGAGGCCCGGTGATGTGGTTTCATATGACTAAGAAAAAGCTTTGTTTCAGTACCTCTTAGTGGTTTTGTTCTCTGTAGATATTCTTTCAAATGAGTAAAAACACAGAGAGATTGGTCTTCAAGGTAGGCTTGTAAAAGCACTGAAGGTACCTTGTATCCAGGTCTACTTTGTTTTATGTGCTCTGGTAGGGCGAACTCAAAAAAGTTATCCCCTTCTTTCATAAACTGGATGTCTAACATGTGGAGACTTTGTCCTCTTTGTGCAGATACAAGTGCAATTAACCTTGTCAGTTTTAGAGTCAAAGATTTTAGATTTGACTCCGTTGGTTTGGACAACGATGACAAATAAGAAAGGACTAGGTTTACATCCCATGTAGTGCGGTACCGTGGCATTGGTGGGTTGCTCTTGTAGATGCCTTTCATGAAGCGGGAGACGATGGGATGGCTTCCTATGTTCACATTGTCTGTGGGAAGAATGACAGCAGATAGTGCACTTCTTGCAGTGTTTATAGTTGTGTATGACAATCCTTGTTCATGCAGACTGACTAGGAAATCTAGCACTTTGTTCAAAGGTGGATTGTATGAATTAACTTCTCGTTTAGAACAAAAGTCATGCCACTTCTTGAGATAAGGGGCATATTGTTTTTGGGTACCTGCAGACCAAGACTGCAAGATGATGTTGGTAGCTTTGCTTGAAATAGCTCGCTGGCAGAAGGATTCCCTGATACTTTGCAAGCTATCAGTTGCAACCGCTTGCTGAGAGGATGGACTGCATTGCTGTGAGGCTGGACTAGAAGAGTGTCCGACTGGGGAAGTACTAGGGGGTTGTCTGTTAGAAGGTTCAGTAGAAGCGTAAACCAGGGTTGTGTTGTCCAGAGTGGAGCAATGAGGAGTCCTGTTGATTGGTCTTGTTCGATCTTCTGCAGGCAGTTTGCAATGACACTAAAGGGTGGGAAAGCATAAAAGTAATGAGGTTTCCAGTCCATGAAAAAAGCATTAATAAATTGTGCTCCAGGGTCAGGTCTCCATGAGACATATTGAGGGACCTTAAAATTAAGTCTGGAGGCAAACAAGTCAATGTCAAATGGACCCCAGCGATCATGTATGGCCTTAAAGGCCTCCTGCGACAAGGACCATTCTGTCACGTCCCTTAGTGCTCTTGATTCCTTGTCAGCTTGAATGTTATCAGACCCTGGGATATGAGTGGCACTTAGCCAGATGTTGCGTTGTATGCACCATTCCCATATAATGGTTGCCATGTCATTACATGGAATTGATTTGATACCCCCCATTGCATTGATATATGACACAGTAGTAGTGTTATCACATTGAACAAGAATGTGTTTCCCATTAATAACACTACAAAGGGATTGTAGGCCCAGTAGTACCGCTTTCAGTTCAACATAGTTAATGTGGTTTCTTTGTTCCTCAAGACTCCAAAGTCCCCCAGTGGAGTTATTTCCACAGACAGCTCCCCAACCCAGATTAGATGCATCAGTGGTGAGCATAAGGTCAGGGTTTCCATGGCTAATAGCTTTAGAGGCATGTGGGACATTATTTACCCACCAAGTCAGTTCTGTCCTAGATGGGGTAGACAGGGTCATAATGGCGTCAAAATTCCCCTTGTTATCACGGAGTGCACAAATTTTGTCAAGCTCCAAATGCCTGTAATGCATTTCTGCAAATTCTACTGCTGGGAAACTGGAAACAAGGAAGCCTATGACCTGAGCAACAGTACGGATAGTGGCTGTCTTTTGAAGGAGCAAATTTTCACAAGCGGATTTGACCTTCATGGCTTTAGACTCATTGAGAGTTACCACCATGGTGATACTGTCCAGCACAAAACCCAAAAAATCTATTTTTTGTAGGGGTTGGAGCACAGACTTCACAGGGTGTACAGTGAAGCCAAGTTTGGTAAACAAACTGACAGTATCAAATACATTTCGTTGACATGAGTAAAAAGTCTGACCAATGAGAAGGGAATCATCAATGTGCCCCATACATGTATGTCCATTAGAACGTAGATGTGCATAAACCGGCTTAAGGATTTTTGTGAAAATCCTTGGGGCAGAGGACAAGCCATTAGGTAGGCATGTGAATTGGTAGTATTTCCCTTTCCATTCAAACATAAGGAATTTCCTGTCCTCTGCTATGGGGATAGAATAGTAAGCATCTTTGAGATCTACCGATGCCATAAAGCATCCAGGTTGGATGAGCTTGAGGGCAGTTCGGAACGTATCCATTTTAAAATGATGATAATCAACAAATTCATTGAGTGGTTTCAAATTAAGTATCATCCTGTGAGTACCATCCTTTTTAGGTCGAATGAAAATATTTGAAATAAAACTATCAGGTGTATTGTTCACCAATGTAAGAACTTCCTTACTCACAAGTTTAGCAATTTCTGCATCAATGATATTGATTTCCACTGGTGAGAAATGGATTTTGTTAGGCCTGGCCATCTGCTTCGGGAACTCAGCCTCAAACTCTATATGGTGATGCTTTATGGCATCCAAAATAATGTGGTCATTAGTCAATGATTCCCACAATGGCAAATGGTGTTTCACGTGCCCTGCTTTGAAATTTTCAACACTTTTGTGCAGGTCCTCTAAATTAATATTTGTGGTGGAATCTATTTCCCTTACCTGTTGTTCTACTGGGACTTTGGGGAGGTCTTGTTCATCTTTGTCTGATGGATTGTTGCTCGGCCGTGCCCTAAAAAAGGACGGCGTTTGAACGCATTCAGACGATTTGATGGTCGGTCATAAGGCTTCGAACGTGGTGCCTTGGAGTTCGAGGTCTTATTAGTAAAGGCTGAACCGCTGGTCGCTTTCTGCATTTGTTGTCCGGCACGTTTTACGTCGGACATTTCTTTGAGGTGTTTGGATAAATCGTCACCAAACAGCTTTGTTGAGGGTTTTATTTCCTCTTTACACAGTCTAGTGTAAGGTGGGTTAAGGTCTGGCTTGATGAGCTCCCGGCGTTTCATGTTAAGCTTCCAGTTTGCATGTCCGAAGAGTGCAATGCTATCCATCACGTGCGTTAAGATTTCGCGCGCGTTCACAGTTTTCGCGCTCTGAACATCTTTGAATAGCCGGTCGGCTAGAATTAAGAGTGAGGATAACCCAGAAATAATCGGTTCCTGAACACGTTGAAAAGCCAGATCCACTGACCTGTTCTTTCTAGTCAATAAATCCCAGATTTCTTCATTCACCAGGGTCGGTGTGAGATATTTGCAATTTGCAGGTGGCGGATATTTCTCGCCTCTCTCTTTCACTGAATCTTGAGACAGTTCTCCAGTCAGAATATTGTCGACAAGTGTGGCAATTTTCCCCTCAATATCAGGGGACTTTTTGCTAGTTGACAGTAGCGCCTGAGTCAGGCTGTCTAGAAGGTCGTTCTTTGACCCTGAGTCAGAGTGAGCAGGCTTTGGACTTTGGCCGTTGCTCGAGTCGAGCAATTGATTTGTGGCCGCAGTTAAGTCGAGTGAATTGGACGTCTTATCCAAAGCGCCTTCCTCAATCTCTTCGTCTGGATCGGGTTCCAGGAGAATATCTTCTCTGAGGCTATTAAAAGCTTCGGTTTGGGCTTTCGAAACCTCGACAAGCTGTGTTAGTGAGCTTTGTAAGCCTTGCAAAACGCTCGCCATGTCGGCCGAGCTGTTTTTCTCCTCAATCCTAGAAGGGTTGGCACTGGAATCTGTTTTTTCCCTGTCGTCAGCGCTCATGTTCCTTCAGTCGGTGATTTGTTCTTCCAGATAGCGTAACGGAAGTGTGCAAAAGGAATTTTTCAGAATTTCATTCAGCAAAAATTTTTGCTGCCTTCCGACGGCGCGAAGCGATAAGCACTGACGGGCGCATGCGTGATGCAATCTCATGGGATCCCTGTGGCAGTGGTGACGAAATATAACTTATCTTTCGCACTAGCTCGCAGTTTCGTTCCCTTCGCGTGTTTTTTTGGAAAAGCTGCTACGCAGGCTAGCATCGAAGAGGATTCGTAATGACATAAACCGTATTCCCTCGATTCAACACCTACACCGATTAAATAGGTGCCCCTTCTCGAACAAGTGGCCCACAGAATCATGAAATTTTAAATATATAAAGATCTGTAAACTCGAGCCACCCCTATCTCTCGACGAAACCAGAATGAATGCAAAGCAAATTTACCTCAGGTTCTCACCAAAAATTTCTTGTATAGAGAGGAATGCTTAATCGAGATAATAAGGTTAATTGATGCAAAAAAGCTTGTAAACTTAACGGGAAGACGATGATGATAATGGATCAGTATGCATTGTGGAACTACAGAAGAGTAAAACAAACAAGTCAATAAAAAATTGCTGCTGGATAGTTCTTTATCACTGTTGATTAATAACGTAGTTAGCATCTTTTACGGAGCAATAATATCGAAAAGGGACAGAAAAATTGCCCCTGCCCCTGTACCCCCGTCTCGCATATTTTCTACGTGTCCCAGTTTGTCCCTGGTAGATGAAGCAAAAATCAGGAGGGTAAGATTACATGGAGGTGTAGCTGGCATGCCTTCCAAAGGGCACCCTGCCTTCAAGCGTGTGACTTCTACAACCAGGGAGCCCCTCCACTCGAACCAACCTCACTTCTCGTGTAAACAGTTCGCTGCTATTTATATTGAAATGTGTAAAAAGCTTTCTCGCCGGGGGCAGAATCTGTATTAAGGGAAGCCATCTAACCAGGGAGAAAATGTTTTCGTCGTAAACAGGCCATCATGTTTCATGTGGCTGTCATGTTTCACAGACTGCCATGCTTCACGTGAAGTTGTAGCGTGATTTGATTCTTGTTTACGTCAGCATGCATTCTTATAAAAGTGTTACCTAGCCATACTTTGACAAGTACAAACAAAACATTTCTTGAAATACCTACCATAAAATAACATCAAAAGCCCCGCTGCTCAAGCGCGATGTTGAGTTATCAAGTGAAAATTGGAGGTTTCTTTGCAAACTTTGTTTTGCCTCAGCTTGAAAAGGAAAAAAAGAAAAACAAACGGAAAATAAGCCTAATGGCTAAAATCAGTGGTGCCTTATTGTTATAGACAACAAAAATAACACTGACAAACAAAAGTTCTAAAACCACGACAAACAAACACACGTGAACTAACTACACAATTATGCTTACCTGTTCGCCACGTCTTTGGTTAAGGCAGCAAGTGAAGACCTATCGGAAATAAGTAGTTGTGACAATGTAGCCATTTCTTTCGATCCTCTTGCATAGCAGGCCTAAAGTGCAAAAATACATTAAAATATAAATAAAACTTAAAACACAGTGAGCCTCAAAACAAAGAGCACGCAAATTATATCTTGTATCGAACACTGATTGCTCACTCGCGAGTCTAGAATTTATGGTTTAAATAGTAGGGGCTGCGAACTTGTTGGAGGAATTCAAAATACCCACTGTGGAGCTCAACTTTAAATTTTACGTTGCCCAGAGTTAGTCGTAAAACGAAATTTAGATCATGTTCGCCTCGAGGAAAATGAAATGTCCCGCAAGCGTTTCAGTGATCGAGTGCTTGTAACTTTTAATATAAACACAAAAAAGATTACGCTTATATTCAAGGTAAAGATAGAAAAAAGTCTTGACAAAACTAGTGTTCAATCTTATACGATAGTGCTGATAAAAGTTGCCACCAACCCGAAAGTCTTCTACCGGAAGACTTCACAGCAGAAGAAGGACAGAGCAAGTCGGACTGAACCTCCAGGATTAAACACGTGTAGCTTCGGTGTGCGCTAAATCATCAGTACAGGTTGAACATATCGCTGTTTCGGTCCAAAATATCGCCTCTTGTTTAGGGAGCGTATTTGTCTCTCATTACATCGTAACTTTCTTTTTTTATAAGCTTTGCGGGGCAAAACTCTCTATGTTTCGCAGCATAAACGGAGCAAGAACTCCAAGAAGGTGATGGCAAACTGACCTTGTG